>NW_020664420.1:14539112-14581292 GCF_002925995.2 Terrapene triunguis | reverse complement strand
CCCCCCCCCCCCCAAATATAAAGCCTCGCTGCCACTGCCTGCCCGTTCGGCTCATCATCCCCCCATGAAATAAGGGGAGGGGAAAAGGGGGACAGTTTGAAGGGATTTTCTGGGGCTATGAACTAAGGGGAGGGGAAAGGGTGGCAGTGTGAAGGGATTGGATGTGACTGTCCAACACACAAACACAGGGGGTGCAGGGAGCCTGGGGGGAGGGCAGTGTGATCAGGGGGGAAGGTCCCTGGACCAGGGAAGGAGGCAGCAGTCGGGGCAGGTGCAAAACACACACACACACACACCCTCTCCCCCGGGGATTTCCTGGCTGCCCACACACAGTTCAACTCCCCCCCCACCCCACCCCCCGATCACTACGGAGGCCACCCTGGGACCAACCAGTGCAGTAGCCGCCCCGCCCCCAACCGAAGGGAGGGTTTGGGGGGGTCTTGGCCCAGTTTTCCCCTCCCCCGAGCTGCAGCTCGAACCCAGGCTGGGCGCCCCTCCCCTCGCTCGACACTTACCAGCTCTGCCTCGTGCCCAGCGCTTCCCGCCTCAACGGGCCCCGGAAGTGACGCACCCGTTGTACGCCAGGCGGGGGGAACGGGAGATGGAGACACGTGTGGTTCTGGCCGTTAGGGCGGCTGGAGCGCGGTGCGCGCAGGGCTGTGAGGCGGGGCCCCCCCCGGACAGGGGGCGAACCCAGCAGCCCCACCCCTCCGCTTGCCCCGCGGGCTGCACAGTGAGCCCATGCGGGCCGCATGTGGCCCGGGGGCCACATGTTGTGCAGGGCTGACCTAACAAGTATTCCTACATCTTGACTCCTTAGGACATGTGTAAAACTCTAACACAATAGAGTTTTGTGCCATATTGGATATCAGACTTTAAAGTATAACTTTTTTCTGTTTTATATCTTAATTTGATAACTTTTTCAGAGAACTTGAGCAAGTTTACTGGACATGGTTGTCTTAATCATAGAAACAGTGCTGAACAGGATGGCATAGAGTGGAAACAATACAAAGCTAGAAGTCGTGGGATAGATGAGCAAGAAACAAATAATGAGGCAGTACATGAAAAATTGGAGACAATAAACCCCCAAGAGCCCAATCAATCTGTATAGTCGAAAGAAAGCATCCTAGTGAATGAAGGGAAACATAATTAACATAAAGGAGGCACAGTATATTTAATTATAAAACTTAACTCTTATTTGTCCTCCACAGTCATAATAGAATGGTACATTTAACATCTCTTCATAATTTTTATGTATGTAGTTTTAAATGGTCCTCAAAATTTGATCTTAACTCCCGTTAGTTTACTACAACTGTGAGTATGAGTATTACCCCACCCAAGCATTTCTGGCACTAAAAGAAAGAAGGAAGGAAAAAAAAAAAAGGCAGAGCTACGGTAGAAATTTGTGGGCTAACTAAATAAAAGAATGGGTGGAAATCAGTGGCGTATATGTGCAGTTATAAAATACACCTACAGCAATAAACTGCTTCGTTGTGACTTTTACAAATCACATTAATTCTATCTTGTGTCAGGTCGTTCACACCAATAGTGTGACAAAGTCACAAATTAATGTTGTAGCATTCTGGCCTCTGTCAATATGTTAGAGATACATTCAGTAGGGTTGTGGTAGTAAAAAAAGAAGTGGGTAAACTAAACTCCATGTTCCCCTAGTGAGAAGTAGGGTAAACTCTATTTAACCGTGTTTTCCCTTGACTATACTACTGAATATGTTCTGTTACCAGAATGAAAGTGATGCCTCAAAGACTTCTAATTTTGAAGTAGTGGAGCTTCCTTAATATCTCTTTCTCCAGAATGTGGAACAATCTAGTTTGAAGCAATGGAACAATGTTAGTTGCCCTCTCTCTACTTCCTGTCCTCTATCTCATTTCTTTGAGAAAGTTGCAAGTGTTCAGCTTTTACATTATTTAACTGTTACCTGACAGCTCTTTTAAAAAGATATTAAATAACAGGGTATCTGAATAAATCTGTTTGCGAGTGTCTAGCCTAGCACTGCCTGGTAGCGTTTGCCCAGGTAACACAGCAAGGCACGTTCAACATGTTAACTGAGAATGGTTAGGAGGCATCTGTATTTGAAAGGGTTTATTTAAAAACAGGCATCTTAGAGGGATGGTATCATAATATTTCCAAAAGCTTGATATGTTTGGACCAAAAGAAGTAATGCCCAAATGCTAATGGATACTTGGACTAAACAAGGAGAATGAGACTGCATAAGGAGTGCACTACTGATTACATGTAGTGGTGCTGCTCTGAAATGCAGAGGAAGGCAATTTCAGAATGTGAAGTGAATCTTTTTCTGCCATGTGAACTACTCCCCCCATACACAAATTGACCCTCTAATTAAGACCCTGATCCCCCAAATACTTAATATGAGTAAAGCTTAAGTGTGTGTGTGTGTGTGTGTGTATTTGGGGAGGGACGGGGGAGGGGTGTAGAAGGGAAGAGGGAATCCAAGCATAAGTGAAGTTACCTGTTGTATTAGTGTTACCGTGGCATGAGATGCTTTCCCTACTGCAGTATTTGCCTACATGTATTTTTGACTTTTCTTTACACTTTTGTAAAGCTGTGAATGGGAGGCAAACTGTTCTAGGAAATTGTTTTTTTTTTTTTATTGGTCTTTTTTGTGAATGGTGCCCACTTTGAGGTAAGGGGTGTGGGAGGGTGGGGTATGTGGTATGTTTCCATAATCATTATGACTAAACAGTACAAATTTGAGCATTTTAAAGAGAATAGTCATTGTCAAATTTTCTCATTCATAATGGTGGCAAAAATTATATTAGAGAAAAAACATGTTAAGAACATTTTATAGCTTAAGTTTTTTTGTTTTTGCTTAGTTGCAATCTCTGACTTTATTTGCTAGCAGAATGTAATTGTCAAAGATTGTACATATTTTTTCTGGTTATGTCTTTAAAAAGCTTCTATGTCTAATAGAAAATGGATACATGCACTTCATAGAATCGTAGGACTAGAACGGGCCTTGAGAGGTCATCTAGTCTAGTCCTCTGCCCTCATGGCAGGACTAAGTATGATCTCTAAACCATCCCTGACAGATTTTTGTCTAACTGCTTCTTAAAAATCTGTAACGATGGAGATTCCACAGTCTCCCTAGGCAATTTATTCCAGTGCTTAACCTCCCTGACAGGAAGTTTTTCCTCATGTCCAACCAAAACTGCCCTTGCTGCAATTTAAGCCCATTGTTCTTGTCCTATCTTCAGAGGTTAAGCAGAACAATTTTTTGCCCTCCTTCTTCTAACAACCTTTTATGTACTTGAAAACTGCTATCATGTCCCCTGTTATCATGTTTTCTAGACCTTTAATCATTTTTGTTGCTCTCTCTGGACTTTCTCCAATTTGTCTATATCTTGACTTGACTTGTTTGTGTGCTTGTATGTGGTTTTCCTTAAATAAACAGCTTTATTATTCATGTGAAAAATAAATTAATAGAATTTAAGACCAGAAGGAACTCTTATGATCATTTAAAGTCTCACGCCCTCCATAACACAGACCTATGAAACTCACCCAGTAAAGTCTACATCAAGATCATAATTTCTGTTTGTGTGATAGGTTATCTTTTAGATCAGCAGCTTTCAAGCTATGAGGCGGGCCTCCCAAGGGAGGCATGGGAATGTATCAAGGGAGGCATGAGCTATGTGCTTTTTATTTATTTAAGAGTTCTGGCTGTCAGCTCTGGGTGGCTGGGACTCGTGCAGAAGGGTCATGCACACCTGGGAGGCAGGGATAAAGGGGACAGCTGCCACCCAAGCTCTGGATCTCCTTTCACCCAACCACTCTCTATCCCTCACCAGAAGGCAGCTTGGACTCTTCTCCCCCCCCCCGCCCCAATCTCTCACCAGGAGGTAGTGGGGCTCCGGCTGTCAGCCCCGGGGTGGCAGCAGCAGCGCAGAAGTAAAGGTGGCAATGGGAAGCTAAGTCTGCTGTGAAAAGCGATATTGACAAATATATGACATTTTACATTGCTTCCCTTACTTCTGTGCTGCTGCTGGCGCAGTGCTGCCTTCAGAGCTGGGCGCTCAATCAGCAGCCACTGCTCTCCGCTCTTCCTTCAGAGCTGGGTGGCAGGGTGTGTATGTGTGTGATGGGGGCCCGGTCAAGTAAGTTTGAGAACCACTGTTTTAGATGGATATCCAGTATTTATTTAAAGACTGGAAGGAATGGCGAATCCACGCATCCCTAGCTAAATTCTTCCAATAGTTAACTAATCTCACGCCAAAATTTGCATCTTATTTCTAGTCCTTGTCTTGCTTCAACTTCCAACCATTGGATCTCATTAAGCCTTTGCTGCTAGATTAAAGAGCTCTCTATTATTGGAAACAGTTTTGTACTTCCTGGTGCAGTGTAGACTGAGCCTGACACCTGTCTATAAGGTGCCACAGGACTCTTTGTCACTTTTTACAGATCCAGACTAAGGGCACGTCTTCACTACCCGCCGGATCGGCGAGTAGCAATCGATCTATTGGGGATCGACTTATCGCATCTAGTGAAGATGCGATAAAATCAATCCCCGATGGCTCTGCCGTTGACTCAGGAAATCCACCGCGGCAAGAGGCGGAAGTGGAGTCGACGGCGGTGCGGCAGCGGTCGACTCGCCGCCGTCCTCACAGCCAGGTAAGTCGACCTAAAATACGCAACTTCAGCTACGCTATTCACGTAGCTGAAGTTGCGTATCTTAGGTCGACCCCCCACCCCACCCCCCGTAGTGTAGACCTAGCCTAACACGGCTACCCCTGATAGTTGACACCTGTGTATTACTCTGCCTTAGTTCTGTAGTTTAAGACTATCATGAATTTATTGCTTCTAAGGGGTCTGAGAGTTTTATGTTTGTTTATTTGTATTACCTATCTGAATTGCATACAGTTTATTTGCTTAGTGGAAATTAATTAGAGAGTCTTGCTTTTTTTGTTTGCTATTTAGTTAGCATCATCTGATGGCTATAATTTTTTTCACTGTTGTGTTTAGAACAGGAAATTATTTTAAAAGGTAATATCATAAGCATCCTGTTAACGAGTTGCTTTTGAATGAAGACTTTGTGGGCCATAGATCTTCCCCCTCCCCCCCGCCCCAAAATGTGGCTGTGACGTTGTGCAGTCTGTATGGTTTTATAAAAACATGATTATAAGTGAATATAATGTAACTGGAATATGCTTCATGCAAAAGGTCTCTTGTAAGGTATCATTACAAAGCTTATAATCTACTGAGTGTGATCATCCTATTTGTAGAAATGTACCACTCTTGTATCTAAAACTAGAAATATAAAATATAACTCTGAGGGCCTATTGTAATTATGCAAAGTGTGGGCCATTAATGGTGGTTTGGAATCTTGATGACTCCCATTAACCAGGACCATTGTCTGCAAATGGCTGTGTTTTACCTGTGAGTCTTCCTGTATATGTATGTGCTGGCAAGTGGGTAATGAAGTCTTGCAGTGACATGTGATCATGTCACCTGAACTGGAATCCATCTTTAACCTGGTGCTTTTCCAGTGAGGGGGGGTGGAAACCCAGAGGAACAAAGGGTTCCCGCCTTATGCAAAAGATATATAAAGGGGTGGAAGAGAGGAGGGAGGAGCCATCATGAAGAATCCCCTAGCTACCACCTGAGCTGGAACAAGAGCTGTACCAGGGGAAAGAATTGTGCCCAGGCCTGGAAGGTGTCCAGTCTGAGGAAAAAACTTACTGAAGCATCTCTAAGGGTGAGATTATCTGTATTTAGTTTGATTAGACATAGATTTGCGCATTTTATTTTATTTTGCTTGGTGACTTACTTTGTTCTGTCTGTTACTACTTGGAACCATTTAAATCCTAGTTTCTGTATTTAATAAAATCACTTTTTACTTATTAATTAACTCAGAGTATGTATTAATACCTGGGGGAGCAAACAACTGTGCATATCTCTCTATCAGTGTTATAGAGGGCGAACAATTTATGAGTTTACCCTGCATAAGCTTTATACAGGGTAAAACGGATTTATTTGGGTTTAGACCCCATTGGGAGTTGGGCATCTGAGAGCTAAAGACAAGCACACTTCTGTGAGCTGTTTTCAGGTAAACCTGCAGCTTTGGGGCAAGTAATTCAGACCCTGGGTCTGTGTTGGAGCAGTCGGGAGTGTCTGGCTCAGCAAGACAGGGTGCTGGAGTCCTGAGCTGGCAGGGAAAACAGGAATAGAAGTAGTCTTGGCACATTGGCTGGTAGCTCCCAAGGGGGTTTCTGTGATCCAACCCATCACAGTGGCCTCTATTTGTGCGTGTGCAGCTCATGTGTACAACAATTTGCATAATGGATATGTATTTTCTGGCTATACTTTAAAAATGTTCTTGGAATCAATATTTTCAGAGGTGGAGAGAGAATGGTCTTAACATCCAGAATTTGACTCTATTTAATCTTTCCAGGTTTTATTTACCTCCCATAGTGGACCATAATTTGAATGCTTCTGTTGACCAGATTTAATCTGTTGGCATTCTATGTTGATGATCATGAAAGATGCCTAGAAAGGTGTCTAATCTGTTCCGCACCTATGCCAGGGGTTTTGGTTCTATTTCCCATGTATATCATTGTAGGTATCCTAAATATAGTTTAGAGCACCAAACAAATTGGCTAAAATGCCTCTCCATTGCTTTCAAGGGAGTATATTGAATAAATCATGTGGGACTAAACCAGATGTACTTGGGCTGAGATCTTCTCAAAGATACAAGTACAACTTCAAAGGATTGAAAATTGGCCCTCCAGAGACTGAATTATAGTACTAACCCAGGGCACCAGAGGCCTGATCCTCAGCTAATGTAAACTGGTGTAGTGCCATCAGTCTAAGGGCTTGGCTACACTGGCGCTTTACAGCATGCAACTTTCTCGCTCAGGGGTGTGAAAAAACACCCCCCTGAGCGCAGCAAGTTACAGCGCTGTAAAGCGCCAGTGTAAACAGTGCCCGAGCGCGGCTCCCAGCGCTGTAAGCTAATCCCCTCGTGGAGGTGGAGTACCTGCAGCGCTGTTGCGCGACCACACTTGCACTTCAAAGTGCTGCCGCGGGAGCGCTCCCGTGGCAGCCCTTTGAAGTTTCGAGTGTAGCCATGGTCTAAGGCCTTGTCTACACTGCCACTTTACAGCGCTGCAACTTTCTCGCTCTGGGATGTGAACACCCCCCGAGCGCTGCAAGTTTCAGCGCTGTAAAGTGACAGTGCAGACAGTGCGCTGGTAGCTACTCCCAGCGCCTTAATGTTGCTAGTGAAGACATACCCTAATTGACTTCAGTTAAGCTATGTCACTTTACACCTCTTGGGTCTTGGCTGAGTACAACAAACAACTTTGGAAGCTCCATTTTCATTCCTTTTGAAGTTAGAGAACTTAAAGATACAAATACAACTTGGCTTGTAGAGTACATGCTGTGCCAGCTATTTGGCACTTTTAATGTCAAAGGTGCACTGCTGTTCAGTGATTTGTAGTAGAGGGAACATAGGATCTGCCCTATTGGATCAGACCACTGTCAACTACCGGGAGAGTAAGAGAAATGTGAAAACTTCATTATACCTATCTAATTGTGCAATGCTAGAGTTTGCTTCTAATGGTGATACAATAAGCTTCTGATGATTCCCTTTTCAATTAACCCTCGCTTTTGTAATTTCTCTTATATGCATGTTGCTTGTCAGTTTTAGCTATATTTTCCTTAAGGTGAGGTTGGGAATTTAACTTAACATGCCAAATTAAAGTGTGCTATTTAATTGTTCTTCTCTGACATTGGTTTTTCTATCAATTTAAAATATATCTAGTCATCCTGGTTGTGCACTGAGCAAACACTACATTGAGCAATCCATGATGACTCAAGTCTCTTTCCTCCAAATTTGGAGTCCATTTATGCTATCCTTTTCTACATTACATACAACCAAGTTAAGCTGCATCTGCTATTGTGAATTCTCTCTCTTTTAGGTACTTCTGTGGCCCCTGTCACTGAAGTATCGAGCACCTCAGAATCTTTAATGGTTTTATCTTCACAGTGTACCTGTGAGGTAGGAAAGTACTATTATGTCCATTTTGTAGGGAACTGAGGCAAAGAGAGGCTAAGTGACTTGCCCACAGTCACACAAGCAGCTGTTGGTGAAGTAGGGAAATAAACCTGGCTCTCTCAAGTGCTCTAACCACTGAACCATCTTTCCTGTCCAACATCCCCAGCGAATTTAAGATTATCTGGAGCATTTTTTTAATTCTGTGCATTTTACTAAACAAATCCACTTAGTGGCAGGAATACAAGCTCACAAGCTATTTTATTTTATCCTCTAAAACATGAAATAAATTAAATAACTGATTCCAATGTAGGACCCTGGGGAACTGTATTAATAGACAGATGCTGACTGTACCTGTTTTAAGAGAGTATCTACACTTAAAATGCTACAGAAGTACAGCTGCACCGCTGTAGAGCTTCAGTGTAGACACTACCTATGCTGACAGGGTTGATTCTCCTGTCAACTTAGGTAATCCATCTCCCCGAGAGGCAGTAGTTAGGTTGATGGAAGAATTCTTCTGTCTACCTACCTACACAGGGACTGAAGGAGTGTAGTTAAGACAACGTAGGGGTGTGGATTTTTCACACCCCTGAGCAATGTGGTTATGCTGACCTAATTTTCTAGTATAGGCTAGGCCTAAGGGAGCCCCTGATATCTAGTAAATATCTTTAATTTTCCTTCTGTCACAAATATGTTTAAATGCATTTCCATACATGCTGATAGGTCATCCTTTTCTCTCCTTATGTCTCTGTTAATAGCCTTGAAATTTTAGCACTTATGTAGCTGCTCACTGTAACTTTCCTATTGCTCAACAAATGTTTAATTCTTGCCAAGACTTTGCCCCTTATTCTGTTATTTATTATTCTTAATTTTTTGGAAGGATCTCATTAAAAGTCTTGAAAAGACAAATTATCTCCTGGGTCCACCTTTAACTACTGTCCTAAAGCTTTTTTTAAGTAGGGAAGGAAACCTCTTAACAGGTTAGGTTTATTTTACAGAAGTCATGCAATTAAATTGCCCTACCAAGTTAGTCTAGTGCAGCTGTTGAAAGCTGTCTTCATCTACACTTTCCAGCAGTTTCCACAATGGTGAGGTAAGAGATGCACTGATTTGTATTCCCATGGCATCGTTTTAAAAAAGTCACATTAGGAGCTTTCTAATTATCAGCAACTACTGTTTTGAGGATAGTGTATATTGTCAGTCTCTCTATTCCACACTCTTTAAAATAAATAAATTCCCTGTGTAAATACATGCTGTTTGCTTCTGGTAACTTACTGCACCTGACTTTCTAAAATTGCTTTATACTTTCATTAGACCACAGTCCATCAAGGCTATGCTCTGGTCTCTTTAATTTTACCTCTTGGATTTGAAATTTCCAAATTTCTCCTGTATCTCTGGCATGAACTAATGCATGATTGTTCTAAGGAAGATGAAATCTCCCATAGTGCTCCTAGCTAGTTGCAATGAAAAAGATTGTTACTTCCTTAATACTTCAGGCTACACCCTTCAGCATGATTTGATCACCCTTATTTTACAGTAGCATGCCTATCCCTAAGCGTCATTACTAGCAATACAATTATCCAGCCTTGCTTAAAAATTCAGCTATGCCATTTGGCATAATGGCCTGTGGTAATGAATTCCATACTCCGGCTGACTTCACTGCACTGTGTGACAGATTCCTGCTGAGCCATATTCTGCCCTCAGTTACATCAACCCCCGTAATATTAGTGAAGTTGCATGAGTGAAACTGAGCCCAAAATTTGGCTTGTACAAAGTTTATCTAATTGTGCAATCCAATTCCTTAAAGCTTGTCTCACTGTCATATACCAAAACAACCTTGATGAATACAAGAGAACATTGTATATTCCATGATTAACAAGACCATCATTCTTATCTACTCTCAAACTAGTAGTTATTGACACATTTGCTGAGTGTTGTATCAAACAGCATGCAAAGTACATAATAATGTTGAAATGACCTCAGACTCTAACTCTGCTCCATAAACTTAGTTGCTCAGATGTGGATCTCTGGTTTCACAAATGTATCTGTAGAAGCTTATGCTTTTAAGATCCACAGATCCCAGGTTCAATCCCCCCTCCCCATGATCTACCCATAGGTAGGGCCCTACCAAATTCACGGTTGGTTTTGGTCAATTTCACGGTCACAGGATATTAAAAATTGTAAATTTCACAGTTTCAGATACTTAAATGTGAAATTTCAAGGTGTTGTAACCATGCGGGTCCCAACCCAAAAGGAGGTAATGGGGTGTCTCAAAGCTATTGTAGGGGGGTCGCGGTGTTGCCATCCTGACTTTCTGTGCTGTTGTTGGAGATGGCACTGCTTTGAGAGCTGTGTGGCCGGAGAGCAGCAGCTGCTGGCTGGGCCCCCAGCTCTGAATGCAGCACTGCTGCCAGCAGCAGCACAGAAGTGAGGGTGGCATGGTATAGAGGGGGTCCTCACTTTTTTGGGGGGCAGGGCCAGTCTTATGGGTGGGCGACTGCCCAGAGTGCCGTGATTGGGGGGGATTCCCTTGGTCACCCTTCCCCCTCAGCCAGCCAAGGCCCCTTTAACTCCCGAGTGCCAGGGTGCTGGGCTGGGAGCCGGGGAGAGGCAGGGCTGGGGGCGCCCAGCCGAGGTCTCCTACCATATCCTGGGCTCCAGCTGCAGGTCCTGGTCAGGCTGGTGAGGAATGGGACATCATCTTCTCCTGCAGGGGCTGCTCCCAGGGCTGGGTCAGACCCACCTCCAGGAACCTTTTCCAGCTGCCAGAAGCTCCGCGGCTGCGGGCTGGGAGCCCAGCTCTGAAGGCAGCACCACTGCCAGCAGCAGTGCAGAAATCAGGGTGTCATGGTCAGGGCCGGTGCTGTCATTTAGGCAAACTAGGCGGTTGCCTAGGGCGCCAAGATTTGGGGGTGCCAGAAAGCGGTGCCCCCAATTTTTTTTTACAGCGTTCCTATGCCCCCTTCCCGAGCGTGCGGTTGCTGCTCCACTTCTCCCGCCTCCCAGGCTTGCAGCGCCAATCAGCTGTTTGGCGCCACAAGCCTGGGAAGGGAGGAGAATTAGAGCGGGGGTGGCGTGCTCGGGGAGGAGGCGGAGCAGAGGTGAGCTGGGGTGGGGAGCTGCTGCACGGCTCCCGGGGGGGGAGCTGCCATGAGGCGGGGGCTGCTGCAGGGCGGGGGGGGGCGCAAGGTGGAAGTTTCGCCTAGGGTGTGAAACTTCCTTGCACCGGCCCTGGTCATGGTAATGCCACCTTTACTTCTGCACTGCTGCTGGCTGTGGCACTGCCTTCACAGCGGGGTGGCTGACCAACATCCACCACTCTCCAGGTGCCCCGCTCTGAAGGCAGAGCAGAAGTAAAGATGGTAATACCGCAACCCCCCTACAATAGCCTTGTGACTGCCCCACAACTCCCTTTTGGATTGGGACCCCCAGTTTGAGAAATGCTCATCTCCCCTGTGAAATCTGTATAGTACAGGGTAAAAGTACACAAAATGCCAGATTTCGTGGGGGAGACCAAATTTCACGGTCCATGATGCATTTTTCACATTTGGTAGTGCCCTACCCATAGGCAAACATATCCCACATACACCTCTACCCCGATATAACGCTGTCTTCGGGAGCCAAAAAATGTTACCACGTTATAGGTGAAACAGCGCTATATCGAACTTGCTTTGATCTACCGGAGTGCGCAGCGCCCCCCCACGCCCCCGGAGCACTGCTTTACAGTGTTATATCCGAATTCGTGTTATATCAGGTCACATTATATCAGGGTAGAGGTGTATTTCAGGACTAGTGTTAGTGTATTCCTATTACTTTTGCTACTATTTCCCTCCCTGGAGATATGATTTGATTTGAAATAATACTTAGCAATTATGTAGTGCTTTTCACGTGTAGATTTCAAAGCCCTTTACAGGGGGATCATTATCTCCATTTTACAGATGGGGAAACTGAGGCACTGAGCGGTTGAAGTCACTTACCTGGCGCTACTAAGCAGGTCAGTAGCAGAGCTGGAAATAGAATCTAGGACAGTGGTTCTCAACCTATTTACCATTGTGGGCTGTATCCAATACTACCTGTGTGGCCCTGAAGATGTCACATGAGCCGCAGCTTTGTGCTGATTGGGCCGCAGATTGAGAACCACTGATCTAGGACTTCTGACTCCTGGTCCAGTGCCCTGTGCAGTATTAGATCATGCTGTCTCTAATAATAATGAAAGGAGACTCGAGGAGCTCGGTTTGTTTACCTTAACCAAAAGAAGGCTGAGGGGGGATATGATTGCTCTCTTTAAATATATCAGAGGGATAAATACCAGGGAGGGAGAGGAATTATTTCAGCTCAGTACTAATGTGGACACGAGAACAAATGGATATAAACTGGCCGTCGGGAAGTTTAGGCTTGAAATTAGACGAAGGTTTCTAACCATCAGAGGGGTGAAGTTCTGGAACAGCCTTCCGAGGGAAACAGTGGGGGCGAAAGACCTCTCTGGCTTTAAGATTAAGCTTGATACGTTTATGGAGGGGATGGTTTGATGGGATAACGTAATTTTAGTCAATAGGTCAATAACGTGCCATCGCTGGTAATTAGTAACAATGGTCAATGATGGGATATTAAAAGTTACTACAGAGAACTTTTTTCCGGAGGGTCTGGCTGGAGAATCTTGCCCGCATGCTCGGGATTCAGCTGATCGCCATATTTGGGGTCGGGAAGGAATTTTCCTCCAGGGTAGATTGGCAGAGGCCCTGGAGGTTTTTCGTCTTCCTCCGCAGCATGGGGCAGGGGTCGCTTGCTGGAGGATTCTCTGCGACTTGAAGTCTTTAAATCATGATTTGGGGACTTCAATAGCTGAGTCAAGGGAGAGAATTATTCCAGGAGTGGGTGGGTCAGCTTTTGTGGCCTGCATCATACGGGAGGTCAGACTAGATGATCATAATGGTCCCTTCTGACCTTAAAGTCTATGAGTCTATAACAACAATGTAAGATGCATTCATGACCTATCAAAACTTAAAAAGTTACCTTTAATTGAAGAACTAATGAAGGGAACAGCAAATGCTAATCTGTTGTATATTTTTCTATATTTAATGATACATTTAGAATGAGCATCCTCCCAAGTAGCCCATTTTGGGTTTTGAGGTATTTCTGGGAATATCTGAGGTACAAAATGTCTACAGTTACCAAGGAAATATTTGCAATGTAGTCACAGTTAACTTTGCTCTGGATCTTGTACAATTAGTTGCAGGTGATTGTAGCCTGATTATAATAGCATAATGTGAATTAAACATCCTGATCTTTTTTCAGCAATACAGCCTTAACTTTGAGCTGAAAGCTACATATCCCCTTGCTAATCATCTGGCCCACCCTGTCTGGTTTTTCAAGTTGCTAATCTTTGTGACCATCTTCTTCTCTAAACATATACAGCTTCTGTAATATAACATTATTTTGCAATGGTAGAATGTCATTTTCATATACCGTAGCATACATAAGATATTTAATGCAATTCAGTTATCTAAAAGCATGTGAGTTTTTGGAAGATGGAGTGGATAATATGTCACTTCTGTTATTGACTACATCTAGTATAGACTTGTTCTCAGCAGTACAGTTCAATAAAACTTTTTCCACAACTTCCTTAAAGAGATTTCCCCTGTACCTGACCCCCAAAAATAATTGAAAATGATTTCACTATTAGGAAAAGCTTCCTGAATTTAGCTGATGTTTTCCTTTACTTAAGAGCAGGGTACAATCAACAGCTGAACAGATCTCTAATGAGATGCAAATAGAGCAAGCTACCTGTTCAGTCCTGTCTAGTGGTGCAACACATTAAGAGTAGAAATGCCTAACCTGAAGTGCAGTCTAGGCTCAGTGAGTGTCCTCTGTCATTTTTTGTGTAAGTGTAGCAAATTGAAAATGGTGGTTGGCAAACTCTCACTTCATCACTCATTTTACTTTTGTGTGTTTAGGCTTCTAAACGGAGACTTAGTTCATTCCAATCAGTATAAACATGTTTGGGGTAAGCTGTGATACAGGAGAGCTGTGTGAGCATTGACAGAGACACACCCTGGAATGCAGTGCTCTGTGCGGAAGCTGGATATTATTATTATTTTTTTTAATAGAGAGATTATCTAAAAATTTGCCATTCAGATAAGATGCTTACTCTTTTTTTGCGAAAATTGTCCCTTAATCATGTAGAACATTTCTGGGTAGATTTATAAACCGGGCAACCTTCCCTACTTTAAACTTGCTCTGGTCTCCAAATGTGTTATGGGCTTACAGAGGATCCATGAGATTGGTAGAAGGATGCACCTCCAGCTGCTTCTGAATTGTTAACCCCCAAAATTGTAAATCAGGCCCCCAAAATCATGAGATCTCAAAAAAGTGGGTTCTTTCTTTTTCTGTCCGAGCTGTCAGTGGTTTGTTTTCAATCTTCTCTGTAACCAGGAGGATTAGAAACTTTCTTTTATAAGGAAAGCTGTGTTCTCATCTAACCACACCACTCCAGGAGCTGGGTCTTTATTAAAACCGTGAAATATTTCAGAGCTGGCAATAAAATAACAATTGACAACACTGTCACTTGTCTGAAAGAAGAATGGAGGGCAGTTTCAGAAGAATCTGTCCCACTGCTGTGAATTTCAGAGACTACTCTAGCTCTCCTGAGCTTGTGCTTCTATGGGGAAAAGGGCATGTACACCTCCATTTACACTAGTTTGTCCTCTTAATGTGGTTTGTTTTTATTATTTTAAATTGCAAAGCCCTTTCAACAAAAGCTGTATTTTTTTTTTTTAAATGTGGATGATTTAGTCTGTGTAATCTGAGGAATGAATTTGAAACTGCTTTCCAGTTGGAGGGCCTTGTCTTACCTGAAACAAGAATGGCTATAGATGGATCCTCTGTGGCCCATAAAAAGAAAAATCCTGATATTGAAACACTGCCCTAAAAACAAAAAATGGGCAAAGGGGAATGGAAGAACTGGGTTTTTGCCTTTTATTGCTTTTGAAATAGAGAGCTTAAAAGATCATGGCTGTGATGTGTCTGGTGCAATCCCCACAGCCAGTAATGAATGCTTTATCATCGTCCATAGTGCTGCATGAGTTTCGGGCTGTGTACACACTGCATTTTAAGTCGATATAAATTAAGTTGCTCAGGGAGTGAATAACCCCCCTCCCGAGCGACATAAGTTACACTGACCTAAACGCCAGTGTGGACAGTGCTATGTTGGTGGCAGAGCTTCTCCCGCCAACATAGCTACCACCACTTGTGGGGGCTGGAGTAATTAAGTTGATAGGAGAGCTCTCTCCTGTAGGATTAGAGCGTCTGCATTAGCAGCGCTACAGTGGTACATCTGCATCAGTGCAGCCTACACCACTGTAAACTCTATAGCGTAGCCATAGTCTTAGTTGCAAGGACAGACTGTGACGGGTTGGATCACAGAAACCCCCTTGGGAGCTGCCACCTAATGTACCAAGACTACTTCTATTCCTGTTTTCCCTGCCAGCTCAGGACTCCAGCACCCTGTCTTGCTGAGCCAGACACTCCCGTCTGCTCCAACACAGACCCAGGGTCTGAATAACTTGCCCCAAAGCTGCAAGTTTACCTGAAAACAGCTCACAGAAGTGTGCTTGTCTTTAGCACTCAGATGCCCAACTCCCAATGGGGTCTAAACCCAGATTAAATCCATTTTACCCTGCATAAAGGTTATGCAGGGCAAACTCATAAATTGTTCGCCCTCTATAACACTGATAGAGAGAGATGCACAGCTGTTTGCTCCCCCAGGTATTAATACATACTCTGAGTAAATTACTAAATAAAAAGTGATTTTATTAAATACAGACAGTAGGATTTAAGTGATTCCAAGTAGTAACAGACAGAACAAAGTAAGTCACCAAGCAAAATAAAATAAAATGTGCAAATCTATGTCTAATCAAAGTGAATACAGATAATCTCACCCTCAGAGATGCTTCAGTAAGTTTTTTCTCAGGCTGGACACCTTTCAGGCTTGGGCACAATTCTTTCCTCTGGTACAGCTCTTGTTCCAGCTCAGGTGATAGCTAGGGGATTCTTCATGATGGCTCCTCTTCCCCTTTGTTCTGTTCCACCCCTTTATATATCTTTTGCATAAGGCGGGAACCCTTTGTCCCTCTGGGTTTCCACCCCCCCTCACTGGAAAAGCACCAGGTTAAAGATGGATTCCAGTTCAGGTGACATGATCACATGTCACTGCAAGACTTCATTACCCACTTGCCAGCACACACACATACAGGAAGACTAACAGGTAAACATAGCCATCTGCAGACAATGGGCCTTGTTAATGGGAGTCATCAAGATTCCAAACCATCATTAATGGCCCACACTTTACATAATTACAATAGGCCCTCAGTTATATTTTATATTTCTAGTTTTAGATACAAGAGTGGTACATTTCTACAAATAGGATGATCACACTCAGTAGATTATAAGCTTTGTAATGATACCTTACAAGAGACCTTTTGCATGAAGCATATCCCAGTTACATGATATTCACTTATTATCATGTTTTTATAAAACCATATAGAGTGCACAACGTCACACAGACCTCTGTGATCTAGAGGACTGCGCATGTATGCCTGGCGTACACTAGGAAATTAGATCGGTATAACAGTCGCTCAAGGGTGTGAAAAATCCACACCCCCTGATTAACGCAGTTAAACCAACCTAACCCCCAGTGTAGACAGCGCTAGGTTGGTGGGAGAATTCTCCTATCTCCTAGCTGCTGCCTCTTGTGGAGGTGGATTACCTACACTGATAGAGAAGCCTTCCCTTTTGCATAGGTAGTGTCTTCACTAAAGTCGTTCTTCAATGTTTTAAGAGGAGCCCTTATAGTTAAGAAATTGGAGTTGTAAATCTGGCTCTCCCATTGACTTGAGTTGACAAAGACCACAAGGCATTTAACCTGTCTGCCTCAATTTACAGATGGAGGTGATATGTATTTCAAAGGAATATCATGATTTAATTTAAATGAGCTAATGTGTTGGAAACAATGCAAAGAATTTGTTAATGTCAATTATTTATTGGCTTCTTAGAGGCTTCGCACACATGGGGATGGGGAAATTCAATGTCAATCAACTATTATTTCATCTAAGTTTGAGAGCCAAATGTAAGGTGGTTCATTTCTGGTATAAATAGAACAATTCCATTCTGCTCCCCTTTCATGCATCTGATCTTCAGCGTGAATGTGCCAAATATCAGAATTGCTATTTCTAGCAAAGGTGATTGAGCAATTTATAGTTTATTCCTCATCTCTTTGTAGCTTCATCATCTTGGATTTTACCCCAGTATACCAATGCTGTGAACAGTTTAAGCCCCATAGCTATGCATGCTCTTACCAGAGATGTTAAAAAAAAAAAAACCCCAAAATACAACAGCCCTGGTAAATGAATGCAATAATAATTAAAAAAAAAATAACCCATGCTCTTGTATGGTTCTTTTCATCCAGAGATTTCAAAGCAAAATGAGGTAGAGATCATAATCAGAATTGGGGGAAATTATTCCAAGTGAAACTTTTTTGGTAAAAAAATTGTAAGTTTGGTGACATTGAAACATTTTGAAAATTTGAGTTGATTTTGCTGAACTGTTTCAAGTGAAGGGAAAAAAATAGAATACTACAATCTCTTTGATTCAAATCTACTTTCGGTTTTGAAATCTCCTTTAATTTTAAAATCATTTAAAAAAAAACATTAAAAATGCTCAATCAAAATTAAACACTTCATTTCAGGCAAAAAAAACTTTCTACTTAAAATGATTTTTTTAAACTTTGATTTGCCAGACATTTTCTTTTGGGTCAGCCCAAAACTTTGTTTGGTTTGTTGGAAATTAAAAAAAAAAAAAAAAATCAACTCTTCAGGCAGCTCTAATCATTATCCCTGTTTTACAGGTGAGGAAAGTGAAGTACAGAGGTGAAGTGACTTGTCAGTGGCAATGTCAGGAATAATACCCAGGACTCTGGTGCTCTATTTCCTTGGTCACACTGCTTTGAAGTTTATAATATTGTTGGCGGGTACCTCAAGCCCTGCAACTTGGGACTAATCTCAAGAAGGAGTTCTAAACTCTCCTTAAGACTATTTTTTGCAGCGTTTTGTAGCTGTGTTGGTCCCAGGATATGAGAGGGGCGAGGTAGGTGAGGCAAATCTTTTATTAGACCAATTTCTGTTGGTGTAAGATGCAAGCTTTCAAGCTGTACAGAGCTCTTCTTCAGAGTGTCTTCCTTCTCCAGACCTGATTCCCTTCCCCAGACTTGAAGAAGAGCTCTATGCAGCTCGGAAGCTTGAGTCTTCCACCAACAGAAGTTGGCCTAATACAAGATTTACCTCACCTACCTTGTCTCGCTTAAGCTTTTTGTGAATTATGTTAGGGCCCAATCTTACACTCATTTAAGTCGGTGGCAAAGCAAAACTCCTATTTATAGATCCTAGAACAGGTTGGTGTTGTACTGTTGTATCAATGCAGCAAAATTCTGTTACCCATGCAACAGGGACATTATTTTTAAGTAAATGTTATCTAGTTTATGCTTATTAGCACACCTTAAACTATATCTACACTGGTATTTGGACATGGGTACTGGACTGTGTGTATGCTCACCTATATACCCTATACCCATGCCAAACATCCAGATATGCTGTTCTGGATGTGGGGGATACACTTGATACCAGGGTATATCACGACCATGCTGCCTTTTTTGGTACATGAGGTTAGCACTAGCCTTTCAGAGGTGGTATCCCAGGATTCTGTGCATCATAGGAGACACTCTAGGATCCTCCTTGCTGTGCCCTGGCAATGTCGGCTCCCACTCACTCCTCTCTGCTGCCCAACTTGGTGGAAGACATGGAGCAAACGGCCAATGATGTGGTTCTGCTCCCACTCCCTCTTGCGGGACAAATGTGTCTGTGTTGCAGTTGGCAACTGGTGAGAATCTTAGATTCCATTCCCTTTACCCCTGTCACAAGCCAAAGATAGGTGACTGGGACGGTGACTGATCCCCACTGATGCCCTATGACACAAAGATGCAGGAGATTTCTGGTGGTGTGACTATATGTCTGTGGGTGGACCACCACTTCTGGACCAGAAGAACCAGCGCACTGGGGTGGGATCACATCATCATGGAAACCTGGGATGATGAGCAGTGGTTGCTGAACTTTAAAATGAAGAAGAGATGTTCCTGAAGCTCTGTGAGGAGTTTAGGGTGACCAGATGTCCTGATTTTATAGGGACAGTCCTGATATTTGGGGCTTTTTTTTATATAGGCTCCTATTCCCCTTCTCTCTCTCTCTCTCTCTCTCTCTCTCTCTCTCACACACACTCACACACCCTTTGTCCCAATTTTTCACACTTGCTATCTGGTCACCCTAGAGGAGTTGGCCCCAGCCTACAGCAAGAGAACATTTGGTTTCGGAGACCTACAGAAGCAGGTGGCTATTGCTCTGTGGAAGATGGCAACACTGGAGCTACGAGTCACTCGCAGACCACTTGGGTGTGGGGAAGTCTACTGTCAGGGTCATGGTGGTGCAGGTTTGCAAAGCTATCGACACTTTCCTCTATCCACGGTTGGCTGCCTTCACCAGAGTTCTGGATATTACAGGTGGGTTGTAGAGAATGGGGTTTCTTAACTGCATGGTGATACCCATATCCCCATACTTTGCCCCTCAAAAGAAGCAATTGAGCACATCAGTTGGAAAGGGTGCTATTCACTTCTTCAAGGGCTGGTGGACCACAAAGGCAGGTTTTTGAGCACTAATGTTGGATGCACAGGAAAGGTTCATGATGCCAGGGTGCTGAAGAGATCTGGACTGTACTTGAAGGGGAGGAAGGGACTTTATTCCCCAGAAATGACATGGTTCTGTACAGTGTCTCCGTGCCCATGGGTATTCTGGGGGACCCTGCATATCTGCTGCTACCCTGGCTAATGAAACCCTGACATGAAAGATCCAGCAAAACAAGAGCTCAGCTACCAACTAAGCAGCTGCAGAATGGTAGTGGAGTGCCCCTTTGGATGGGTGAAGGCTTACTGGCAATACCTAGGCAGCTGGTTGGATGCCATTGTGGCCAACACCATCCACATTATTGTGGTGTGCTGTGCACTTCGTAACATTTGTGAGACAAAAGGTGAGTACTTTAGAACAGAGTGGACACAGGACTGGACTGACTTGCAAAGCCTTTACAGACGGCCTGATCCAGTGACTATTCATACTGGTGCTGGATCACAGTGGGCCAGATGCAGTTTGTGCCTACGTCTTGGAACAGTGGGTGGGCAGGGGTTGACATCAGCCTGGTCCCAAACAAAGCATGCAGCTGCTGTAAAAATGCAAGAGGGAACTTTCTCCACTCACTTATGCTTCAGTGTACCATTTTGTCCGTCCCGCCCCCACCCCCCAGTCATTAGTTGGTCATTTTAGGTAATGAGTTATACACAGTATAACACCTTTTGGTTTGTGATTGTTCCAAAGAGAGTGTCTGCCCAGTTAAATTGCAATTATTATTCTTTCATTTTATGTTAATGTTCGCAGCTATTTAGGGAGATTACTCAGTGCCTGAAGGATGCTTGAGAACAGTTAATGAAGGGCTAGGGAGTGGCTTTTACAACAGCTTTCTAGGGACTGATTGTGTGCAGGCATAAGGGCACTTACTGGCTGTTAACCGTGAGTAACCCCCTTGGTTCAAAGCAGTCATGGTGTTTTGGAGTGGGAGGAGGGGCCATATTAGTGCTGTTCAGTATGTGAGGGCACGGTTTCTTCACTGTGTCCTTCCTGTTCTGTCAATCTCCCCCCAGCCCCAATCAATAGGGTTACCTGTTATTTCCGTGCACATTGCACTTTCAGCGCATCTCCACTTGTAGTCATAGATACCTGGGTGGACAGGGGTGGTGGTGGTTTGTGGGCATGGTTCTGGGCGGTACAAAGAGGACCTTGCAGTTCTTTGGTTCTGGACAGTTATGGAACCCAGGGCACCAATTGGTGGGATCAACACCTAAAAGGAGGACAAAAAACATACCCTTTCACCACCACCCAAATGAAGGGTCCACACAAGTAAAGGAAACAAACATTAACTTAAACGAGTGCATATAGCGTAACTCTGAACATATTTTTTTTAAAAAGGAACTGAGAATTAAAACAGAATGGATCAGACTATTCAAATAACATTAACACTTGACTGCCTGTGGCCCTGATCTCCCTCTCCCTGGACACAGGGGGAAAGGCTGCAGAAAATGTTCCGGGGTGTCTCCTGCATGAGGTTTAGAGGCCAGACACATACTGGCCTTCAGGCACAGTCTCTTGGGCTCATTGTTCCACTCCTGCAGTCACAGGGCTCCCCCAGGAGGGGTTTTGGGTATCGGTGCAGGGCATTGTGCCTGGAGTCCTGCAGCCTCCCTGCCTATCCTGGGGGGCAGGTCCTCTATCTGAGCAGCATGGTGGACTGCAAATACAAGAGGAGGACTTGTCAGCTCTTGGATACTGAGTGGCCGGCATGACTCAAATCCATACCATCACCACCGCTCAGGGACAGCAACAGGGCATGGTCCTGGTATCTTTGGGAAAGCTCCCATTCCCTGAACCATGCATCCTGCTCCAAAAACTGGACCATTAATCCCTCCTGCCTTCAGGGGAAAAAAACGTTCTTCCCGCTCCATAGCCTATTACTCCTGCTCAATAGCCTGTTCCCTCAGAGTCAAACTGCTCTTAGCTCCTCCTGTTGATCCCAGTGTACAGATCCTCAAGTGTCCTCCTCTCTCTGCCCCTACTGTTCCTGGGCTGCTGCTCCTGATTGGCTGCAGGTCCTGCCAATTCAATAACAAGAGCGGCATTATATTTTATCTCTCCTTTGAAAGCAGGTGAGAAATCCTCTGCCCCCATCCAGATAACATAACTGCTGTTGAAGGACACACTATTGATACTTTTCAGCATTTCAGGAATGCGATTGTTTTCATTATACAACTCTACCCCGATATAACGCTGTCCTCGGGAGCCAAAAAATCTTACCGCGTTATAGGTGAAACCGCGTTATATCGAACCCGCTTTGATCCGCTGGAGTGTGCAGCCCTGCCCCCGCCCCCGGAGCGCTGCTTTGCCGCGTTGTATCCGAATTCATGTTATATCGGGCCGCGTTATATCGGGGTAGAGGGGTACTTTTTTCTTCAGATGACTTTTGCAGCCCCCCAAAAGAAAATGGTAGCTAGCATGGCCTAATGGTTTTTAAAAATCTAATGTTTTAGAGTCTGGGCTGCATTTATTTCAGTGGCAATATTAAGGGTATGATGGGCTGGACCTCCTGGGATGTCTCCTGGTGGGCTGGGACGCTGCTAAGTCAGACTGTTCTGCCAGCCTGGGCCCTCTTTTACCTGGTATTGCTGGGCTAGGCTCTCCAGCCTTTTCCAGCCAAGCAAGCGGGCAGGGCCACACCCAGCTGCACAGAGAGACAGAGATCGGTTCTGAGAAGGCTCAGCTTAAGGGGCTTGCCACGGCACCCGGATGTCCACCCCTCCTTGGAGTACAAACCCAAAATTATATGGAATTTGCCTCTTCCCTCAATGTGGAGGAGGGTGTACACAACTTCTCGCCTCCTGCCCTCCAACTAGAAATCACATAAACTGGGTAATATTATAAACCAGATATAAATTTATTAACTAGAACAGGTGTATTTTAAGTAGTTAAGGGGGTAGCAGACAGAACAAGGCAGATTACTAAGAAAATAAAACAGCACGCAAACTAAGCTTAATACATTTAACCAGTTTCTTTAGTGTAAGTTCACAGGCCAGACACCCTTCCAGCTGGGTCCCGTTCTTTCCCCTAGTTCAGTCTTAGTTGTTTCCAGCAGTCCTCTTAGGTGGGGTAGCAGGGGAGAACTGACTACCTGGATTACCTCACTCCCCACCCTTAAGTAGGATTTGCATAAGGCAAGAGACCTTTGTTTCCTAGTTTGAACACCCTCCCCCTGCCAAGCTTCTCATGGAAAAGTACAGAATTCAAGATGGGTTCCAGTATCAGGTGACATGGTCACATGCCTCTGAGGGGGCCCCTGTAGCCATTCTTCACAGGCTGACCCACACGTTCATAGGAAGACTAAGCTCTTTTATAGTCCGTTGTCTCTTGCTGATGGGCCATCAGCACTGTTGGGCTTTTTCATTGTTGTATCTTAAGTGTTAGCAGTGGGCATCACCCAACATAGCATAGTTACCTGGAGGCAATGTCCTCATCCTCTCTGGGCATTTCAGGCCCCCGCTCTCCTGCTGGGCCACTAAATGGTTCAGTTCCCCTTCTGGGGCCTCAAAGTCCAGGCCACTTCCCCCAGTGGTTAATTGGGCGTGGGGGGGGGGGGGAGACCCAGGCCCACCCACTACTCCAGGTCCCAGCCCAGGGACCCTGTAGATAGCAGCTGTCCACCATGTCCCTTTATCTAATTCTCTAGGCCACTTCCCCGTGGCGCTGCACCATCTTCACCCTTACCTCAGGGCCTTGTTCTGATGGGAGTCCCAACAACCAGCCCAGAGCTCCTTCTCACTCTCTCCGTCTTCAACCAGCACTGCCCTGTCTGAGGTCCTGCAGTTCCCTCAGCCAGCCACACACCATCCATGGTCATCCAGCTCCAGCAAGGAACTGAACTCACTCTGCCCTGCAGCTCTTCTTATACTTGCCTGCTGGGCCCTGATCGGCTGCTCCCTGCAGTCCTGTTCTGATTGTCTGTGTCCTACACAGCCACTCTAGGCAGCTTGGAGGACCCTCCCCACTGCCCTTTTCTGGGGCCGGGTGTGGCAGGGCCACAAGGCTTCCAGCGAGGGCCTCAGAGGCTCTGGTACACCCTGTCACAAGGACAGTCCACTCTGACCGCACATTTATCAGGACCCAGGTGTGCTCAGCTTATCAGGCGACTACTCTTGGAGCAGGTTCCATATCCATGTGTAGTGGTGGAAGAGTGTAGCACACCTCAAGTGGTCAGCATAGGTCTCTACTACAGGTGAGAATGGGGGGACAGGGACCGTCATTGATTTGGGTAAGGATCAGGCAGGAAAGGGTTCAGTGCACTCTGGGAATGGGGCTGGAGGACCACTGAATTTGGGATATAGAACACGTCCCTTTCCTTGTCCATACTACGCACTGGCAAGTGTAGGGCCAGGCCACAGCCTGGGCATGTTCATACCCACACCTTTCAGGCATGCTAGCGTTCTTGTCTTGTGCATGCCTTGAAACCTGTTCTTTTGGGGTTCATATGTGGATGATAGGGGGATTCCGGCACAACTGTGTGTGGTCTGTGTCCAAACACCAGCATAGATCTAGCATGAGATGGACCAAGTAAAGCCTGGGATGGAATTTTGAAGCATCTGAAAAAGAAAACACACCAAAGTCCCATGTAGGAAAAAGGATGGGATGTTCCCTGGACATTCAAATGTAAGCTTGGTTTTGAAGCACTCTTTTATTTGAATGTCTTGTTTGCATTACTAGTTTATTGAAGTGAGACTAATTATTTTGTAAGTAATACTGGTATAAACTGATGGGTGTTTTTTTTTTTTTTTTGGACTTCTCTAGAGAGAAGCCCAAGTGACACAGCTCACACATTGATCCAAAGCTCAGTGGTGTCAGAACTCTGTTTTTTATTTTTGCCCCAATGCTGGTTATTCTTTTTTTAACCCAATTAAAAAGTTCATTCTTAGTTTGAATCTGTTACTACATGTTTATAAAATGCATCTGACCTATCTGAACTCTTTTATATTTTGGAAGCATATCTAGTTATATTTGGCTGCTTCCATGCAGAATCTCCTATTACAGTGGATAAACTGATTAATAAATCTTTAATGAAGGATAATATTCCATTAGGCCATCTGACCGGGACCACTGACAATATAAAGTGAGAAGAGGAAAACAATCTCCCATCATGAAAGTGCTTTAAGTTTGACTGTTCTTTTGTAAGGAATAAATGGCTAGCAGGAACTGTAGAAGCAGAAGCACTAACTAAACACGTTACCTGTTTGATAATTATCAGGCTGTGAAATGTACTGCTATGCAGTGTCCCAAGGTGACAACTCTCTTAGAGATTCTGTGTTGCTCACGTATGGTGATTATCTGATTTGCTATTTGCAATAGTCAGTGGAAAGTTAGCTGGCAACTACTTTTGTGGCTGCAGAAGTTACACTTTACAAACTAACAAACATTTTGCTCCCTCCCTGGTCATTGATTAGACTTCATTTGAAGATGCATAGAATCATAGGACTGGAAGGGACCTCGAGAGGTCATTTAGTCCAATCCCCTGCACTCATGGCAGGACTAAGTATGTGGTGTTAAATCAGTGTTCTCAGATGCATCTCATGACTGCCTCTTTACTCATGGGGTAAAATTCATCCCCAGATATAACTAACTATAATGGATACATTAATCCCATAGTTTTCACTTTTTTTCTCCAAATGCCATCAGAAATAGATACTGGATAGACACACAGTCTCCATTTGAAATGCTGCCACCAAAAAAATCTTCCTTACTTGTCAGTGGGACCATGTCACCCCCTCTTTGAATCACTCATCCAGTTTTCCTCTTTTCTGCCACATTAATTCAAGTTTCTCATCCTTCAGAGCCCCCTGGTTGCCCCACCCACTTTCCCAAAAATACCAACCTTCACACAGTGTCCATTTCTCCCACAAACATCTCTACCTTCTTCCATACTGCACTCTAATACTGAAGTGCTCTTCCTGAGTCAGTGATAACCTACAATGAAAATTTACATTGGCATAGCTGCATCTCTCAGGGGTGTGAAAAATCCACAACCCTGAGCCATGTAGTGAAACCAACCTAACCCCTAGTGTAGACAGTACTAGATTGAGGGAAGAATTCTTCCATCTACCTAGCTACTGCCTCTTGGGGAGGTGGATTAACTACAGCAACAGGAGAATCCCTCCTGTTGTTGTGTCTACATGTTACAGCAGCACAGCTATAGCATATACCCTCTACCAGAAACATCTCCTAAATACTTTGTACTAACAAGACATGGTCTATCAACATTTGCCCTATGCACTTTCTTCCTCGCTCAGTCTGTCTGTGTTTTTAATCTGTATGAGCTTTCAGGACAGGACCTGTGCTGTCCTTTGTTTTGGAAAGCATCTAGTACATTGTGGGTGTAACCAAAATATGTAAGAGTCTTGATAAGGACTGGGCATGGTTTTCTTTCTCCAGTCATGCCTGGATGATGTTTGTACAGTATTAGGTAATGGAAGACTTATTATTTTCAGAAACTAGCAAGTCCCTGAAACTCAACAGGATTTTGTAACAGTGAATGGCCACCATGACAAACCAAAATTATACTAGGATTCCAGATCTCTGCTCCATGCAAATTATTTTGTATAGAAATGATATGTTAAGTTCCTTTTGACAAAAGAATATAAATATTATGTATGTGTTAAATCCCAGTAGAACATTCATTTCAAGCTAAGACTACTCAGTTTGTAATTGAGAACCTTCTTTGGCGGATGACTGTAAAATATTTAAAACATTTGCCCAGTCACACACTTAGTGCATTTGTCAGAGCCAGGCTTACAAAATAGTCACCACAGATTATATGGTTTTGCTATATTTGTGTTTACTGAGAAGATGCAGTTGAAATCAGTTACTGTTTCAACTAAACCCTGGGATATGAGGTGTTCTTGTAACTATTTCCTTTTCTTGTTGCTAGTTTACAGTATTCAGGTTTCCACCAGTTCTGGGTATAGCTATAGCTGCTGGAGATGTAGAACTTGGAACAAGAACTAGATAAATTCATGGAGGATAGGTCCATCAATGGTTATCAGCCAGGATGGTTAGGGATGGTCCCTAGCCTCTGTTTGCCAGAAGCTGGGAATGGGCGACGGGATGGATCACTTGATGATTACCTGTTCTGTTCATTCCCTCTGGGGCACCCGGCATTGGCCACTGTCGGAAGACAGGATATTAGGCTAGATGGACCTTTGGTCTGACCCAGTATTGCCGTTCTTATGTTCTTAATTGTGCTGAAGAGGCATGTTGCAACTAATTGGTACTGAATAAGTAGGGGTTTTGTACTTAAAAACAAGTGTTGTCTAGTGGCAGGAGCCATTGATTCCTGGGTTCTGTTCTTGGCACTATCCTTGAGCGAGAGGCAAGATTCCTTAATCTCACTTATATAAAATGTGTACAATACTTAACCTGCCTCAGATGGGTAAGGCTTAACGTAAAGTGCTTTGAAATCCTTGAATTTTACTCTTATGTACATGAGTATAGCTGCTTTTGCTGTATTGTAAAAGCATGCCCTGAATACAGAAGTATCACTGGATTTGGACCAAATCTTTACCATTCATCACTTTAACATGACCGTGACTCAGAATCAGGATGCCTGATTGCAGTTTTAAATACATAACCTTTATTTCTGTAACAGTCATACACTGCTTTTTCTACCACTTCCTTCTCCAACTTTTCTCAGAGTATATTGATCTTCAAAGATTAAAACTGTGTGAGCAGAAAGTTAACACAGCTTAGTCTGACCCTCATCTCAATTGTTCCTGTTTCAAGTGACTTCACATATGATGACGTAACCTCATTTGCTGTACTTTTAAATATTTTATGCTTGCCTTGAGTTCCTTAACATAAGACATGGACAAAATATAATTGTCCTGGATGAAGTATAAGATTTAACAATTTCAGCATATATGATAAAGGCCCCAAGAAATAATCTGGAAAGTCTGCTCTCCCCTTGAAACTTGTTGATGATTTTCTGGATATAAAGTGTAAGATAGAACTGTATGCAGTGGCCCTTACTTTGTTGGATAAAGTTTTCCATTATTCATGGTTTTTCCCCATCCTAACTTATTAACTAGGCAAATATTAACTTGAATCACTGATGTGGCCCAAGAAGCCAAATATATTTTGTAATATCCTTGAAATGGTGAAGGAACTAATTCTTTGTGTGTCACTGTTCTATGGGTTAGAGTCCACCACTGCAATTCAGGAGAGATTTGGGTCCTTTGCCAGACTTTGCCACTGGCTTGCACTCTGACATTAAGCAAGATCAGGCCAGGGCCACAGGTCAAATCACTTGCTATTAGGATATATCAAAGTAATTGTTGAATGTAGAGGAGTGTTTGGTGTTTAAACTTCATGAAAATTAGTGAGTCGTTACTTGCATTGTTTTCACTTACCTGTTGTAATGTAACAGCAAACATTTACATTGTGTATACACTATAACTAAATTACCTATCAAAGAAATCTTGTGAAATGCTAATGAAGGACTTAAGGATTTTAACAGAAAATTCTAATTTCAAAGCAAGTGGTCATTGTGTGTGATGATCGAGGTCATGGACTCCAAGTGCATTCCTCACTATCTGTTATCAAAGAAAAAGCCCACCTGGGTACAGACACTCTCAGCTAGCTTTCTGTGTAAAGACAGGTTTCAGAGTAGCAGCCGTGTTAGTCTGTATCCGCAAAAAGAACAGGAGTACTTGTGAGACTAACACCTTTATTAGAGCATAAGCTTTCGTGGGCTACAGCCCACTTCTTCGGATGCATATAGAGTGAAACATATATTGAGGAGATATATATACACACATACAGAGAGCATGAACAGGTGGGAGTTGTCTTACCAACTCTGAGAGGCCAATTAAGTAAGAGAAAAAAACTTTTGAAGTGATAATCAAGATAGCTCAGTACAGACAGTTTGATAAGAAAGGAGCTCTAAATATGGATTCAAGCAATGACTGTTTGGACTCTTACTGGGAAGTGTGCCAGATGCAAAGTGGAGATCCCCAGAGATGTACTCACCTGTTAATATATTTTGACTGCTTTAACCTCTCAATAACTCTCATTTCTTTTTCTTATCTAAAAAAACTGTAGTTAGTTTACTATAGAATTGGCTGCCAGCATTGTCTTTGATAAAAGGTCTGGAGTACCAATTGATCTGTGGTAAGTGGCTAGTCCTTTGGGACTGGGAGCAACCTGATGTGGTGTGATTTTGGGCTTATCTCACCATTATCACCTAATCCAGTTTGCCTGGGTGGCAAGATAGGCTCTCCAGCCTATGGAGACTGTCTGTGACTCCATGGTAAGACTGGTATAGTGATCAAAGTGTTCACATTTGTTACTGGCTTGGTGAAATCTAATTATAGAATATATCTCAGAGTAGCAGCCGTGTTAGTCTGTATCCGCAAAAAGAACAGGAGTACTTGTGGCACCTTAGAGACTAACAAATTTATTAGAGCATAAGCTTTCGTGGGCTATGATGCATCCGAAGAAGTGGGTTGTAGCCCACGAAAGCTTATGCTCTAATAAATTTGTTAGTCTCTAAGGTGCCACAAGTACTCCTGTTCTTTTTATAGAATATATCATAATTTTGGGGTGTGTCCCTGTTTTCTGACAGTCTGACCTGAGATTGGCGCACTCAGTTGTGAGCCACTACAGACAGTGTGACACTTAGGTACTTTGCCAGACTTTGCTACTGACTTGCACTTTGACATTAAGCAAGTCATTTACGCTCCCCCACCCCCTCTGCCTCCATTTCTCCACTTGGAAAATGGGCATGATCATGATCACTCTGGTAAAGTATGTGAGATCTTTGAAGAGAAACAACTAAAATACTCCAATTCTTTTGAAACTGGACACATCTGATCAATTAACTTGCTCAAAGCTTCACTTCATTCAGAAATATGAACTTTTGGTGGAATTACACAGAGGAGTGGAAGTAACTCCTTGAGGCCTGCTAGCTATGACATTTTAAGAGTCGATGTGATGGATATGGGAATATTTTTGGGTGACCTTACTGCATTAAATTTATGCATTATTCTGGGCCAGGGACTGTATGTAATTCCATGGTGGAGGGTGACCACAGCTCCTCCAGGAACTATGAACAGTCAGTGCGGGGGTTATTAGGCAAATTTACTCAGGTTGTAACACCTCCCAGAGAGATACTACCACTTGGAGAGGCTCGCATATACTGCCTGAAAATGGATTCTTCAGAGACCAACAGACAAAGAAAGGACTCTTGGATAAATAGCCTAAGTTTTTAAAATGACAAATGGCCTTTGTTCTGGTCCAGCAAATGGACAGAACCTTCTGTCCAAGTGGTTTGCGGGGGAGGGGACAATCCTTATGAAGTGTTGGAAATACTGATGCCTAGCAGAGCTCTTGTTGGGTTTAGGGGGGTTATCTCTGGTAAGGTTATTAGCATGTGTGTAAGTTCTTTTATTGTTTTCTCTGTAATTCTTGTTACCATGCAACTCTTTATAAGGTAACTTATAATTGCTGGCAATTACTCTGTTCCTAGCCTCTGGAGAGAAACAAAGCGCAGACACTGACCTGTTTAGGCACTCTGGCTTGCTCGGAATATCACAGTGTAGGCAGGGAACTGTGCTGCATGGAGAAACCCCTGGTCTGGAGGGAGAGAAACGTGGGTCTCTACCCAAGAGTGGTGATGGCTGAGGAGCTGGGAGCCTAGAATGGGTAACCTTGAGGGACCATGGAGGGGGAATACAAGTGCATTTGCCCTGTACTATGATGATAGGTGCTTGAAATATTGAAATGGAATTAAAAAGCAAATTGAAATTAAGTATTTTAAATAGTGGATTACTGCATGGGATTGGGAGCTGGAGTGTTCTGAGAAATCCCTTGCTATCTTCATTTACCAAAGGTTCCTACGCCAGTAACTTCAGAGCTATCCTGAGGTAGGACTGAGCAAGTCTCCCTCTGTATCCACTTAACCACTCTTATAGTAAATTTTGATTTGCTTTGTTTTTTTCATTATGTACTTTTATGATTGCTGTGATATTCAGTGTCACTGAATTTATTGGTCCTAATTTTTAAAGGGTGTTGCCATCTTAAATATTTCTTATAACTCTTTCTCTCTCTCTCACACACACACACACACACACACACACACACACACACAAAAATCCAAATTATCATTGAGAAGCATGAAACTGAAATCTATTTATACTTGCAGACTTTTACTCCTATACAATTTTTGGTCTAGGTCGCTGGTCTTTTTCTTTAGAATGCTGACCACTGGGACTTTTTGGTTTTGATTGTGCTGGACCTTTATCCTCCAAATGACAAACTTTGCCAACGTGAGCAGGAAATACTCAAAACTCTGGACTTACCACAGCTTACAATGACTGCTTTTTATGTCAAAAGATATATAGGAATCCAGGATGTATTTACTCTTCCACGCCCTATATGACTGACTACTTCATAATGCATAGCGTCAATGTCATAGGACTGTTAAAGTACATAGCTACTTTTACAGACACTGTGCATTGTCAAAAATATGTTTCAGTTGTGCAGAGTTTTGGGCCAATTGCCATAGCATAAAACCCTAAATAAATATCCTGAATTGTAAGCCTATGTGCACAATACAAACTGGCTTTTCAAATCCACATCGCCTATATTCTTTATAGCTGCCTTTATCTTCTGCTTTATTATTTTATAGAGTAGAAGGTAGAAAATCAAATATCTTATAACTGACATTGCTCCTATTGCAAATAAATTAACCAGGTTGCCTTTGAGCAAAGTAGTACACACATATAATTCATGTAAAATGGCATAAAGGTTAAGGACATTACACGTATTGTTTGACCAGGATAAAAGACAAAATACCAGTATCTCCTTCCATTCCTAGAATAATGGGGGGGGGGGGGAGGGGGAGCTGATCTTGGAACTGAGGGGAATCCCATCAGCACCAGTTTCCCTATAGTTCCACTGGATAGAAGTTCAATTTGTGCCTCTCTCAAATCCTATTGATTTAGAGGTATTTCCAGCAGCAGCAAGTAGAGGTTTCTTTTACATTTTCCTTTTTACTACTTAAATCTGAGATGGAAGCTTTCTTTAAAATCCTTGTTGGGATCTGTTTTCTGGAGCATAAAATTGCCTTGACGTGGGGATACAATTTGGGAATTTGACTCTTAACCTTGTGCTTGTTTCTTTGGCCCACATTGCCACGTCTCTGCAAAAATACTTTCTTAAAGTCTAGCTATGGAAAACTTTTTTTCAAGATAGCACGAGTGTGTTGTGCTTGGGATGGCAAGGAAGTACTTTCGTTTTTTGTGTGCGCCAATAGATCACTGAACCCTATGGAATGCAAAGGCCCAACATCTGGAAAATATTTTCTGAGTTCCTCACAGAAGAAAACTACTTAGAAGGAAAATCAAAAGCCGTGGCTCCATGTGTATGGCCCTCGTTCATGTACCTCAGTCAACTCTGAATGGTTGCAAGGCAGCATTTGACCTCAGATTTAGTACTGACTCTCCATTCTTCTCACCAACAGCCTGGTCTTGCAAGGTACAGAATGACTCCTTGACTCCTCTCCCCCCCCACTCAATAAAGTAAATAGGAGTTCAGAGCATCTTGCAGGAGCAGGATCTGAGGTACAGTTTACTTCGATGTAGCTAGTGAAGTTATACCTCTAGCAAGGGGTTCACCATTGACTTGAACTAATTTCATAGAGGTGAAAACTTCCTGTACCTAGTCTCTACTAGGATTTTATACTGAGAAGCTAGCTTGATGTAAACACCACAGTTTTTATTGTAATGAAGGACATAGGCTTTGTCTGGGTACAGTATATTATCTGTAACATTACCATTTTAATCACCTGTTTTCCCCCCTAAAACACTATAAGTTAATAGTACAACGTAGGGCAACAGAGCTGCCATGTTGGCTGGGTCTGTGTGTGGCACATTCACAGCCATTCCCTAAAGGATATGGCTCCTCCCAAAGTAGAAAGACTCCGGACTCAGGAAGTGACTTTCACTTTGCCCAGGCAGGAAGCATACGCCTCTCCTAACTCTGAAAAGAAAGGGTTTTTAGAGTCAGCAGCAGGAGGGCAGCTGCCTTTGTTCCCTCTTATAGTAATAAATGTTGTTACTGAGTTCATGCCCATGTCATCATTCTGGGGAACTCTGCCTGTCTGTGCTAACCCACCAGGAAGAGAGACCACAAGGTCATGCAACAGTACTCCAATAGCTGTGTGTTGTGGACCTAATAGTCAGTCTTTAGATTGGCACTTAATACTGCAGACTGATTTATAGTTAGTGATTTTTCTCTCTTTTGCAGGAAAGAATCATAAGCATACCTTTTCATACTAAATTAAAAATTCCTTTTCTATTTTATTTTTGATCAAATATTCCTACAAGTGAACTTAAAATCTGGCCCTGTGGATGAAAATCTGACTTAAAAAAAAATGGGGGTTGTGGTGGAGTTGTAGTTCAGTCTCTTAAATGTGGGTCTAACTGAGCTACTAGACTACTTATGTTAGCTATCATCATGAATAGGCTGTTAGAATAGCTAAATAAATAAAGCAGCTGAGTAGACATATGTTGAACAGCCTCTGGGCTTGTCTACACTATAAAATTAGGTTGACTTAAGTTAGGTCGACCTACAGCCACTGCAGTAATTAAATCGGCTGTTGGTGTCCATACACTGCCCCCCTTCTGCCGGTGGTGCGCGTCCTCACCGCGTATGCTTGCACCAACTAAAGTGGGGCATTGAAGGGCACCGACAGCTGGAGTGTGGGGCACTGACAGCCACACGGAGCCAACAGTTGGAGCCCTCAACCACTCCAGGGCTGACAGCCACAGTTTTAACCCCAGCGCTGGCTGACAACTGGAGCCGGAGAGGAAATGTGAAATAACAGCTGTGAAATTGACAAGAATGACAGGGCCTGACAGCCAACAGGCAATGTGAGTAACAGTGTCTACACAAAAACAACAAGGAGTCCGGAGGCACCTTAAAGACTAACAGATTTATTTGGGCATAAGCTTTCGTGGGTAAAAAACCTCACTTCTTCAGCATATAAATCTGTTACTCTTTTTAAGGTGCCACCGGACTCCTTGTTGTTTTTGTGGATACAGACTAACACAGCTGCCCCCTGATACTTGAGACCATGCAAGTGCCTACACAGACACCACGTCACCCTTACTACATCAACCTAAGTGTTATGCCTCTTGCAAAGGTGGAGTTACTAGGTCAATGTACTGTGTGACCTACATCGGCGGGAACACCATTCTAGTGTAGACACTTACATAGTTAGGTTGACATAAGCTGTTTTATGTAGACCTAACTCTGTAGTGTAGTCCAGGCCTCAGTTTACTTCTTGCTTGGTGCTTAGGGTAGAATGTCTCTAGTTGGCAGGATGATCAATGCAGTGTGGGTGATAGTGTGCCACTGTAAATACTTTTTCCTTAGTTCTGGGAATAAAATGTAATTACTCTCATTACAACATGTATCTGTTAGGAAGCCCTTAAAAGAAATCCAGAGATTATGTGAGACACTTTGTCCCATACACAGATTTGGAATATAGATACACCTCTACCTCGATATAACGCTGTCCTCGGGGGCCAAAAAATCTTACCATGTTATAGGTGAAAACCGCGTTATATCGAACTTGCTTTGATCCGCCAGAGTGTGCAGCCCCGCCCCCCCAGAGCACTGCTTTACCGTGTTATATCAGAATTCATGTTATATCGGGTCACGTTATATCGAGGTAGAGGTGTATATAGACAAGCTGCTCTGTTCTGAGCAGCTATTGGAGTGAAATATTTAATGTCTCTCTCGCTACTAGAGTGAAAACTTCGTTAGTGCTGTATACCAAAATGTTACATTCTAGGCTTCCCCTTTTATTAATGATTCATCAAAGGAAGCTCTGTGTAACCAACTTGAATGATTAATGTTTGACTAACCCTGGACACTCAATAACAGACTGAAAAATTGCCACTTTTAAACAAAAAAACTTCAAAAACAGACTTCAACGAGAAACTGCAGAACTGGAATTAATTTGCAAACTAGACACCATCAAATTAGGCCTGAATAAAGACTGGGAGTGGTTGAGTCACTACAAAAAGTAATTCTCCCTCTGATACCCACCCTTTCTTGTCAACCATTGAGAACAGGCCACTTCCACCTTGATTGAATTGGCCTCGTTAGTAGGTTGATCAGATAGCAAGTGTGAAAAATCGGGACCGGGGTGGAGGGTAACTGGCACCTATATAAAAGCCCCAAGTATCGGGACTGTCCCTATTAAAATTGGGACATCTGGTCACCCTACTAGTTAGTACTGACCCCCACCCCACTTGGTAAGGCAACTCCCATCTTTTCATGTGCTTTAATATATATATATATATATATATATATATATATATATATATATATATACTGCTTACTGTATTTTTCATTCCATGCATCTGATGAAGTGGGTTTTAGCCCATGAAAGCTTATGCCCAAATAAATGTTAGTCTCTAAGGTGCCACAAGGACTCCTTGTTGTCTTTGTTTGATTCTTAGGTATGTCTTCTCTATTACTGACTGAACAGAATGAAAGGTGATCTGCAAAGGAATAGTAATTGGGTTCATGCCTTTTTTACTCTGAAATGCAAAGAGGCCTGGTGGTAGGGGGTATGGGGGGAGGAGGGAGAGTCAGGCGGGGTAGGGGAGCTGTTGTTGAAAAACAAACTCTTTGAAAGAACAAATCTCCCTGGCCACTTGTGTATATATAATGAAGAAACAAATGGTGCACCTGCCTGGTTTTTATGGGTTTTTTTTGTAGATTGCTTAAACAGCTCACATATTCTTTTTCTATTTGTATTCAGTCCTCTTGTACATCTGTCAAAAGCTGTTCCGCAACCTCAAACGTTTGAATGTAATTACAATCTGGTTTTAACTTGAACAAGATTTCTCCATATATTGTGTTGCAATATTGCGTCCTCAGTGGGAAGGAAATAAATACGACTGACCTGATCAATGTTTGTTTCTTGGAAAGAGTGCTACTATCATAATGCATAATGGAACATCCCAGCCTGTCAGTGTGAAGTATGTTGACTAGTGAATGTGGTGGTGTTCTTAATGACATGTTTCCAGTTATTGTTCAACTTCCCTAGTAAAATACTTTAACTAGGGTTTATCTATCGTGTTACTTTCCTGTTATGATGGAAATATACATTTTCTTTATTTTGCAATACAAAACGTGAACTCCTTATATTTTGAACATACTGTTAGGGTAATTAGCTAAGTAGCCAATCAGTATTCAACAGTCAGATGCTGCTGCTCTTGAGACCTCAGTTTTTAATTTGGTCAGAACTACAAGGATTCATTAAATTACCTTAGATTTCATCTTGCCCAAAAAACAAAGAAAATAATTCTCCATTGTTGAGCATCCTGAATTGGAAAAGTCACTTGTCTGCCATGCTGGTTTTTCATATAGAAGTAATTCTAGTTGTGACCTATTTGTAATTTTTTTAAAAAGCTTAACGAACCTCAGATGCTCACTATTATTTGTTCACTTTTAATAACAAAAAAAACCTCAACAACAACCCAGAACATCTTTGTCTTGTTCTTGCATACTTCAACTCCAGTTGCATTCAAGAGCTGTTACTGGAGTATTCCAGAAATGTCTTTGCATGAGCAGGCTTATTTACTGAATAAGTTTAATGCAGATGAGTTTCTTATGCTGTACAGTGATCATAACGTATCACTTAACAAATACTGAGGTTATGTATTATAGTAGCACCTAGAAATTCCAGCAAGGTTCAGGGACCCAGCAAATGCATTAACCACAGTGTAAGATGGTCCCTGTCCAGAATAACACTGTAGAGTCCAAAGCAGACTAGATGTGGGAAGGGGGATGCAATGTACAAGTACTTTGAACAGAGTGATGGTTGGTAAATGTCCTGCTAATTCCAGGTTTCTTCTTTTTTTTTCGGGGTGGCTTGTACATAATAAAGCACCCAAAAACTTCTTATTAATTATATATATTTTCTCAATGCAAGTTTCATTTAAAGATCTTGGTCAGTGTTCTGAACGGATTTGTATTTTTCTTAGGAAATCCATTATAGTGATTCTTTAACTTAAACCTGTGACAATTTCTATTAAGACTGAACTCTTTGCTTCTGACCCACCTTTCCCATGTTTTGGGAGAGGGGGAAGAGGGGAAGTCCCATGTGTATTTTTCTTCCTGGGGGAGAACATTTTTGTGTAGTGTTTGATGTTAAAAAGGCCAACATTCCATAAACAGGCATCTTGCATCTGCTGCACACCTCTTAAATGGGATAGGGGAGCTTGTGTGTGTCCATGCTTACATGGCTTGTTTGCCTCCTCATAATACAGCGACTCTAGTTGAGTTTTTATTTAATTTCTGTGCTCCGGTTGTGCAAACGCTGTAACTAAAGTTGCATGTATTCATATTCCCATGGACTTCAACAAGATTACTGAATGTAAATAAAGTTCAGCGCATCTGCCTGCACCTATCCTTTTGTTCAGTCAACAAGATGTGTGAATGAACCTAAGGGGATTGAACCTCTTGCTATACTGTCAACTTAGGTCTTGTCACAGTAGCAAGTTCTGCTGCTTTAATTATACCAATATAGTTAAAGGACAGCCCCCCAACATGGACAGTGTTATTGATATGACTTACGCTGCTTCCCGAAAGAGGATCAACACTAGTGAAGGCACCTTTATATGGGTATAATAGCATCATAAGAATGACCATACTGGTCACACCAATGGTCCATCTAGTCCAGTATCCTGTCTTCTGACTGGCTAATGCCAGTTGCTTCAAAGTGAATGAACAGTACAGGGCAATCATCAAGTGATCTGTCCCCCTTGTCCACTCCCAGCATCTGGCAGTCAGAGACTTAGGGACACTCAGAGCATGGGGTTGCGTCCCTTACATCTTGGCTAATGGCCATTGATAGTTCTATTGTCCATGAATTTATCTAATTCTTTTTGGAATCCAGTTATAGTTTTGGCCTTCACAACATCCCCTGGCAATGAGTTCCACAGGGTGACTATGCATTGTGTGAAGAAGTACCTCCTTTTCTTTGTTTTTAAATTTGCTGCCTATTAATGTGACCCCTGGTTCTTGTGTTATGTGAAGGGGTAAATAACACTTCCTTATTTACTTTCTCCACACCATTCATGATTTTATAGATCTCTAATGTCTCCTCCCTCAGTTGTCTCTTTTCTAAGATGAATAATCCCAGTCTTTTAAATCTCTCCTTTGTGGAAGCTGTTCCATACTCTTAATCATTTTTGTTAACATTCTAGGTACCTTTTCCATTTCTAATGTATCTTTTTTTGAGATGGGGCGGCCAGAACTGCATGCAGTATTCAAGGCGTGGGTGTACCATGGATTTATATAGTGGCATTATGTACTACTGTTTTACTATCTATCTCTTTTCTAATGGTTCCTAACATTGTTAGCTTTTTTGCCTGCCACTGCACATTGAGCAGATGTTTTCAGAGCTACCTACAATGACTCCAAAATCTCTTTCTTGAATGGTAACAGGTAATTTAGACCCCATCATTTTTTATGTATAGTTGGGATTATGTTTTCCAATATGCATTTGTCAACATTTGAATTTCATCTGCCATTTTGTTGCCCAGCCACCCAATTTTGTGAAATCCCTTTGTAACTCTTCAGTCTGCTTTGGACTTAACTTGAGTGATTTTGTATCATCATGCCACCTCACCATTTACCCCTTTTTTCAGATCATTTATGAATATGGTGAACAGCACTGGTCCCAATATAGATCTATTTATGTCTCTGCATTCTGAAAACTGACCATGTTTTCCTACCCTTTGTTTCCTGTCTTTTAACCAGTTACTGATACAAATAGGACCTTTCCTCTTATCCCATGACTGCTTAGTTTGCTTAAGAGCCTTTGGTGAGGGACCTTGTCAAAGGCTCTCTGAAAATTCAAGTACACTATTTCCACTATATCATCCTTGTCCACATGTTTGTTGACCCACTCAAAGAATTCTAATAGATTGGTGAGGCATGATTTCCCTTTACAAAAGCCGTGTTGACTGTTCCCCCCCCAAGAAATCGTATTAATCTGTCTGTCTGATAATTCTGTTCTTTACTATAGTTTCAACGAATTTGTCAGGACTGAAGTTAGGCTTGCTGACCTATAATTGCAAGGATCACCTCTGGAGCCTTTTTTTAAAAATTGGCATCACATTAGGTATCCTCCAGTTATCCGGTACAGAAGCTGAGTTAAGGGATAAGTTACATACCATAGTTCGTCAATTTCACATTTGAGATCCTTCAGAACTCTTGGGTGAAAGAAAATTTAATTTACCAATTTGTTCCCAAACCACCTCTATTGACACCTTAATCTGGAACAGTTACTCAGATTTGTCACTTAAAAAGAACAGTTCAGATGTAGGAATCTCCCTCGCATCCTCTGCAGTGAAGACCAATATAAAGAATTCATTTAGCTTCTCTGCAATGGCCTTGTCTTCCCGGAGTATTACTTTAGCATCTTGATCATCCAGTGGCCCCACTGATTGTTTGATAGGGTTTCTGATGTATTTGAATTTTTTGTTTTGCTGTTTGTTTATGAATCATTTGCTAGTTGCTTTTCAAATCCTTTTTTGGCCTACCTAATTACACTTTTACATTTGACTTGCCAGAGCTTATGAGCCTTTCTATTTTCCTCAGTAGGATTTGATTTCCAATTTTTAAAGGATGCCTTTTTGCCTATAACCGCTTTTTACTCTGTTTAGCCAAGGTGGCATTTTTGGGGTCCTCTTACTATTCTTTTTAATTTGGGGTATACATGAGTCAATGCACAACTACATATCAATCTGTTGGCACTCTATCTGCACCAGGACAGGTTCCAGGCTTATTTGACAATTTTTGAAGGTCTCCAACTATAAACTGAGAGTGGATGGGAATATGGTGCCAGAGTCAAGGCTGGTGTGAACACTTCAACTGTGAAGTTTTTGAGTTTTATCATTCCTTTTTTGAAGCTATAATTCTGTTAACATTGTGAGTTTTGTTTTGTGATTTATTTTAAAAGGGGGAAAACTCTCATTAAGATTAAGGTTGAAACTTTTCTGACTGAGAATGTATGCCCAGGTTATGGGGATGCAGGGACTGTGTAAATACCTAAAATATAAAAGAGCTGGTGAAGGGGAGAGGTTAACAGTTTTATCACCCAGTTAGGCATTAACTCTGCCCTTCCTTGTGCTAGATAACTAATTCTGTTGTCTCTACATTTGCAGCAGGTGGGACAACTCTGTAGGTCACTCCAGTGCAAATGGAAAGAGGGATGGGAGATGGCAAGATAATGTCTACATGAAAGTAGGAGAAAGTATTTATGGAGCACTGGCAATATAGTAGGAATTGAGCAAAGAACAGTGTTACCAATTCTCACATCCAGTGCTGCATTTTCTGGGTTTGGATTAAGTGAGCATGGTCAATTTTCATATGTAGCTAGCTGTCTTTAAATTCTATCAGAATAGTTTGTTATATTTTACCATCAAGTTAATCATTAACTAGATGGTAAAACTTGATTACTTGTTGACACTTGTAATTGGGCTGTAGATTTAAGTGGTTTCTCTTGTAGTAAAGACAAGTCCAATGGGGGAAGAAAACTGATCACAAGAGTTTTTAGTCTCTATTTAAATCCATGGAAAATACTTGTTCAGGGGAAAAGGTATTTGAAGCAGCAGTAAAGCGTTAAGTAAAGTCCCTGAAGATTTTCTTTCTTTCTTTACTTTTTTTTTTTTTTTTTTTTGGTTAAAGAAAATCTCAGTTGTGTCAATACACTATGTGGTTTTGATCTTTGATGTGGCCTGAAAAGTACAAGCACGCCCACCTCTCTGGGCCAGTAACCCTTCCAGGGCCATCTCTATCAGTATCCGCTCCTTACTGTCTTCTAGCAAGTAAACTGTGATAATTAGGCTTTGCCTACACTGGCACTTCATCGACAAAAGTGTTCAGGGGTGTTAAGAACCCCACCCCCCCGAACAACAAAAGTTCTACCAACGAAAAGCGCTGGTGTGAACAGCGCATTGTTGGCAGGCGCGCTTTCCTGCCAACAAAGCTGCTGCTGCTCGTGGGGGGTGGAAGTTTTTTGTTGGCAGGAGAGCTCTCTCCTGCTGACAAACAGCAACTACATTGCGCACCTTTTAGCGGCACGGCTGTAGCGGCACAGCCGTGTTGCTAAAAGCCTCATAGTGTAGCCGTACCCTTAGTGTGCTCTGCATAGTCTTTTGCATAGACAAGCCTATAAACTTGTCTCTGAATGCAGCAGAACACCCCCCCACCCACACAATAGCTGAGGGGTGGCCAACCTGTGCCTGAGAAGGAGCCAGAATTTACCAATGTACATTGCCAAAGAGCCACAGTAATACGTCAGCAGCCCCCCATCAGCTACCTGCCCCCGCTCCCTGCACCTACCACCGGAGGGCAGCTCCAACAATCAGCGCCTCCCCTTCCCTCCCCGCACCCTCCAATCAGCTATTTTGTGGTGTGCAGGAGGCTCTGCGGGGAGGAGCGAGGGCACGGCAGGCTCGGGAGAGCGCGGGAAGGGGTGGAGTGGGGTCAGAGCCTGTGGCAGAGCCTGGGGTTGAGCAGTGAGCACCCCCCAGCACATTAGAAAGTTGGCGCCTGTAGCTCCAGCCCCGGAGTCTGTGCCTATACAAGGAGCCGCATATTCTGAAGAGCCGCATGTAGCTCCGGAGCCACAGGTTGGCCATCCTTGCAATAGGTACTAATTTCCAAAGGGCTACTGAAGGTGAGTTGCAGTAGAAGGCTCATCCCAGTAATGAAAATCTGATGAGGCTACCCTGAAGAGTTGTTAACTGTATCCAAAGCAGAGATTTTTCTCGCTTATTTGGGGATAGGGATGTTTGGGGTTATAAATTACAGATTAAAAAAGGGGTAAAACTGCAGAATGAAGCACTTAAAAGTTGTCTGGCATTTTTTTTAAGTGTAACCTTATTTCAGTCCCCCTTGTGCATATGACCTATGAGACAGTTTTTCTTACCAAATTATTGTATACTATTTTTTCCACAGGACTCCTGCCTTGTTTAGTGAACGAGGATTCAATATTTCTTTGTATCGTTCTCATTCAGTGTGTGGCCCCTTACAGCACAACATTCAAACACTTAGGGTAGGTCTATGCTTAAAAAGCTGCAGCTGTGCTGCTGTAATGCTTTAGTGAAGACGCTATTACGCCAATGGGAGAGCTTCTCCCATTGGCATAGCTAGCTACTGCCTCTCGTTACTCCGGCGGGAATTGTGTGCAGAATTTTTTGGCACAGACTGTTTTAAAATTCTGCAAATTTTATTTGTCAAAATAACACTACATAATCACACCAGTTTCAATTATTTTGGTAATTTATTTCAAAATACCTGTCAACAAGTATGTCTAGAACAACA
>NW_020664420.1:14509553-14539102 GCF_002925995.2 Terrapene triunguis | reverse complement strand
GGGTCCTCCCCCCTTGCCCAGACACCCGCCTCCCTACACCTCAGAGCCCAGGGGTCCAGAGGGAGAAACAGCCTGATGCTGGGTCCCAGGCTTGCACGGAGTTTCCTGCACTCCGCAGTCTCCTTCCCTCAGGGCGTGCAGGGAACTGCAGCTACCGATATCCCTCTAGTTCTCTCCCCAGCAGTGTCTTCTATGTGCAAGCTGGGCTCTGCTGGGTCCAGCAGCCCCTAGTGGCAGCCAGCAGTACTGCAGCCCTTTTCTGTGGGGGGGAAAGGAAATTTTGCACAAAAAAACACTAATTTCTGCAAAATTCTGCACTGCGCTGTGGCGCAGAATTCTCCCAGGAGTATCTCATGGAGGTGGATTATGTCGACGGGAGAAGCTCTCCTATTGACATAGTACTTTCTACTCTGGTGGTTAGGCTGGTACAACTGCGTTGCTCAGGGTGTGGATTTTTCACACTCCTGCGTGATGTTAATTATACCAATGTAAATTTGGGGCGTAGACCTGGCCTGAATAGAAAATTTACTTCTTTCTGAGTGGTGCTCTCACCTTAGTATCTGAGTGCTTCCCAAATATCAATGAATTCATCTTTCCGCCCCTGTGAGAATACGTGGTGATGGTATCCCCATTTTATAGCTCGGATGCTAAAGCAGAGACATAAAGGTTAAAACCATCAGACGTGTCCACTGATTTGGGGTCCTCAATTTGACACCCAGGCCCCGATTTTATGTATGTACTTTTGAAGAATACTTAGCATTTTTGTAGCACTTTGGAGCTTTGCTTTGAACATAAGTGATTTCAGTTGGAAGTGCTCATCAATTCTACAAACCTGGCCCCAGATATCTCAAGGTGGGCACCCAGAAACTGAGGAACACCTAATCAGTGGCCAACTGTGAACATTTTGGTGTATGTAATTAGCCTAACAAAGGGATGGGCAAACGTTTTGGCCTGAGAGCCACATCGGGGTTGCAAAACTGTGCAAAATTATGGAGGGCTGGGTAGGGAAGGCTGTGCCTCCCCAAACAGCCTGACCCCCACCCCCTATCTGAGCCCTCCCACTTCCCACCTCCTGACTGCCCCCCTCAGAACCGCTGAACCATCCAACCCCCCTGCTCCTTGTCCCCTGACTGCCCCCTCCTGAGAGCCCCCCCGACTCTAACTGCTCCCCCAGGAGCCCACCCCCTTCCAACCGCCCCTGCTCCCTGTCCCCTGACTGCCCTGCCCCCTATTTACACCCCCCTCCCGCCCCCTGACAGGTCACCCGGACTCCCACGCCTATCCCAACGCCCCCTGCTCCCTGACTGCCCCCTCCTGGGACCCCCCGCCCCTAACCACCCCCCTGGGACTCCACCCCCTATCCAACCACCCCCTGCTCCATGTCCCCTGACTGCCCAGATGCCTATCCACACCCCTGCCCCCTGACAGGCCTCCTGGGACTCCCATGCCTATCCAACCTCCCCGTTCCCTGTCCCCTGACTGCTCCCCCCGAACCTCTGCCCCATCCAACTGCCCCCTGTCCCCTGACTGCCCCCTGGGTCCCCCTGCCCCTTATCCAACCCCCCTGGTCCCCTTACCATGCCGCTCAGAGCAGCATGTCTGGTAGCCGTGCCACTTAGCCGGAGCCAGACACGCTGCCCAGAGCGCTGCCCGTGTGGCTGCGGAGGACAGCCTCTCCGGCCGGGAGCTCAAGGGCCGGGTAGGACAGTCCCGCGGGCCACAGTTTGCCCACCTCTAGCCTAAGAGCAGATGGGAGCTCTGTGGCAGAGACAAGGATAGAATTCAATGCTCCAGGGCTGCATTCAACTCCTATAACAAATGAAGCAGGGGTTCTACAGACAACCGCCTCTTTCACTATTCAGTGCTGATTCATCCCCAGAACAAGTCTGTCCTGTGCACTGAATGAGGCATGGGTCCTGTATCAAATAGTATGTGATCTCAATGCAGTACACACAAGGTGGGTAAATTAAGGGTGCCTGGATGAATTCTGGCATTTCCTAACTCTTGAGCGCATGACTTTGCAACATTTGTTCGTGTGTGTGTGTGTGTGTGTGTGTGTGTGTGTAATTTCCTACCTTTTAGAAAAAGCAAATTGTGGAATACAGTTGGCTCCCAAAGTGGGTCCTCAGCAGGGTTTGGTTTAGATTCACTGTAGAGACCTCTGCCACTTGAGCTAGCAGAGTGACTGGTAGCAGTAGGAGACCGTTATACTCCATGTGATCCTGCCACTAGAAAGGGATTAAACACACTTTGCCAATGGGTTTCACTGCAATTTGCTCACAGCAATTAAATGCAGATTCTCAAGTTTCCTGGGTTCAGTTTTAGGCTTTAGAGGGGAGCGTTGTCTAGTGGTGTCGGACTCTTCTGCTCCTACCTCACCAGCCTGTCCTTGTTCCCCTCTCCTCTTCAACTCTCCATGCCTTAGGTTATCTGCCCCTGCTCTTCCCCTGGCTCCTGTCCATCTTCTTCCACCCACCCTCTCTCCTGGGCCCACTGCACTCTAGTGTGGCTGCTTCCTCCTCCCTCCTCCTTTCCTCCACTACCTGGGCCCCAGCAGAGGGACATATTGAAAGCACAAGAGTTGCTCTTCTCTTCTTCTGCCTAGTGCCATAGCAACCTCTGGCTGCTTTGAGACTCCATTGTGAGTAAAATCTTTCTTGGCCTTTTAGCCGCTAAGTTGGCATTCGCTCAGTTGTTCTGTGGGGAGAGCACCCTGCTCAATAGGTAGCAGCAAGGAAAGTACTGCTCAGCCCATGCAACCCTGGACTGGAGCATGCTCAGTGCAGATGAAGTCTTCGGAGAATTTAGTTGCCAAACTTTACCAAGTCTCAGAGCATGTGGGAAAGAATAGATAAAGAATATTTAGATGTGTTTGAGTCAGCAGGACCCGATGAAGTTCAGGTATATAAAGAACTAGCTGAAGCAATGATCTTAGAGAACTCACAGGGGATTGGTGAGGTTCCAGAGGACTGGAGAAGGGTAAACTTAGTACCTATCTCTAAAAAGGTGAACAAAGAGGACCCAAGGAATTAGACCACTCAGGCTAACTTTGATACGTGGAAATATATTGGAACAAATTATTAGTCAGTTTAAGCACCTAGAGAATAATACGGTTATGAGGAATAACGGGCGTGGATTTATTGAGAACAAATCATGCCTAATGAACCCTAATTTTCTTCTTTTACTGGTTTAATAGCCTAGTGATGGTGGGAAGCTGTGGATATGGTCTATCTTGATTTTTAGTAAGCTTTTTAACACAGTCACACATGACATTCTCATAAGCAAACTAGGGAAATGTGGTTTAGATGAAATGGGTGCACAACTGGTTGAAAAACCATACTCAAATAGTTATCAATGGTTCACTGTCAAACAGGACAATATATCAAGTGTGGTCCCAAAAGGGTCTGTCCTGGGTCCAATATTTTCATTAATGACTTGGATAATGGAGTGAAGAGTATGCTTATACAATTTGTGGAAGACACCAAGCTGGAGAGGTCACAAGCACTTTGGGGGAAAGAATTAAGAATTCAAAACAATCTTGACAAATCGGAAAATTGATTTGAAATCAGTTAGATGAAATTCAATAAAGACAAGTGCAAAGAAGGAAAAATCAAATGCACAACTACAAAACTGGGGAATAACTGGCTAAGCAGTAATACTGCTGAAAAGGATCTGGGGTTACAGTGGATCACAAATTGAGTCAAAAGTGTGATGCAGTTGTGAAAAAGGCAATACCATGATGGGGTACAATGACAGGAGGGTCATATGTAAGACATGGGAGGCAATTGTTCTGTGCTACTCGGCACTAGTGAGTCCTCAGCTGGAGTATTGGGTCTAATTCTGGGCACCACACTCTAGGAAAGATGTGGATAAATTGGAGAGAGTCCAAAAGAGCAACAAAATTGATAAAAAGGTTTAGAAAACCTGGTCTGTGAGGAGAAGTTTAGTTTGAGGGGCGGAACTGATAAGTCTTCCAATATGTAAATGGCTGTTATAAAGAGGACTGTAATCAGATGTTCTCAGTGTCCACTGAAGGTAAGATAAGAAATGTTTGGGTTAATCTGCAGCAAGAGAGGTTTAGGTTAGATGTTACAAAATACTTGTTAACTATAAGGATAGTTAAGCACTGGAATAGGCTTCTAAGTGAGGTTGTGGAATCGCCATCATTGGAGGTTTTTAAAAACTGATTAGACACACACCTGTTGGGGATGATCTAGATATACTCGATCCTGCCTCAGCACAGAGGGCTGAACTAGATAAGCTCTCAAAGTCCCTTCCAGACCTACGTTACTATGATTCTGTGTGTGAACTGAAATTTTACAGGGGTGGTAAAAAGCGCATCCCTGTCACCAGCGCAGTCCCCTACCCAATTTTAAACCCTTTTTCCAAGCATGGAGGTGCTAGAGCTTCTCAGTAAAATGTCTGAGAGAATTTTAACATGGGCAAACCAATGTATTTTTCCTACTCTCATTCTCGAAAATAGCCTAACAGTGTTTCCTGAAACTTTCACAAAAATTGACGCTGAGGCAGTCACTCACCATGGAACATTTCAGTCCAAATGGTTACGTTTTTGGCAAAGGTATAAGCAACTGAAAACAGGATCTTATAATGGAAAGTGCTTAGGGTTGCCAGGTGTCCAGGTTTTGACCTGAACATCCGGTTGAAAAGGGACCCTGGCTGCTCCGGTCAGCACCACTGACCAGGCTGTTAAAAGTCCAGTTGGCGACAGAGAGGGGCTAAGGCAGGCTCCTTGCCTGGCTGGATCCGCACGGCTCCTCGGCAGCAGCGGCATGTCCACCTCTGGCTCTTACACGCAGGGGCAGCCAGGAGGCTCAGCACGCTGCCCCCGCCCCAAGCGCCGACTCTGCAGATCCCATTGGCTGGGAACCACGGCCAATGGGAGCTGCAGGCGCAGCACACAGAATTACCTGGCTGCGTCTCAACGTAGGAGCCAGAAGGGGGGACATGTTGCTGCTTCCGGGAGGTGCTTGAGGTAAATGCTGCCCAGAGCATGCACCCCTGACCCTCTCCTGCGCCCCAACCCTCTGCCCCAGCCTTGATCCCCCTCCTGCCCTCTGAATCCCTCTATCCCAGCCTGGAGCACCCTCCTGCACTCCAAGCCCCTCATCCCTGGCTCCACCCACAGCCTGCATCCCCAGCCAGAGCCCGCCCGCACCCCCTCTTGCATCCCAACCCACTGCCTCAGTCCAGAGCCCCCTCCCGAACCCTCAAATCCTCATTTCTGGCCCCACCCTGGAGCCTGCACCCCAAGCTGAAGCCCTCACCCCCTCCTGCACCCCAATCCCCTGAGCCAGCCCGGTGAAAACGAGTGAGTGAGAGTGGGGAGAGCGATTTACAAGGGGGAGGAGGGTTGGAGTGCATGGGGGTGGGGCCTTGGAGGGGGGCGGGGCAGGGGGCAGGACAAAAGTATTCGGTTTTGTGCAACTAGAAAGTTGGCAACCATAAAAGTGCTGAGCAACCATGACTATACAAACAGTATTACAGTAATGCCTCTAAGTCAGAGGCAACGGGATTTTGGCCTCTGCTGGAACCAGGCTTGCAATCACTGAGAAACTCCAGCTTTTTTGCTATTTCCAGTCCTCCCCAGAAGTTCTGATCGGCTGGCTGCCTTTCCCAGCTCCCTGACTCCCAAGGAGGAACAGTCAATTGGGGCTGCTGCAAGAGGCAGAGGGCACTCTCCCATCAGGAGCTGGCAGCTGATGGTGATTGGAGATGACACCATTGTTACAGGAGGGGAGGGAAGCAGAGGGAGCAGGCCACCTTCCCATGACAAATGGGTCATCCTCCTTCCTCACCCTTCCCCTTTCCCCTCTCTAGTCCTGCAACCCCAGGCCTGGGGGAGAGAACGGCTGTTCCTCCTGTCCAGCTTGAGAGAGGTGGGTGAAGAGCCTCCACCATGGCTGGAAAAGCAAAGGTGCACAGAGGACAAGGGACAAATGTTGGGCTGAAGGGGACGCAATCAATTGATGTGGGGGCTAAAGGGGCTTTTAACATTTTATATGGGGCTGGGGATGATGGCTGTGGGGTTGGGCGTGCACAGCATTAACTGGGGTTTTGGGACTTTGGAGAAACTCTCTGTACCATCAGGCACCATGTGATAGAAATGTGTGTGATTTGATCTCAGTTGTGCTTTCTGGCAAGAGCTCCTACAGCAAGGGCCACAATCTCCTTACTCTTAATACACTTATGAGATTTGGCACCACTGTATTTGTCACCCATGCTGGAGGTGGTAAGGGGGAGTTCCTTTGTCTGATTGCAATATTGCCACCCCCAAATGTCCAAGAAGCACAAGTCAGACCCCCCCTCCAAATTTAAAATAATAAATTTTGAATCCTTTCTATTTGCCATCTGTGGGGTTTTTTTTTTTTAACTTTTTGGGGGAAAAGTTAGGTCACATTTTCAAGTTTTTCTCCCCAATCATGAGGGCTAGAAACTTTTCAAATGAAAGCTAAGATTCTTGCATTCTTATGTTAATTTGGGAGTTGAAGAAAAAACACCAGATATGACTTGCAGTAAGATAAAATTGCAATAAATTCACAAAAGTTGGCAATATGGATATGTAAATAGAAGATCTTGCATGTCAGAGATCTTCTATGAAAGCCCTGGGTTTGCTTTACTAAAACAATGGAGCTTTTTATTTCTCCAAACACTTTTTGTATTTATTCAGATGTCAGGAGTTGATATCCACACGACTAAAGGTTTTATATTATGTTGACACACACTGTATAGTAAGATAATGCTCTGAGTAAACTGAGCTCTATCAAAATGATTTTAGAATTGTGTGTAATCACTATGCTAATACACTGATGAAAGAGAATAGTTCTCAAATTTCAAATTGTTACTTCGTAAGATTCATTCCCAGGATAAAATTCAAGACGTATTCAGTTGCTTCTAGAAAATTTAAGGAGAAGTGGAACACCTTGGAATACCCCTATGTATAAGAGTGTGTCACTCGAAGTTCTTGCATGTATTCATGAGCTTTTCTTTTTGTGTCCGTTGGTAAAACTAAAAGCATGTGTGTTTAACTTTGCGGAGTGGAGAGTAACTGGCACAGTGTAGCTATGTTAATTGAATTTTTAAACTGTTTAAATTATTTAGATAGGGTTGTGACCCTTTGAGTGTATTGTTGTCAATTCTTTGATTAGTATACAATGTGCTTGATATTTATATAATGAAAATTAACATGCAATAACTGTGGTTTTCATTGAAGGCCTTGATGTTCTTTTTACTCCCGTCTTCTCTGTCCCTGTAAATGAATATCTGTAATCCTACTGCATTAGAGATTGCTACAGTTACTTCTTTCTTCAATCTTTTATCTTAACTAGAAAATGAAACCAATACATGTTTTTTTCCATTTACAATTTGTTGCTTTCCTCTGAATACTTTTTTTCTTTTTTTAAAGACTTTCAAAACTAAGCCTTGCTCTCATGGAGCCCTAGCAAGTGAAGAATACAATGGGAAAAATATTCACAGAATCACAGGGTTGGAAGGGACCTCAGGAGGTCATCTAGTCCAACCCCCTGCTCAAAGCAGGACCAATCCCCATACAGATTTTTGTCCCAGATCCCTAAATGGCCCCCTCAAGGATTGAACTCACAACCCTGGGTTTAGCAGGCCAATGCTCAAACCACTGAGCTATCCCTCCCCCCATATGGACATACTCTTAATGTCCAATCAAAAACATTCTTGTTGACTTTGGAGATGTGTTTAGAGTATGACTATTCGTTACACAATCATGAACTGGATTTAGACTGAGATTATTCTAACCAAATAGCAGCGCCTGATGATGGTACCAGCTCTGCCTCTCCCAAGGCAGCAAAATATATATTAACTTTTGGTATGAGTACCTGACTTCTTGTAGGGACAAACTTTTGTCAGTATTGTATTGAGCACCAGAACCACAGGGAGTCAGCCTGTTTGAGTATTCAGCTTTCTTATTTTTTTGGTACTCATAATGAAACAGTAATGTGTGCTAATAGAAACTGAGATCTGTATGGTGGAGAATAGGAAGTTTTAGTAATATTTTTATGAACAATATGTGTCTCAATTTACCCACCCATTTTGTATTGTTACCTAACTGAGGACACGTCTATACTGCAGACCTATATCAGTATAACTATGTTGCTCAGGGGTGTGAAACGTTGTTCAGGGGTGTGGATTTATTTATATCAGCCTAACCCCCTGTGTAGACCGCACTGTGTTGACGGGAGAGCTTCTCCTGCTGACATAGCTACCGCCTTTCAGGGTGGTGGATTAATTACACCGATGGGAGACCTGATGCAGATGTGTCACTGTAGTACTGTACATGAAGACAAGCCCTGACTGTGAAGCGTTTGATTCCTAATTTAGGGTGAGGGGAAGTGAGGCATAGCTGGATGTCCGACAATATGTCTGTCTGGGATGGATTCCAATGCGCCATCAAAACCTGAATGGAATCAATACATATAAGTGTTAGACCCAATGACTGAACATTAACTCCTAATGACTGGCAGCCAGTAGGAAGCTGTTTCCTTCAACTCTCTGCAGGGAAGCACAGTGGAAAGTGCTGAGCAGAAAAAAGGGATGAGGTGTGAAGAGACTGCAGGTATGTCTACATTACAGAGACTATGATGACATAGCTTCAGTACTCTCAAGTGTCTTTATGTTTTTTGTTTTGTTTGCTGGTAGTTTGTGCATGGAAAAATAAAGATCAAACATTTTCTGTCTAAATTATTTTAATCTTGGTTTGAAGAAAACCATGAAACAACTCTTTATGCCAGCATATTGTGTGGTGGCTCTGCCGATTGGAGCAACACTGCCTATTCTGCAGGCAGCAGTGTTCTTAGTGATTTAAAAGTACAGTTCACAGAAAACAAGCATATTTTATAGAGCTACACTATGGCACGCATTAGGAAATATATGTCCAAACGCAGACAATACTTCCTATCTGAAAAAGGTGGGGAAGAGGAGAGGTGAATAATAACAGTATGTCTTAGATTCACCTAATAATTAGTAAGCTTCAGACAGATTTGACAGTATGGCTGACTTAAAAATATTGTAGGTTACTTAGAATCATAGAATCGTAGGACTGGAAGGGACCTCGAGAGGTCATCTAGTCCAGTCCCCTGCATTCATGGCAGGACTAAATATTATCTAGACAGATGTTTGTCTAACCTGCTCTTAAAAGTCTTCATCTCTGGAGACTCCACAATTTCCCTAGGCAATTTATTCCAGTGCTTAACCACCCTGACAGTTTGGACATTAGGAAAAATTTCCTACCTAAACCAGGATATCTGGTTGCAGTCTAAGGCTATGTCCATGCTGCGCTTTCGTCATTAAAACTTTTGTCACTCAGGGGTATGAAAAAACACCCCCTCCCTTTCTCCCCCCCGAACAACAAAAGTTTTGACGAAAAGTGCTGGTGTGGACAGCGCGTTGTCGGCGGAGGACGCTCTCCTGCCCCCTCATTCGGGGTGGCTTTATTTTGTCGCTGTGAGAACTCTCTCTCCCAGCTACAAAGAGCAGCTACGCTGTGTACCTTATAACGGCAGCTGTGCTGCTTAGCCGGAGCCAGACACGCTGCCGCGCTGTCCTGTAAGGTGCGCACTGTAGACATAGCCTAAGAAGACTTTTCTTTTTAAATGGAGGAATTGAGACTGAACACTACTTGCTGCTAATAAAAGGATATCTTCTAAAATATAAATACTTCCTGATTTAAAACCTAATCGCAAACCGAGGAGGAGTTTCTTCTGTTCAAGAGGGACTTTGATTTTCTTTTTGCTGTCTTTGCAAAACTGGCCAAACTCTGTAGATTAGACATTTGAGCAAGAAGAATGACTTTGGGTACTAGCTCAGTCAAGAAGTTGTTGGAGTGGACAAATGCTATATTATATTTCATGCTTTCCTGATTTGGATAGGAGAAACCAGAAACCCAATCTCTGTACTCCTTTTCTGTAACGGATATAACATCTTACTTGCCAAAAGCATAAATTTGACTTTTCTATAAGAACTTCACCAAGTAAGTTCTTTTCTTTTTATAGACTTTTAAGAGGTACAATGCCTAATGCTAATATCCGGTCTTGATTCAGTTCAGCAAGTCTGGCTTGTCTTGAGGAATGGAAACTTTATTATGGATTGTGATGTAAGGATTGGCAGGACTTGAACCCAGGCTTGAAGAGCTATGGGGCAACCACCATCCTCACACTGCCACCCAGCAGCAGTTCCGTTTGGAGTGGTCTGACAGTGATCCCATATTGACTCCTTGGTCCTATATAAGCCCATAGGGCATACCAGGAAGCATCCAGGTAACAATGTAGATGCCTAGGTAACTGCCATGACTGATCTGTTTCTGAACTCCATCCATTGACCTCAGTGCTGACTTGGATTCTGACTTCCGATCGACCTCTGAGACTGTCTTTGTTCTGTTTGTACAGCACTTAACAGCAAGGAGCCCTGGTCCATGACTATGGGTCGTGAGTGCTACTGCAATCCAAATAACGTAGGGGGAGTTTATAGTGACCATACCTGCGGACATTCCACTTTCCCCGAGGGTGCTCCGCCCCAAGTCCTGCCTTCCCCCAAGGCCCCACCCCCACCCTGCCTCTTCCCGCCCTTGCTCCGCCCCTCATTCCACCTTTTCCCACCTCTGTTCCACCCCCTCCCAAAGCATGCCCCATCCTCGCTCCTCTCCTTCACCCCCACAGCCCCTCCTGCTGATCCGTGGTGGCGTGAGGGGGAGGCGCTGATCGGGGTTGCTGGCAGGCAGAATGGCTGATGGGGAAGAGGGAGCAGCTTATCAGTGGGGCTGGCAGTGGGTGCTGAGCATGCACTATTTTTTTCCCCATGGGTGCTCCAGCACCCCATGGAGTCAGCGCCTATGATAGTGACCTAATATTAGATTGCCGAACATTCTGTATTACAAAAGATTCTTGCAGCCTTCTCTTTGAGAAGGTCTCACATGTTTGATTGTTGCAGGACTATGACACCTGGCAGGGGGACTACGTGCAACTGTAACAATGCTTCATTGTGCAGGGTTTGAACTGAGTCTTCAGCACAGAGTACTGCTACTGGAGCTCCATTAACTGGCAGCAGAAAGCTATTATCCTGGGGAAAATGCTGGGGGGATGAATGGACCCGTAGGTTCACATGCTGGGTTCTGGGAGAGGTTGGAGGAGCCCAGCCTAAACTGGACTCTCACCCCCGCTTCTCCATGAGTTGGAATGTGATGGCCTTGGATGGGGGAAAGGGCCACTGGAACCAGGGTGTGGTTGGGGGGATCCCATTTCTTCTTCCCTCCCCTCTCTGGGAGTTGGGGGAAGATCCAGTTTGTGGTGCCTCCAGAGAGGGACATGGGCTGCTGGGGCCACATGCCAAAGTCTGGGGTGCTGGAGGTATTCAATTGTGACTCCCTTCCTTCCTGCTACAGCTGCTCCTGAATATTCCCAAGTAGTGGAGGTGGAATGAGCCGTGGTGGTGGTGGTGGTTTGGCAGTTTGCCAAGGTTTTTCTTGAGGAATGCAAGTTAAGAGAAGGGAAATTGTGATTTTAACTGTTTATCTTTCTCAACAAAAAGCTAGTCGAATTCCATGGGACAAAAAAAAAGCCCCTTCTATAGCCTGATGGTTTGTCTTTACTTTTTTTTGTTTTAAAACAAACAAAAAAACCCTAAGAAATTGCAAAGTCAAGCACTTAAAAATTCGGAAATGCCTGATTCATGATCGCCTATGCACTCTGAATTCTGCCTCCTTTTGTGACCATCATGGGCACCGAATGGGGGTAAAAAGGTATGTGAACATGTAATTTTACTACAGGGCAGAATTAAGGTTGCCTGGGAGACTGTAAATTTGGCACTTTCTAAGTGAAATAAAATGTTTTCATGGGGTTTCTTACATAATTTTACTTAAACTGTATAGAAATACCACTGTTCTCACCCTCTCGGTCTGGGTTAGAGCAATCCATTTGCTTTGGGCTATCCCAAAACAATAGACTGTGCTGCTCTGCCAACGTATATATTTTCCTCTATATACATTCTATCCTATTTTCTGAACTGGGAACACACACTGAAACGTTGCCTGAATTAGAACTATATGAACTGCAGCTACAGACTTCAGCACAATTTATTCTGTTCTAGCTGTTTTGGTGGAATAGGCAAACAGTTACTGGCACAAGTTCTCTGGATTGTATGCAATGTACTCCTTTATATAAATAGTCATAAAATCTTAATGGACTTAATTAGCAGTTGATATCTGGCTAAACAGTGTTTTTAAAAGCAATTCTTCAAGGGCTTTTCATGCTTCTGCCTTCTGGAAATACCACCTCAAATACAACAACATTGAAAAGCTTATTAAAGAGCGACATCTGCTGCTGATGTGATGTCCTTAAACAGCGGAAACATGGCTCCCTCTGTTTTATTTGGATCCTGTGAGGGGAGCTGATCTATGTCATTGTCATCTTCACCTTTGCTGAGGCTCTGGTCTTTCCTTCGAGGCCTGGCACAATGGAACCAGTTCATTTTCAAATTTTGCCCTGTTTCACTTTGTGGATTCAAATAGCAGTTGCCACAGCTCCCTCTATTGGCAGTAACTTCTTACATACAACACTCACCCTTCCACACACACTTTTAATTCAGAGTGTTTTACTCCAAAAACAAAGCAATCTCTGAGATTCTCTTTCAGAAAATTACCAAAATAACCAGTAGTAGACTGTTTTTGTGCTTGCCAAAAATTCAGAGACTTACTTCTATTTGCTTTCTTAGATTAAATTTATATTGTTCGGATAAAAAAAATTAAGGTAGGCACATAATATTTAACTAGAATCTCTGTTATGTCCTTATACTCCAGCTCACCAGGTTCTAGTGAAAAATGCAAGTTTTTAAGAACAGTAAATATTGTTTTTTCCACCAATGTTAGGAAAACAGCCCTTCGTTTATCAGCATCTGCTATAAAATTTGCATAAAAATATTGCTCAAGTCTTTGAATATATATTGCAAAAAAAAATTTCATTAAACTGGAAACCATCCATATTGATCAAATGGCTGCCTATGGCTTTAAACTTTTTATATCCTTTCTGTTTCCAGTCTTCTCTGGTATGTTCATGGCATACACTCAGAGAAGTTGTATAAAAACATATAACACTGTTGCTGGAAGGCTGCAACATAACACTATATTTATTGTTAGATCCAGAATGATAACTCACAGTAATCAAAAACAGACACACAAAACAGGCTGCTCCCTGAGGCAGATTGCTACAACTCAACCTTGGCACCTTGCTGTAGCCTGGCTCTTTCCAGACTGACTGCATGCTTCCCAACAGAGCCCCCTAGCCTGCAAGCAGAACCAGGAACCCCACTCCCTCTACACACACTCTCTTAGGGCTTGTCTACACTTACATTTTACATTGAAAAATCGTGGAGGTGGATTACCAGGAGCGCTGGGAGAGCTCTCTCCCAGTACTCGCACACGACCACACTCGCACTTCAAAGCGCTCCCGCGGGAGCGTTCCCGCAGCAGCCCTTTGAAGTTTCCAGCGTAGACGTACTCTTAAAGGGAGAGCTTGCAATTCCAACACAGCGCTCTGTACACCACATTTATGTGCAGAGTAGAGTGATCATATGTACCTAATTACCTTAAGGCCCTATCTGTTCTGGCCATGGAACCATGTTTAAATGGAGTTTAGCCTTAAGGCTTGTCTACACTGGCACTTTACAGTACTGCAACTTTCTCGCTTAGGGGTGTGAAAAAACACCCCCCTGAGTTCTACAAGTTTCAGCACTGTAAAGTGCCAGTGTAGACAGTGCACTGTCTATTGTTCCAGCGCTGGTAGCTATTCCCCTCGTGGAGGTGGGTTTCCCTCCTCCCTCCCCCCCCCACCAGTGCTGGTGCCGCGACTACTCAGCCACGGCAGCGCTTTAACGTTGCTAGTGAAGACATGCCCACAGATACTGCAAGATGGGGGTATAATACTGTTAGCTAGCCTTTGTGGAAAAGGCGGCTTCTTCATTTTAGAAGGATTTAACTCTAGGTTCAGGAAAACCAGTACAGCCATAACAGAGGGCCAGGCTACACAAGTTGTGACGAGATCCCCCAATTGCTGTAATTCTGGTGTTTGATACGCTAAGTTCAAACTGTGCTTAAACCTATGGACACTGAACTTTACTTTCAGAAATATATTTTTTGACTTGGTACATAAGGGAATTTTTAAGAAACATTAACATTTTTAAAGAGTCCATTTTTATGCTTATTCTAATTCTGATGTGCTATGTCATACCTGAGGCATGATGCCTGACAAGGTACTCCATACATGGACCAATAGCCAAGAATGTAATCCCTTCATGTGACACATCTTCCCAGGTGTCTCCCAAAATTTTTTCACAACTATACACCTCTACCCCGATATAATGCTGTCCTTGGGAGCCACAAAATCTTACCACGTTATAGGTGAAACCGCGTTATATCGAACTTGCTTTGATCCGCTGGAGTGCGCAGTCCCACCCCCCCGGAGCGCTGCTTTACCGCGTTAGCCAAATTTGCATTATATCGGGGTAGAGGTGTACTTACTAGGGTCAGTCCTGATATTTGGGGCTTTTTCTTATATAGGCGCCTATTACCCCCCACCCCTTGTCCCGATTTTTCATACTTTCTATCTGGTCACTCTAATACTTACTGACCTATAGTAGTTCTGTCATTTCTATTAGGTAGCTTAGTTTAATTCCTTTCCCCTTGGAGACAATGCCCATTTAAAAACACATGATTTATCTGAAAAATATACCTACCCACTTTTTTTTTGTATTGTGGTAGCTCCTAGAGACATCAATCAGTGCCTTGTTATGTTTATACAATACTTAGCACAAAAAGATGGTTTCTGCCCATTTACAATCTGAGACTAGAGATAACAGGTGGATGTAAGAAAACAGATGGAGGTAGTACTAAGTACCAATGAAACAATTAATACTCAAGATTTCTTATCTCTAAATGAAAGGAGCACAAATAGTTTTTTCAATCTTTTCAGTTTACTTTATGTTCATTGTTGCTTCCTGTGTTGTCAGTTTGTCTGATTCCACTTTTTGGTCTCTGGATCTTCCACACAGTGACATAGGAGGCATGTGGTGCATCTGCAATTATATGGGGTTCTAAAACTACAAAACTGTGGCAGAGGGATTTGGAAGCAGGTGTAGCATAGTGATTGCTATTTTTAGTTTTCCTTAGAATACAATTGGACAGATAAAGAGATGTGGTCTCTGTGAAAAGGTGCCTAGGCTTACCTCTTTCTATTAGACAGTACACTTAAGTCTCATTGTTTTGTGAAAAATTAGGCCATGCTTCTAATTTCATCCCCTGTAATTCAGTTTATTACACATATGGCAGCAATAAATTTGTGGTTTTGTTTGTAGAATTGGAAAGGGATCATTGTTCAATATAAAGTCATTCTCTTGAGGTTCACAATAGCTAAACTGGTCATGTGCCAGGCACAAAAGAATTACCATCTGTTCAAATGGGTCCTTGATGGCTTGAAAGGCTGTAGCATGGTAAAAATTTTAGCTTTGTGTGATTGTCTGTGAGTATAGTGTAGCAGGGCTGTTTTTGTATTTAAACTAATGCCGGTTAAGCGTTAACAGACTTTTGAAGTAAGAGTGGAAATCTTCATCTGTGCTGACAGCCCTGTTTGGGCCTTCTGCACTGGGGTGAATTTCACTTAGGTATTCAGATATGGTGGTGATGTGAACAGCTTAAGAACTTAAGTAGAGAGAATTGTTGTCTTAGCATAGATGTACAATTCTCCTTCAGTGCAAATTTTTTGAAGGCTTTCCCTTCTTGCATATACATGACTATTGCTTGACCTTCGCGGCACTTATAATTTGGCCTGGATTCGTGAGGGTGATGAATGGAAGACTGAGTTCCGGTTTCAATATGGCTATTTTGAGTATCTGGTGATGTCTTTGGTCTTTCAAACACCCCAGACACTTTTCAGCATTTTGTTAATAATATTTTTAGGGACATTTTAGATTGAATACCTTGACAATATTCTTATTTTCAGAAAACCAGCTCCTCCATGACCAACATGTTCGCCCAGTACTGGAACTTCTCTGTGAGCATCGGCTATATGCAAATCTAGAAAAATGTGAATGGAATCCATGGAATTTCTAGGTTGTAGAGTCTTGCCCCAGTGGCATCAGTGTGGATCCTAGAAAAGTATCTGTGATCACAAATTGGGCACCTTAAGAAATGTGCATCAAGTACAACGTTTCCTTGGATTTCCAAATTTTTACCAACATTTTCTTACGGATTTTGCTGGACTGGTGTCCCATAGACTGGACTGCTCTTGAAGAATGCTCCATTTGCCTAGAAATGGGAAGTTTGGTCAATCTTCGATCGCTTAAAGGAGGCATTTACGTCAGCACCTAGATTCAGTGAAACCTTTATAGTTGAGGTGGAAGCATCCAATATGACAATCGGAGCTGTACTATCACAATGACATGGACCCTGGAACTTATTCCATCCATGTGCATTCTACTCCTTTAAACTCAAAGAGCAGAGTTACAAGATATGCGATAAAGAACTACTCTCTGTTAAAGCTGCCTTTGAAGAATGACACCACCATCTTGAGGGTGCCTGACTTCAGTCCCGATATCTACAGATCATAACAATTTGGGATATTTGCATGCTGAAAAGACTCTGAACCAGTGTCAAATCTGATGGTCTTTATTCTTCTCCAGATTTAACTCTGTTTTCATGTACTGTCGGGGTACCCAGAATGGCAAGCCAGATGCATTCTCTCTTAAGAGAGAATAGCTAGGAGAAAGAGCTCAAGCTCAAAAATATTCTACAATCATCAAATCTTGTAATTTTGGCAATGCCCTAGTACGTAGGATTTGTTGCTCCGCCTCCAATCCTCATTATTCGATGACCAATTTGTGGTGGAAGGCATGTTGAGTCAGAGTGTTGCCAGTACCATCCTCCTAACCTGTCTTCCTGATTAAATATCGGTTCCTTTATTTTAAAGGCTGTATCTGTTTTCCACAGGCACACCCAAGCTTGAAGTACTTAAACTTTATGGTGATTCTCGTCTGGCTGGTCACTTTAAACCATGTAGACTAGTTTCTCTAAATACCTGGGGGTCAAAGATGCAGCCCTTCATCATCTTCTATATTAACTCCTCCAATGTTTTCTCTTGAACAAAGGCCCCCTGTGTGAAACATATTTGGGAATCATGCCTTTATGAACCCCATCCCAATCCTTGAATTTTTTCTCTCATTCATCTCCGTGAATTTTTATCATTGATCTATCCAAACTGGATCTATCCAAATTGGGACTAAAATGGTCCACTTTTATCTCATATCCCAGGATCTCCACTGCTGAGGAGATCAACAGCCTCTTCTTTTTTTTTTTTTTTTTTTTTTAAACTCACGTCTTCAAACTCTCTGGGTTACCATCTAGCATCATCATCCACTGGCAAACACAATTCATTTCCCATTTGTGGCTAGGACTACTTAAATTGCTGAATGTTAAGCTACATCCTACCTCTGCCTACCATCCTCATACCGATGGACAGACATAAGAAGATAACGTAAGAACAGCCATACTGGTTCAGACCAATAGTCCAATCTAGTCCAGTATCTTGTCTGACAGTGGCCAGTGCCAGATACTTCAGAGGCAATGAACAGAACAGGGTAATGTCGAGGGATCCATCCCCTGCTGTTCAGTCCCAGCTTCTGGCAGTTGCACTTTTAGGGACACTTGAAGCATTGGGTTGCGTCCCTGACCATCTTGGCCAATAGCCATTGATGGACCTATCCTCCATGAACTTATCTCATTCTTTTGAACCCAGTTACATTGCATGGCCATGAGTTCCACGGGTTTCCTGTGCGTTGTGTGAAGTACTTCCTTTTGTTTGTTTTAAACCTATTGCCTATTTAATTTCATTGGGCTTCTTGTGCTATGTGACCATATGTGTAATGTATTTGACCAAATGCATTAATCAAATCCTTGAATAATACTTTAATTGTTTCATCAGTTATCACCAGGATGACTGGGTCTATGGATTGCATCTGCTGTTCTATCCATTCTTACAAAAGGTGTCTCATGTCCCCACAGCCATCCACCTAGTCCAGCATTTTGTACCATGTCCAAGAGGAACTGAGAAAACATCTCAATTCTGCCAAAAATAGCTACAAGTATTATGTGGACCAACATCACTGGGAAGTCCCTTGTCTCATTGACTGGGTATGGTTATCATCATGGAATCTCACCTCCACTTCACCCTCATGTAAAGTAGATCATCATTACTTGGGTTCATGTAAAATTATCCAGCAAATAAACCTCATCTTGGTCAAACAGCTTCCTGTTCACCTCCTTTGGATCCTGTCTTCCATGTTTTGCTGTTTAAAGCCAGGTACTCACAATACCTTTCCTGGATGAGTCAAGCCTCAGCCAGTCATCCTCCAGGGGCATGAAGAATTTCTTATACAATGGATCTTGGACTCTCAGTTAGTCAACAGCAAACTGTGAGGTACTTTGTGACTTGGGAAATTTATGGGCCAGCTGACCATTCGTGGGAACCCCACCAGTCACAGCCACACATCTGATAAGATTAGGGAATTTCACCAAGCCTACCCTGCCAAGTCCAGACCTGAGAAACCTGGAAGGCATCCTTGAAGGGAGGGTAAATATAAGGAGCTCATGCAGCCTGTGCAGGGCTTGTAATTGATTTAGTATAGCATATCCCTCACTGGTCATTCACCTGAGGCTGCTTACGCTGGCTATACAAGAACTCGGTGAATGCCCTTCATCGTCTGTTCAACACAACAGTTGTCTGGCTCCTTACCCACTAGATTCTGCGTTTTGTTCTCAGAATACACACCTGATGTTGCTTCAGCTGAACCTGAGTCTGTTGTGAGTGTTATCTTGTTCCATGGCAATGGATACCTATATTGGTGAACTTATTACATTTAGTAAAGAAATGAACTTTTGTGTTCTCAATGGTAGTTTAGTATCATTAAGGCTGCCCCCACTTTTTGTTTTGTTTTATTTTAAGACAAAAGTAGCTCATTGATCTGGTTCAAAGAAGCCCATTTAGCTTTTGAATCATAGGCCAGCTATGGTATATTGGCACAGAGAGATTCTATTAGCTCATTAGTCAGAATTAAGCTAGCTTTTGAAAATTGATATAAAGCAAACATCTAATGTTTCAGCATTCAAGTGCAGTATGATGGGAGTAGGGTTACATTTTACAAATGTAGGCCCTGGAACAGAGAAAAAATAAAGTACAGGTGTTATGTCATCCATTTGGCCTTTAGATTGCCACGATTTCTCAATGTCCACAAAGGCATGTGTGGCCGAAGGCCTTGATCTTTTTTGCTAAAACTCCTGGAGTTAAAAAAACAAACAAACAAACAAAAAACATAAATGAATTATCTACAATAGTGATCCTCAAATCTTCTGTTTAGCAAACTGGGGAAAGTTCAATGATCACACTTTAAAATGGCTCCCTCCACAACACAGGAAAATTTCTATACAGGGCCGGCTCCAGGCACCAGCCAAGCAAGCTCATGCTTGGGGTGGTAGATTCTAAGGGGCGGCATTCTGTCCAATCTTAGGGCGGCACGGCTGCCCTATTTTTTTTTTTTTGCTTTGCCTCTGGGTCCAGCTGCCCTGCACCTTGTTTTTTTTTTTTTTGCTTGGGGTGGCAAAAAAGTCAGAGCTGGCCCTGCTTCTATACGGTTTTTGGTAGGGAGATTTGTAGTTTTAAATAATTACAAATCTGAGGCAGTAATTAACTCTCTACAATTGAAGTTATACTGAAAGAAATGACTAGCAGTTGCCTATTGTCCCTGATATGGAGGGTAGAAGTAGTAATCTGATGTTACCTGTCTGTTTTCTCTGGCATCCTCCATCTACCAAGGAGACCACATATGTTTAAACAGAGTTCTAAATTTGTTTTAAACACTGTTTATATTTACATGGCTTCCTTGGCAAGCATATACAGGTAAGTTACGTGTACATGGCCCTGATCCTGAAACCATAAGTATGCACGTGGGATGCTGCACTTAGAGCCCTATTGAAGATAGTGGGGCTTGGTGAAGGTGCAACCATCTGCTTGTATGATGCCAGTTGCAGGATTTGGGCCCATTTTAAAAGCAGTGTTCTGTAATTAGTTTAGTGTCCAATGTGTGCAAAATACTGAATAAAGAGTGGCCTCTTCATTATTTACTACTCCCCTAATCTGTGTCATCTGTAAACTTTATCATTGATTTGGGGTTTTTTCTGGGTCATTGATAAAAATGTGATGTAGCATAGGGCCAAAAAACAATCTTTGTAGGACCCACTAGAAACATACCTGCTCAAAGATGGTTCCTGCATAAAATTAAATTATGGGACCAATCAGTTTGCTGACTTTTAACTCATTTAATGTGCACCATGTTAATTTTGTATCATTTTAGTTTTTTAATCAAAATGTCATATGGAATCAAGTCAAATGCCTTACAAACCACTAAGTATACTACACGAACACAGTTACATTTAGCAGCCAATTTACCCCCCTTTTAATCTTTAAATCCTGTATCAGTTGTTCCATTATTTTGCTTGGGAGTGATGTCAGGCTGACAGGCCTATAAGTATTGTGGTCCTCTTATTTACCTTTTAAAAATATTGGTATAACAGTAGCATTCTTCTGGAACTTTCCCACAGTTCCAAGATTTTTTGAAAATCCACATGAACAGTCAAGAGAACTCCTTGGCCAGCTTGTATATATGTGTGTGTGTGTGTGTGTGTGTGTGTGTGTGTGTGTGTGTGTGTGTGTTAACTCTTGAGTACAGATTATGCTGATCTATTGATTTTAAAAAATTCTAACTTTAGGAGCACACCTTTAAGACTAACAGATGCATTGGAGCATAAGCTTTCGTGGGTGAATGCCCACTTCGTTGGATACATGACTTTAGGAGGTGCTGTTTAACATCCTCTTGAGTTGTTTTTGGAATGGAAAGTGTTTCATCATTACACAAGATTGCATCATCTGGTTTTTTCTTAAATACAGAAGAAAAATATTTATTGAACACCTTTTCCTCTTTCTGCATTATTATTGACTGTTACCATTTCCATTCCATAGGCCAATACCATTTTTAAGGTTCTTTTTATTCCTAGTATACTTAACTCTGCTGGCTGTAGATTTTGTGAAGTGTCCTTTTGCTTCCCTTATCAATTTTCTGCAATTCCTAGTTTGATTTATATTCATTTCTATCATCTTCCCCTTTCTTCTGTTTATGTGGTGGGTTTTTTTGTTTTGTTTTTAAATTGCTGCTATTACTTCCTCTCGATACCAGATTGTTTAAGCAGTGTGACCTTCCTTCTCAGTTGTGGCTTTCTGGGCATCTAGTAAAATATCTTACAGTTCCCAATTATCATTCATCTTTTTCTGTTCATATTCTTTCTCCCAAATGACAGGGCTCATAATTGTGAAATGCTTCATGGGTGGGTTTCCAAACTTGTCTACAGTGTGATTTGCAATCTGTTATCAGGGCAAGTCTGGACAGGCAAACAAATTATTAAACATGTTCCATTAAAAATAGTTCCATTAGTCCTGTTTAATTGCTAATGAACACATCATGTCTTTAACATCTTAACCATGACTTGGAAGAATAGTATTAAATTTATATTTCATGTTTTGAAGATTAACACCAGATTGTATAATTCAATGAAGGCATTTCTGTACCATTTAAGTATATTTTTAAAAACTCGACTTTTTAAAAATGACCTAACGCTTTGAAACATGCATCTTGGAGGCTTACTGCAAAAATAGGAAATGATCCTTCACAAGATGCTGAAAATACTCCAAAATTAACAATTTTCAGCTCTTTAAAAATACTTTAGTAGATGAGACTGATGATTCCTTTTAGAAGTCTTGCTCATATCCAGGATTGTGAAAATTCAGAGAAGGCCAGATCTTTGAACATTTTAAAAGGAATTGTTTCTCAAAAGCCATAATTTGCAAAAAATTTTCTTCTGAAAATAGAGATCACAAATCTGTGTTTATAGTTTGACTTTTGGGAGTTGGAATTTAAACATTTTGAAGGGTCTTTCAGGAACAGGTGAAGACTAGCTATGCTTTTATCTTATGAGAGTATGTAGGTACAATAACGTGTTCAATGCTGAGGATTTTTTTTTAAAACAGACTTGTGTATAGTATAAGCCTCCAATGTAAATTTGTATTTGTAATCAGTTCTAAGTACATTACTTTTATTACTGCATCAGAATGCTACATTTTACAGTGCAATAATATGAATGTGTCTACTGTTTTTTTTATTAGAATAGTCATGATGTCCAAATATCCTGTAGAAGTAAACACTTCACATTTGGTATTTTGATATGAAAAATAAAGATTCATTTAATCTTATTGAAAGAAATTATTTGTGTGTGAGCTTCTCCCTCTGCCCTCCTAATGGATGCAACTGGAATTGATTACCAGTCCCTATACCAGTCACTGCTAATGAAGGTTCTCTTCTAGCTCAACTGGTAAGAGCCTGATCTTCTGCACCAGAAGGATCTGAATTCTATCCGTAGTGTCTCTCCTTTTTGAGATGACATGGGCTGCAGTTTAGTAACAGCTGTAAAGACCTATGTGGTCCTGAAGTTAGTAATACTATTGTAATACTTGCTAGAATTTATGGGTATATCAAGGAATTAGTATGTCATTTATAATCATCATTACATCAGTCTGCTTAAAATTTCAAAAAGATAATCTAGATGTGCTAAAGGTCTTGGATTAGAAATCCTGTTCCATGGCTCTGAACTATCTTTGAAATTGAAGTCTGAACTCAGTAAAAAGAGTTCTTAGCAGAGCTGCTTTCAAACCTGATTTTAAGAAGAGACAGATTAGAATGCTTTTTATGCTTTTGTTATATTAACTATCAATTCATTGCTTTATCAAGTGTTTGCAGACTGCTGACAGAATGCATTCAGACAGGGATTCAGAGACAACCTTTGATGAGGACTCTCAGCCAAATGATGAGGTAATGCCCTACAGTGACGATGAAACAGAAGATGAATTGGAGAGTCCGCTGCCTGCAGTTGAACCAGAGCAAAACCGAATCAACAGAGAGGCTGAGGAGAGCAGAGAACCAGTTAAGAAAGGTAATAGTATGAGAAATTGTACCGAACTAACTATTGAATGTAAAGGTTCAGAGGACTGTTCAGTGTACCAGATATGCATAGATTGCTGAATTTGTTCAGTTTATTTTCAATATACTCAATACTTTCCCCCTGGGCAGATCTACATAGATTACTAGAAAATGCAGTTAACCAATGTCAACTAGAAAGTTAATCCACGCTCATCCACAAAATTGTATCCCACTACAGCTATTTGGGCCCAGTGAAGTGGCTTCACACTATGATCTGAGGTCATCAAATATGAGCTTGATCAGTTCCAGTCTATTTATTCAGAAATGTTCACAAACTGATGGACTGTTACTCCTGAACCTTTCATGGGACTTCAGATTTATTGCTAGTTTTCCGCTTGTTTTTTTTAGCAATTTTATTTAATTTTGTTTCTGGGTTAGCAGCAGATAGGTCACGTCCACAAACTGGTGGGTGGTGCTGACATCGGTCTAAGGAGAGGGATTGCTCTTTGGAAAGTACCTGGCACATTTTGGGTGCCCTCACAGTTTTAAATAATAAATGTAATACACAGGTACCTGGAGTACTGGAAGAGTGGCAAAAAAATTGTCAAGATGACTGGCTAGAGTCTGTTTGTCTTTTGCTGTTGTGACTCTAGAGAATAAACAGAAGCATTTAATACACTGATTAATTTTTTCACTAAGTAGGTTACTTCTGAAACATTTCTACTCATTAAAGACTTAATTTACACGTAATGGAATCAAACAAAGTATGTAGATTTGGTGTTAATTTCTACCAGTGTAAATGATAGATGCACATGCTTTGAGTTTCAACAGTTTTATAAATGACTTTTAACAAGTTGCCACTGCCAGCTGGAGACTTAAACTAAAAATAACAGTTCAAAAATATTTTTCATCTTGAAGTAGTCATCTTGGTGGATTTTATGCTTCTCTTCATGGCCTCTAGAGACAAAATCATGAATCAGCACTGTTGTTCCACTTTTGTTACTAGAATGTGTGTCTAGCAACAGTTTCTAATGGAGTGTCAGGATATGGAAGGTATTTCTAGCAGCATTGGAAATTAGACTTTGCTGGCTGTCTTTAGTTTGTCATTCAGCAATGACATGGTCAGCAATGTTGGTATCTAATTCAAGCATTTAATAATTAAACTTCAAAGCTAACATAATTTCATGATCTATGGGGGAAGTTCATACTTCTTCCGTTTGGCTGCAGATGTTTCAGTCTGGTTGCAGATTCAACAAGACGAAAGTGCGTTCGTTTACATGAGAGAGCGATATTTGCAGCCATGTTAGCTAGACTTTTTTTTTTTTTTTAATCTATGCTCATCTTCGTTTTCTTTGCTCTGGCTAATAAAGTCAAAACTCTCTGCTTAATTTGCAGAATCTGTGGAATGTACCAAACTAGGTTAGTCCAGTGGTTTTCTATTGTCAGGTAGCACTACAGAAATCTCATCCTTGTTGCTTTTTCTCAATAGAGAAGATTTCCATTTAGTTTTCTTAGAAGTTGAATCCTTTAAGAACAGCTTTTCTCTTCCTCAATGAAGAGTGTAAAATAAGAACCCTTCCAAGTAGTCTGAATAATAAGTCTTTCCCCTCAATCAGGTTTCACTCACTTATTACTTAATTCAGAATTCTCTCATTGTCCAGTCATCCATAGTCTTCCAGCATTAGCATCAGTCCAGGTTACCACTAAGGTCCATGTAAATTGTCAGTGGACCTGCTTACAACAAGGTGCATTCATAAACGCACATTACTGTTCAGGACAGCACTTTAATCATGTGAGGGGACAAGCATGTCGTAACCAGGTCTGCTTGCACTTACTTTTTTTTTTTTTTTTTTTTTGCAACTGGTTTGGCTGGTCAGTGATACAATCTATTTTAGAACCTCAGTTTTCTTACAGTAGGGTTTATAGACTTATAGATTCCAAGGCCAGAAGGGACCATTGTGATCATCTAGTTCAACCTCCTGTGTAATACAGGCCACAGAACTTCCCCAAAGTAATTCCTAGAGCAGATCTCTTAGAAAAAACATCCAGTCTTTGCTGAATGGCCAAAACATAAGGTGCCCATTCATTGCTGCTGCTCTTGTTATAATTCAGTCTTGTTGATAGTAGTTAATGAGAAAAAAGGATTAAGAGAACAGACTGGAAGCCAATATATCTATCCTGCAGTTACCGCCAATCTTTTCTCTATTTGAAACAGGTCAGGCAGGTTGCAACTTGGCTGACTATTGACTAGGAAACTGCTTTAAAAAAATCATATATTCCCCACCTTATGGGGCAGCCTGCAGGAGTTCCCTGATCGTGTGGGGCAGGATTCAGTTAAGTCACTGTACCATGCCCCTGCTTGTGGGATTCCCAGAGCTACTGGATATAGTTCAGCACCCTTGTTGCTCCACACTCTCACACGTATAACATGAAGAATAATCAGAGCAAGAAGGATTGTTGATCAGAGATGCCGTGATCTTGTCTGTGGGACTGTTTGTAGAGGGAGACTGATGTAGGTGCAGAATCTAGAAAACTGGTCTAATACAGTGTTCAGAACTGGCTTGGCCTCACTCATACTGGGCAGGCAAATTGTTTGAAAACCAATTAAAAAACCTGTTAGACAAGTTGAGCAAAGTTTAGGCAGGATCTAAATGACTGGATTTTTAGGTGCTGGGAGCAAGGTAGGTAGTGGTACCAACAATATGGGCAGGAGTGGAAACTGGAGGATAGTGGAGGATAAGGGTTAGACTGTGGATAGACAGAACATGAAGGCCTAGAATGTACTATGTGTGTGAGAACTGGACTGGATGTATAAGGGGTGGAGTGAGGCAGTTGAGCAAGGGGAAGGGACAAAATGACACAATGGGGCAGGGAGTGGACAGGTTAGAGTGCAAAGGCAGCATGGAGGGAAGATAAGGAGCATCTGTATGAGGTACTTGTGGTGCACGCAACCCAGACAATCCCCTTCTCACAGGAACTGCTTGACCAGTTCTAAATTCACATCTCCATCCCAGAGACAAGGTAGGTGAGGTAGTATTTTATTGGACCAACTTCTGTTGGTGAAAGAGACAAGTTTTTGAGCTACACAGAACTCTTCTTCAGGTCTGGGCATCTCAGGCATACCAGAGTGTCCAGGCCTATAAAAAGATGGATTGCAAACCCCTGGCGTAGCATCAGGGCCGCCGGGGATGGTGGTGGGGGCAAGTGGGGCAATTTTTCAGGGCCCCTGGAGCGGGGTCCTTCACTCGCTTCTGGGGCCCCGGAGAACTCTCGTGGGGCCCGGGCCCCCAGAGCTTCTTCCGCTCCGGGTCTTCGGCGGCAGGGGGTCTTTCCGCTCCAGGACCCGCCGCCAAAGCGCCGGGTCTTCGGCGGCAATTCGGCGCAGGTGCCCCCCCGCAACCAAAGACTCCAGGCCCCCTGAATCCTCTGGGCGGCCCTGCGTAGCATAATGCCACTCTGGGATGTAAAAGGCTCCTTGGACTTTTTTTTTTTTTTTCTTTTCTTTGACACAAAGTTTCTGTTGGACACAAAGCAACTCAATAGCAGGAAGAATATTTCTTCATTGCTGAACCTGGACTTTATTGCTGTAAAACTCTTGGTTATTATCTTAGCAATTCCACACAAATTAGAACTAGCTGAAAGTCAGAGACTTAAAGATGAACTGTGTAGGATTTTTAATGAAACTGGGATTGGGCCCTTCTCTAAGATTTAGACAAGTGGTCAGAAAGGGGTGGACATTTAAATTCTGCTTGTTTTTTATCTTAGAAATATTGGGGATGTCAAGTCTGGCTTTGCCTAGTATTGTTGGAGGATTTCTTAGGAGGTCCCAGAGGTGCATTGTGAGCTTTCGCACGTTAATTAAAAGGGCAAGATTGCTCAGTCTCTGAGACACCCTTTTTTTTGTTCATTAGGCATTGGAGTTAGATGGGTGTAAGCAAAACAAAATAGTCTGATTAAAAATCTTTTCCCTCAGTTGTTTAGTTTCTAGCGTGTTGTAACATAACGTTCCTAATTTTCTGCTTACCAAACATGGTTTTTCTCCCAGAGTAGGTTAGACTTCAGCTGCTTATATAGACAAACAAACAGGATGCTTTTTTACAAAATTCTTTGAGGCCTTCTTTACCAACAATACAGAAATGAGAAAAGGTTCAGAGGCCCAACTTGATTTTTTCCATTGCATGTCGCCTTAAAAGATACGGAGGGGGTAAACCTTAAATTTGTAGACTTGTTTCCCCATCATTGGAGCAGTCAAGTGTTATGATTCATTTTGATATGTGTGTGGCATTTTTTTTTCCCTTCCACTCCCAGATTGCAGCTGGCAAGTTAAGGCAAATGATCGAAACTTCCACGAACAACCCCAGTTTAAGAAAACAACATTTCTATGCTTCAAGAAAAGCAAATATGCTGTAAGCCATCTTCCTTTATATATAATGACTGATGTAGATTTTTTGTCAGGAGGAACACTTGTTAGTTCATGATTAAATGTTCCAATAATTAAACCATGTATATGTACTAGTATACCTCTGCAATCTGCAAAGTTGGGTAAGTATCATGAACGGATTAACTGAGGCACAGAGTGATTTGACTAAGGACTTGTCCACATGGTTATTTGGTGTGTGGCAAGTCAGACTTTGAATCTACATCAAAGTGCACTATGGAACGTTTAGTGCACCATACCATGGCTAGCTTGTGTGCTATAGCCTGGCTTGCCATGCACTAAATTGCTGTACACACTTGTGAGCCAAAAGCCATTTAGAACCCAGACTTCCTGAATCCCAGAGCTGCATCCTATTCACTGGACTATGGCTGTCACTAACATTTGAATCAAATAATGTTTAAGTATTTTATTTTCAATACTTTACGAAGCGCAGCCTTTAGGCAGACAGCATCTTGGTCAAGCCAGAATTCCGTGTATCTTCAAAATAAATGATTATCTATTTCCAAATGCTTAGGTACAATGGAGTCTTCTCGTTGTTGGCTTAGGTCACCCACTCTAAATCAAACCATGTTATGGATGTATAAATAACTTTATAAAAAAAGTGTGTTTTAAAACATAGATTTTTAAAAACAGTAGGATTATTTTAAAATAAACAGCATAGTAGTAGTGCTTGTGTGCAGTTCTGGTCTTAAATGATAAATAGTGGTATCATGGGATTTCACATTGGCCTGTCTTGATTACTTTCAGGGCAATAACTTGTTTATTTTATAAATAAAATGTTTTTCTAATTTCCAACCCCTGCAAGCTCTGCTAGTATCTGAAAGTCAATTTGGGTTATTTCTGTCTTATGCATGAACATCAGTAATAAAGATTCTGCAATCAGAACCCTTCCTACCTATTCTACATAAACAAGGAGGCATCTGGTGGCACCTTAAAGACTAGCAGATTATTTGAGCATAAGCTTCCGTGGGTAAAAAACCCACTTGTTCAGATGCATGGAGTGAAAATTACAAATACAGGCATAAATATCTATTGGCACATGAAGAAAAGGGAGTTTCCTTACAAGTGGAGAACCAGTTTGAAGGCCAATTCAGTCAGGGTGGATGTGGTTCACTCCCAATAATTGATGTTGAGGTGTCAATACCAAGAGAGGGAAAATTGATTTTGTAGTGAGCCAGCCACTCCCAGTCCCTATTCAAGCCAAAATTAATGTTGTTAAGTTTGCAAATGAATTGTAGCTCTGAGGTTACTCTTTGAAGTCTGGTTTTTGAAGTTTTTGTTGTTGTTGTTGAAGAATGGCTACTTTTAAATCTGTTATTGACTATCCAGGGAGATTGAAGTGTTCTCCTACTAGCTTTTGTATGGTTTCAGAGTAGCAGCTGTGTTAGTCTGTATCCGCAAAAAGAACAGGAGTACTTGTGGCACCTTAGAGACTAACAAATTTATTTGAGCACAAGCTTTTGTGGGCTACAGCCCACTTCTTCAGATGCATAGAATGGAACATATATAGAATGGAATATATATATATATATATACACAAAGGTGGAAGTAGCCATATCAACCCTAAGAGGCTAATTAATTAAGATGAGCCCCTAATGGGTCCATCATAGGACCCAACCACACCATCAGGGGCTCATTCACCTGTACATCTACTAATGTGATATATGCCACCATGTGCCAGCAATGCCCCTCTGCCATGTACACTGGCCAAACTGTGTTCATCTGTGTACATTTTAATGTGTACATCTGGCCTCAGTTAAAACTGCCAATAAGGATATCCGTTGTTCTTGTGGTCTTGGAAAGAGATCAAATAATTTAGAGTATCAGAGGGGTAGCCATGTTAGTCTGGATCTGTAAAAAGCAACAAAGAGTCCTGTGGCACCTTATAGACTAACAGACGTATTGGAGCATGAGCTTTCGTGGGTGAATACCCACTTCGTCAGCAGGGCCGGCTCCAGGGTTTTTGCCGCCCCAAGCATCGCCAAAAAAAAAAAAAAAAAAAAAA
>NW_020664420.1:14481828-14509453 GCF_002925995.2 Terrapene triunguis | reverse complement strand
AAAAAAAAAAAAAAAAAAAAAAAGCCGTGATCGCGATCTGCGGCGGCAATTCGGTGGGAGGTCCTTCGCTCCGAGTGGGAGTGAGGGACCATCCGCCGAATTGCCGCCGAACAGCTGGACGTGCCGCCCCTCTCCGGAGTGGCCGCCCCAAGCACCTGCTTGGCAAGCTGGTGCCTGGAGCCAGCCCTGTTCGTCAGATGAAAGCTTATGCTCCAATACATCTGTTAGTCTATAAGGTGCCACAGGACACTCTGTTGCTTTTTACAAATAATTTAGAATTGCTAGATCCTAGTAGGATATCTATCTGGTTCTAGTCCTTTCCTGCTCTTCTCTTAGGACTGTAATTAGACCATTGCACAGTTATCAAACAGGAATGACTTTTCAATTATCACTACTGACCTGAGTTCAGTTTGAAGGAGTTGCCTTGAGGTAAAAACTCAGTATCCTATTTCCAGTCCCTTGATTTTACATAGTGCTCCAGATAATCCTTTTAAGATATTGCTAGTTGACAGCTAAAGCAACAAAAGACAGCTTAGAAATAACATTCAAGCCAACAGTGATTTTGGTTGACTTGACTAGTGATCCTTGTTAAACTGGTTTGCATAATACACTTAACTTACACGGCCATTTGTAGAGAGGGATACTATAAAACATTTTACATGAAATACAAATTGGATTGGAAAAGTATCCATTAGTATATTGCTATTTAGAATGACTTATTTTTAATTTTTTTCTCAACAGGGGAATGCAATTAAGACCTACAAATACAATGCAATTACCTTTTTACCATTGAATTTGCTAGAACAGTTTAAAAGAGTGGCCAACTTCTATTTCCTGGTTCTTCTTATTTTACAGGTAAAATTTGATTACATAATACAGATAATTATGATAAAGATGATAATATAAGTTCAGTTACTCAGTAATGCAGCTGAATATTACTGCTTTTTGTGACATTGCTATCATGAAACTAAAGTGGACTTTATAAACAACTCCAGACTAACTGCTTTTAAAATTCAGCAAGTTTAATATGAACTTGGAGCCATGCACTTTATTGCACATTGATCCTTTTAGCTTGATATTTAGATTTATACCTTGTGTACCCTGCTTAGAATACAACTAGTTACTTAGACTGTGAGCAATTTGGGGTATGGACCATCCTTTTTGCTTTAAGTTTGTACAGTGCCTAGCACAATGTGGTTCTAGTCCATGACTGGAGCTCGTAGGTTGTTTTCACTGCCAGGAAAAAAAAATGTGCATTCTTAATTCACGTAGCTAACTCAGGTTAATATAGTCTTGAAGGCATGGCAACCTAAAGCCAATGTTCACTCCCAGGATCCCATATAGACTTTATACCGAACTGCTAACACAAGTTAAGAGTTGCCATGTCTTCACTTCTATTTTAACCTGAGTTAGCTAACCTGACTTAAGAACACACCTTTTAAAGAACTTAATGTGCTCAAATCAGGGAATTGGATAACTTATGTTCTTCTTTGAGTGATGGGCCCTATTGTAGTCCACTGAGGGTTTATGCATGTGCACTATGCATCTGGAGCCAGAGAATTTTGGTTGGTCCACGCATGAGCCCTGACTCACCTCATGGTTTTGTCCGAGGTGACCAAGGGCAGGACAGACAGACTGTGTCTCCAGTTCCTTCTCACCGCCGCATGGTCTGGATCGGAATGATCAGTGTCCGCTTGCGAGTGATGCACTTTCACAAACAAAGTTGTATATAGTTAGTGTTTTAGAGTTTTACTATTTTTATTGCTTTTAGATAGTCTGTAGTAGTTTTAGAGTAGAATAAGTTGTTTGGAGGGCTTATTGTTTCTCCATACTCTTTCCCACCCCTCCCCTCATACCAATGCACGGGTACTGGACTCTGCCGAAGACCCCAGGCTTTAACATCGGTGCCTCCTGCCAGTGTTCCTTCTCGGTCAGTGACGAATATCAGCACTGTCTCTACTGCTTGGGAGAGAACCACATTGCATTCAGATGCAGTATCTGCTAGTCCTTCCTCAGCCATACCCCAGAAGGTCGGGCTCCTTGCCTCCAGAAGCACCTCGTGGAAGTTGCCATGAGGCCTCATTCGGATCCAGGCTGGGGAACCCCACCCCATCTCCGTACATTTGCCTGAGACAGCCAGGAATGCCCCTCTGGCTATGGAGCCCGAGTCTGGCACCGGCAGTATCACCGCTATGGGCCCCCGCCAGGGCGTAGTTGAGAGGCAAGGAAACTCGATGATAAGCATGGCGGTAAGACTTCCTCTAAGACCAAGAAAGGGGACATTCCATCTACTAGCTCCCGTCATGGAGAAGGAATACATGCCAAGCCTCATAAACATGAGAAGAGGCCTCACAAGAGGACAGAGCCACTGGTACCAGGGACAGAATCGCCAACCTCGACAGCATCGATGCCCCCACAAGACAAGAGACTTTTCCATCATGGGGAAGTCCCCCACTCCGATGCCACTCTTGGGAGATTAGGAAGAGTTCCAGAAACCCAGGATATGTTTGCTCTGGGGGACCCAACATCTTTACACCTGTCTACACCCTCCACCTCTAGGGATATTGTGTCTTCCCTTCAGGACATACTGCATTTGGCACACCACACACATCCCATTCTGGTGATCTACACACTTCCCCTGGTTCCAACAGTACCGCCTATGGAAAATGTCTCCTAATTCTTATCTTCTTATCTTCAGATGAGTCGGATAATGGGCAGAGTCAGTCCATCCCATACCACCACGAGGACTAATACAGGAAGCCATCTATACCATGGCAGTATCCTCTGCTGTAGCCGCCACAGAGCCACTGGTTTCCCACACCGTGGGGTCCATCACAACACCCACTGGATCCGTCATGCTGGCCCAATTGGGGACCTTGGCCCCATTACCCTCCTTCAGAGCCCCATAGTCAGCAAGGGAGACTTCACCAATTTTCCCATCTCATGCACCTTCCTGCAGATGCTCGACACCAGTGATGGAGGAAGAGTCACTCAGCCCAGTTCTGATGGTACCGATTGAGCAGGAAAGATTCCCGTCTTCCTCTCCGGATGCGGCAGTGGCTTGAGCACCCCCTTCAACCCCAGATAACTTCCACCAGTTTCAGGATCTTCTATGGAGGGTGGCAGGGGAGCTTTACATCCCTCTGGAGAAGGTCCAGGGTACCCAACATCAGCTCCTAGACATCCTTCACTCATCAGCATCAGATCTGCACCACCTGGCGCTCTTCCCAATCTCCCAAGAGTTAAGGGCACCTTCTCTGTACTCAGTACTGGCACTGGAGCAGTGGACTTCTCCACAGTGGAAAGATCTCGTCTTACGGGCATTTTTCTACCCTAAGGGTAGAGTTGCATTGCCTATCAATGAAGCTATACTTGAGCCAGACAGGACATTTTAGCACATGCTGACCATATGTACACCTTTCCTCCCTGCTGTCCCTAATCTCCTGATTCAGCACAATGGCAGCATCAGCCATCCTAATCCAAAGGTGCTCCATCTCAAAGCCTGGTATTTGGATAGAAATTTTCTCTAGAGTGGACATGTTCATCAGACGTGCAAAACATCCTTTCTAGCAGCAGGAAGGACTCCACTAAATGTGGTTACTGAGCCAAGTGGACACGCTTTGCTTCCTGGGTGGAACACAAAGGATTTTCCCAGAAGCAGGGGGGATTCCCCTCCTCCTTGACTACCTACTGTCCTTGAAGGCATTGGGTCTTGCCCACAGCTTCCTCGAAGTCCACCGAGCAGCAATTAGCACCCTCCCCCCCGTGGAATGACCTTCCATCTTTAGCTACCTGTTGACTGTTCGGTTTTTGGAAGGGCCTCATTAGAACCTTCCTACCTGTACAACCTATCGCTCCCCAATGGGATCTTAACTTGGTCCTATTTGTGCTAACGAAACTACCCTTTGAACTGCTGGCATCATGTTCAATGTCCCTCCTCTCCATGAAAGTTGCCTTCCTGGTTACTGTCACATCAGTGAGGGCTGGTGAGCTTGGCGCCATGATGGCAGGCCCTCCTTTCATGACTTTCCATAAAGATAAAGTATCCCTGTGTCTGCATCCCAAATTTTTGCCAAAGGTCATTCCCCAATTTCACGTTAATCAATCCATTCACTTATTTGTTTTCTTCATGAAGCCATATGCTTTGGAAGAGGAATGGTGACTCCACTCCCTTGATGTCCATTGGGCATTGTCCTACCTGAAAAGGATGAAACCGGTCAGGAAATCCCCCGGGCTGTTTGTCGCAATAGCCAAAAGAGTTAAGGGGCGGGCAATCTTCACACAATGAATCTCTAAGTGGATTTTGGGCTGCATTACACTCTATCAATTATCTGTCCTCCAACCACCCTCAAGGGTGTGGGCCCATGCAACAAGAACCCAGGCTCTGACCATGGCCTCCCTCCATGACTTATTGCTTTGGGATATCTGTAAAGTGGCCAGGTGGAGTTCAGTTCACACCTTTGCTGTGCATTATGCCTTAATGCAGGACCCAACAGTGGATGCCTCCTCTGTTGCAGCTGTCCTCCACTCATCTATCCCATCTTCATCCTTGTACCCTCCTCCAACTTACGTACTGCTTGCTAGTCACCCTCAGTGGAATACAATAGGGACCATCACTTGAAGAAGAAGAAGAAGAGGAGGTTACTTACCTGTAACTGGAGGTTCTTTGAGATGTGTGGTCCCTATCTGTATTCTGCTTCCCCTCCTTCCCCTCTGCTGCAGATCTGTTGATTTGCAGTGGAGAAGGAACTGGAGACACAGTTGATCCTCCCTGCCCTTTATCACCTCGGACGAAGCTGTGAAGTGAGTCAGGGAGCATGTGTGGAGCCATGGATGCTACTTTTAAATCTCCATCTCTGAATGCCTGGTGTACATGCATAAACCCTCCGTGGAATACAGATAGGGATCACACATCTTAAAGAACTTCCAGTTATAGATAAGTAACTTCCTCTTCCAGAACTGGCATATGAGACTGTTAGTCCAGAAGCAAGAATTTTTAATAAATCTATTTTATGGGGGTAGTACCATATGACTGGAGAATGCTAATATCATCCCTGTATTTAAGAAAGGTGGGGAGAGTGATCAGGGCAATTACAGACCTGTTAGTATGATCTCAGTAGTATAAAAGGCTTTAGAACAAATTGTGAAAGGAAAAAAAATAATTTAAATTCATAGAAGTAAATAATAAAGGGGATGTAATGCAATGTGGGTTTACCGAAAGTAAATCGTTCCAGAATAACCTTTTTTGAAGCATGTGGGTGCAGGTCACTTGCCAGGATTATCTGGCTCATGTAATCATTTCCCTGCCATTCCAGGGGCCACTGGCAGGGTGCACCTCAGTCCCTCATATTCTCTGCCTGTGTCACATCATAATGTAGTTTCCTGTGGGCTGTAATACTTCAGTCTAATTTTGGTTGTTGGGCTTAGTGTGTAGGTGCTGGTTGGTGCTTGAGGCCTGTGATGTACAGGAGGTCAGACTAGATGATCTGTTGGTCCCTTTTGCCACTAAAGTGATTCACCAAGTTGTTTCCTGATCTTTGTTCACATTCACAGACAATTCCTCAGATAACTACTTTATCGTGGTATACAACGCTAGTGCCTTTGCTCTTGGTGCTTGGGATAACTGCAATCAAAGACCTAGTGGATGACATTGTAAGAAATATTTTCTTAATGTTAAAATTGATGACAAGTTATTTAAATATGTAAGAGTAAACATACTCCTTTTTCCTGTCCCCTTAAGGCTCGCCATAGAATGGATAATGAGATTAATAACCGGACATGTGATGTTATCAGGGATGGAAGGTATTGTAAAGTTTTTGCTTTAACTTTGAAAGTAATGTTTTTACTAGTTACTGATTGCTCCTGCAGAACTTAAATTGTAGATTATATTGTACATTTAGATTGCAGTTCTCCACTGTTTATCGACTCTTATGTGTAACTCCTATTAACAATTAAAGTTAATTGCCTACATCCAATCCCTTGTGGTTTGAAAGAACAGTCACATTAAAAAAAAAAAATCCACCACTGAATCTGTGTCAAGTGAGAGTTTTGGGGAAAAAGGCAGAAATATTCATGTGTGTTAAATGATGAAGCTTGCCTGCATTGCAGTTCTTAAGAATTTCAGTCATCAGGAACTGTTTGAATAAGGAATGTTTCTCTCCTGAGATATAAGGCTCTTCTACTCTGATACTGTGGAAGTCTGCTAGGGAAGATGCCATACACTTGAAGATGATATATAAATGAATACTACTAATCTTAAAAAATATTTGACACTTAGGTTCAAAACTGCTAAATGGAAAGATATTCAAGTTGGAGATGTCATTCGTCTGGAGAAAAATGCCTTTGTTCCTGTAAGCGAATGGCCTCATTTTAAAAAAAATAAATTTCTTGTTTGCGTGGAGTTTCTCTGGTGCAATGTTGTTTTGGCTTTCATTTATTTACTGTGCTGTTTTGACTAGGCTGATATTCTGCTGCTGTCCAGCTCGGAACCTAACAGCCTTTGTTACGTAGAGACAGCTGAACTAGATGGGTAAGGCTCTTTTTACGGGATTTCTTACATGTCATTTTTGGTTTAATGGTGAAAGGGCCGAAGTGTGTGTTGCAGAAATATTATTCCAAAGTAGTGAAATTCTTTATATACCAAGGTGATTAGACGTGGCAAATTTAAGGTAATTAATTTGTGTGAGTTTTGTTATTACTGTTTCATAAATATCTTAATTTGTATTCTCCCTAAAATGAATGGCTTTTATGAAGTCCAGGTGACCTGGACTCTGCATAATATGGATCACTAGTGAGATACGCTAGAATAAATTTTCGTCTGGCAGTGATTTAGCCACACAACTTCTATTGATCTTGAGGGCCACATGTTTATTCCCTACATTACAACGCTATAAAATCATGTATAGAGTCCGTTTGGATTACCAGACATTGCAGTCAGAGTGTGTTTTTTGCTCTCTTTCACTAGAGCTCTTAATTTTGTCAGTTATTTAATTTTAGGTTCTACTTTATTTACAACAGCTTCCTTAAGCTTAACTACTGCATCAGGAAAGCAGTGGCTTTGAGCATTTACGTTCATCCCACTAACTTTACCGTTTGGCATCGTATTAACGTCCCGTTCCCCGCCTCCAACAACAGCAGTTAAAAGCTGAGCAGCCCTAGGCAAAATACTGTGGAAAATTACAGCTGCACGGATCTTGTGAAATGTACTGGGAAAAGAGACGTGCAGGGAACCTCTAAAAATGGAAATTTACAAATCATTAATTACTGCTTTAATATGAGTCTAAAGATAATCTCTTGAACCCTTATCAAATTAATGAGGTAGAGGAAGAAACAATGTGTAGAAAGCTTTTTTTTTTTTTTTTTTTTCCACAGTGCCTTTGCACCTTTTTCCTTTTGGCAATGAAATACTATTAATACAAGGTTATAATAAACTAAAACCAATTTTTCTGAATTTTATTTTATGATATCAAGTCATAATAGTACGTGCACAGATGTAACCTAATTCATTTATTTGGAAACAGCACTTTGTGCTGACAGTGCCTCTGAGGTGAGAAATCACAAAGCAACAAGGCACATCCTGGTGTGTGTTGTGGCTGAATGGTGAATATTACACCATTTGAGACTCTCCTTGTTTGAACTCTGAGGTGTTTGTTCTGTCTTAAATTATTTCATCGAGAAATGTAAATAAGAGTTCAAGATCTTGCCAAAGCTTTCCCACTTTGAGTCTGTTTTTCTACAAGTAGTGTATTAACTGGGTTCTTTTTACGGTGTTGCTCCCTCAGGGTACCCAGGGTTGTGAGGCATCTGACCATTACATGCTTTTTATCATGAAGCCTGCTGTGGATCAGCTCCCTGAAACCACCAGCCTCTGGTAGCAGCAGATCTTGCTTTTTCCGCATGGGTAGCGACAGGCACACACCAGCCCTGAATACACAGAGCTTTGCCTGCAGCATCCCCAGCCCCTTATCCACTGAACACTCACAGGATTACCAGGCCTGCTATTCCCAAAGAAACAGTGTACACCAGCTTGCAAGATTCAACTTGCTCCACACCACAGCACTTAGATATATTCGTTGTGAAAACAAGAATAAATTTATTAAATAATAAAGATTGAAGTGAGAGTGAGTAAGAGTACTGGAAACAAATGGGTACATATAAAAAAATCTTAATGTGCTTTCTAGAGACTATACTTAACTAACAATTTACTCTCTTGTCCAAATAAGTTTCTCATCTAAAGTTCTCTCCAGTGTTTTCAGCTAAGCCTGGTTGAGACCCCTCTTTCATGAAACAAAATCACTGCCCTTTTACTTCCTCAGTGAAGGGTACCCAGGCAACTCCCCTGTTCCCCCAAATATACTCAAGCAAACCTTTAATGTACACCTCCAGATAGGGTTTCCTCCCACCTGCTGCTTTTCTCTTCCTGTTAGTTTATTTCTGAAGTCCTCACAATCCTTCCTTTGCATTCCATTTAGAGTGATCATAGGAGACCCTTTGTGAACAAGACATTTCTCCATTTATTTATAAACATACAGATAAACATGTATTGTCTGACAGAAAACCTATTTTTCACCTTTGCTGGTGACCAGCACCTTGATACAGACATTAGGAATGTATTTTGAGAATATATACTCACTCCTTACATAGTACCTGTACATACACTTCAAAATGCTATGAATGCGCGGAGCAACACCGGCTTTCATGTGAGACCATGAGCGACATTCTTTGGTGAACTAGAAAGTACATACACCTCTACCCCGATAAAACACGACCCGATATAACATGAATTTGGATATAACGTCGTAAAGCAGTGCTCGGGGGAGGGGGGGGGGCTGCGCACTCCGGTGGATCAAAGCAAGTTCGATATAATGCGGTTTTACCTATAACGCGGTAAGATTTTTTTTTGGCTCCCGAGGACAGCGTTATATCGGGATAGAGGTGTATCAGACTCAGAAGAGTCCTGTAATCCCTCTGCACCTCCTTGCCAGTTGGCACTGAGAGGTTCTTGGCTCACATTTCCTTATTTACAGTGAACGTAAGTCAATCAATATATCCATTATGGGGAGAAATGAGCAAGCTTTCTTGTTAGAATTACTTGTGCAATTTGTGAGAATTTCAAATGCATTAATGTAATGTTTGCAAATGTGCTATTTTACCATTTTCTCAAAGTGGATGTGCACAGATAATAGCTGCATACGTATGTGTGTGTGTGTTCGTGTTACTTCAAATTTTCCTCCTTTTTTCGGGTTTTGGTAACCTTTTTTTTTTCCTTCTTCTTCTTTCTTTTAGTGAAACTAACTTAAAGTTCAAAATGTCACTTGAGGTAACAGACAGATATCTCCAAGAAGAAAGTGCAATGGCAGAATTTGATGGTTTGTGCAAACACTTTGTTCTCATTACAATTGCTCAAATGTAGCTTGAATAACTTACAGTTAAACAAAATGTAGAGCTCAGACTGGGCTGTTGGTAATATGTATATGGTTCTATTTTTACGCCAGTATGCAGTACAAGTAACTGGTTTGACTGAAAATTGTATTTTGCTCAACAATACAATCTGAAAGACAAGATTTTGTATCATGGACATTCTGCAGTATGTTGATGAGAGGAGAGAAAGGAGATTCTAAACTAACATTTCCATTCCAATGTTTTCTGTAAAAAAAACAAAGTGGTTTATATTGGGAACCTGTAGACTAGTTTCTATTACTCTTAGTATTAAACATAATTTTACTGTGCAAACACAAAGTGTATTTTATTTTTCAAATTTCACATTCCCTCCTGTTGGGATCTGAGATAGAACTGTATTTCTTTACTAAAATTCTCTAGCAATCCTGTACCTTATACTTCAAAGAAAAAAGTTTCTAACAAATTTATAGCAAATATGGGTAAAAAGTGGTAAAAATTCTCACCATCTGGCTAAAGTTCAGATTGCAATATTCAATCACTCATATTTTTTGTTCATTTACATTTGTAAACACAAATATATCCGAATTCAAAATTTCAAGATGAGCTGAATTCCATTTTCAGATGGAAGCAGAAATACCATGTGACATGAAGTGATCAATCCATAATTTACACAATAGCAATAAAAAATAACAAAGTCCACAAAAGAGACCATAAACTAAAATACATGAATTGTAGTTGTAGCCATGTCGGTCCCAAGATATTAGAGAGACAAGGTGGGTGAGGTAATATAGTCTTTGGACCAGTTTGTGTTGGTGAGAGAGAATCATAGAATCGTGGAATATCAGGGTTGGAAGGGACCTCAGGAGGTCATCTAGTCCAACCCCCTGCTCAAAGCAGGACCAATTCCCAACTAAATCATCCCAGCCAGGGCTTTGTCAAGTCTGACCTTAAAAACCTCTAAGGAAGGAGATTCCACCACCTCCCTAAGTAACCCATTCTAGTGTTTCACCACCCTCCTAGTGAAAAAGTTTTTCCTAATATCCAGCCTAAACCTCCCCCACTGCAACTTGAGACCATTACTCCTTGTTCTGTCATCTGGTACCACTGAGAACAGTCTAGATCCATCCTCTTTGGAACCCCCTTTCAGATAGCTGCTTTCAACTATCAAATTCCCCCTCATTCTTCTCTTCTGCAGACTAAATAATCCCAGTTTCCTCAGCCTCTCCTCATAAGTCAAGTGCTGCAGCCCCCTAATCATTTTTGTTGCCCTCCGCTGGACTCTTTCCAATTTTTCCACATCCTCCTTGTAGTGGGGGGCCGAAAACTGGACACAGTACTCCAGATGAGGCCTCACCAATGCCGAATAGAGGGGAATGATCACGTCCCTCGATCTGCTGGCAGTGCTCTTACTTATACAGCCCAAAATGCCGTTGGCCTTCTTGGCAATAAGGGAACACTGTTGACTCCTATCCAGCTTCTCGTCCACTGTAAGCCCTGGGTCCTTTTCTGCAGAACTGCTGCCTAGCTACTCAGTCTGTAGCAATGCATGGGATTCTTCCATCCTAAGTGCAGGACTCTGCACTTGTCCTTATTAAACCTCATCAGATTTCTTTTGGCCCAATCCTCTAATTTGTCTAGGTCCCTCTGTATTCTATCCCTACCCTCCAGCGAATCTACCACTCCTCCCAGTTTAGTGTCTTCTGCAAACTTGCTGAGGGTGCAATCCACGCCATCCTCCAGATCATTAATGAAGATATTGAACAAAACCGGCCCCAGGACCGACCCATGGGGCACTCCGCTTGATACCGGCTGCCAATTAGACATGGAGCCATTGATCACTACCCATTGATCCCGATGATCTAGCCAGCTTTCTGTCCATTCATTCAGCCCATACTTCTTTAACTTGCTGGCAAGAATAGCAAAGTTTTTGATACGGTCTCCCACAGTAAAGTCAAGGAATAACACATCCACTGCTTTCCCCTCATCCACAGAGCCAGTTATCTCATCATGGAAAGCAATTATGTTAATTAGGCATGACTTGCCCTTGGTGAATCCATGCTGACTGTTCCTGATCACTTTCCTCTCCTCTAAGTGCTTCAAAATTGATTCCTTGAGGACCTGCTCCATGATTTTCCAGGGACTGTGGTGAGGCTGACTGGCCTCCTTCTTCCCTTTTTTAAAGATGGGCACTACATTAGCCTTTTTCCAGTCATCCGGGACCTCCCCGGATCACCATGAGTTTTCAAAAATCTTGGCCAATGGCTCTGCACTCGCATCCAAAAAATTCAAATTTGGAAGAATATCTTTACCACATGCATGTTATCAGCATGACAATGTATTTTTCTTGTTGGGTCATTGCCACTTAAGTCTCAAAAGCAAAATAACATCAAATAATGAATAATAGCCTCAGTCTGGAGTTTAAGCGATCCAGTAAGTGAGAAACCTACATTCCTCTCCCATATTGATCACCTTCACTGTTAGGGAAATACTCAAGTAAAGATATTGGCTGAAAGTCAGCTTAACTGAGGGCTGAATACAACATGGCAATTGTAGCGAGAAAATAGTTCTGCTGTATACTGTGTATTTGTAGTCTGCGGATGAACTTAAAGTAAAATGCCAATGGATTAATTAATTAATTAATTTTTAATTATTTTTAATTAATGGAGATATCCTATCTCCTAGAACTGGAAGGGACCTTGAAAGGTCATCGAGTCCAGCCCCCTGCCTTCACTAGCAGGGCCAAGTACTGATTTTGCCCCAGATCCCTAAGTGGCCCCCTCAAGGATTGAACTCACAACCCTGGGTTTAGCAGGCCAATGCTCAAGCCACTGAGCTATCCCTCCCCCAATTCACCATATTCAACATTTTTGGCAATATAGCGTTGAATATCTGCACTCAGATTTTCAAACAAATGTTTCATCCAGAACTTTTGCTTTTAAATGCTGTATTTTTTGTAACAGAATCCAATGCTATTCCTGTAAAAGGACTAAAGTAAAATCCTGTATAGTATTTCATAACGTCATTGGTATTGATCATTACATTTTTTAAATTTTAATATTTTATTAGGTTTTATTGAATGCGAAGAACCCAATAATCGCCTAGACAAGTTTACAGGAACATTATTCTGGAGAAGCAGGACTTATCCACTGGATGCTGATAAAATTTTGTTGCGTGGCTGTAAAATCAGGAATACAGACTTCTGCCATGGAGTGGTCATATTTGCAGGTATTTATATAACAAACAGAAGTATATGAATTAAGTACAGCAAGATCACTAGGTAAAAGCTGCATCCCATAACTGTCCAGCATAGGCACTTCCATTAACTTCAATTGAAGCTCTTGTGTGAAGGATAGATCCCTGAACACTCCACCTTTTAAAAGGTGCAGAATCTTCAGTTCCAGTTGTTTCCTGTATCAGAGTCCTGACTTGGACAGCACTCGGCACACTACAGGATCAGACCCTATGTCTGCAAACTTACAAGGTCTAGTACACTTTTTTATGAAATGATATTCACGCTTGATGTCTTTCTTTTTATTTTTATGAATTTTGTTTTGTGTTTTTGTTTTTTTTTTTAGGAGGAGACACAAAAATAATGAAAAACAGTGGAAAGACCAGATTTAAAAGGACTAAAATTGACTCTCTCATGAACTACATGGTTTACACGGTAACAGACTTTGATTGTTTTTTTTTTTTTTTATTCTGTTACATTTTTGGAGTTCATACTGTATAGGTGTGAATGTTGTCCTGTTATGCCTAGTTTCAATAATCATTATTCATATTGCGACATACTATCAAGTATGTTCAGGCCCAAATTTAGGCACTAACCTTGCAAGTTCCACATGGGTGGATCCCACTTTGTGGTTAGACACTCAGTGGGCTTTGTGTCAGTGATGGGCCTGCCTGTCAAGAACAGCAAGTAAGGTTGAGGCCTTATTATAAAGGAAAACAATTACAAAGTGAGTAAACAAAAAAACAAAAACAAAAAAATCAATGAAAGTTTAACAAATGCTCATTTTTTATTTATAAAAATTAATTTTAAACATTTCACCTGCAATGTTATAAACTTTGGCTAAGTTAGACTTGAACTAAAACAAAAAAAAATTGGCCCCCAGGCACTTCACTGTTGCTAGTTTCATTTCCAAACGGAATTAAAATGCAACAGTTAAGCTATCTGCATATAGTAAAATGTGAAAATTAGACCTTAAAAACGTCTTCAGTTCAAACACAGGTCAATTTGAGAAAAAATCTGTCATATGTTAGTAACACAGGTAAGGACGTAGTGTCTTTGTAATTATTAATATCTTGGCAAATGTCCTGTTTTAAAACAGATCTTTCAAGGGAAAGGTTGCCCTAGTAGATCTGTTTTTCCTTTTATTGAATAACTACTAAGAATACGTCTCATGAGAATCTTCATAGAGGTCAAGGTTGGGAATCCAGCCTAGCAAATAAGGCCATTGACTTACAAAGAACACTCTTGGCACTTTATGTTCTAGATCTTTATCGTATTGATCCTCCTGTCAGCTGGCCTTGCTATTGGACACACTTATTGGGAGCAGCAGATTGGCAATACTTCTTGGTACCTCTATGATGGTGAAGACTACAGCCCTCCGTACCGTGGCTTCCTTAATTTTTGGGGCTACATCATTGTTCTTAACACTATGGTTCCCATTTCTCTCTATGTGAGGTAACTAAATCTTTGTTTTTAAAGTTGAAAATGTGGTGGGTATGGAGTAAAATTAATTGTATTTCCATTTGATGCGGTTTCCTCCAATCCCCCGTTCCCAAAAAGATGTTGTGTTCTTTTCCTCTTACTGATATTTTCAAAGGAAGGTGAGCCATACTGTGTGTCACTAGGCTGTACAAATCTTGACTGAAAGATGCAAAATTAATGTTAAAAACACTTGGCCTCTTTAATAAATATAATACTGTGTGGTGGTAATTGCAAACATGAACAAATTACTTCTCCAATATTCAAACAATGTACAGTGATAGGTCAGATCCTGAAAGAATTTACTTCTGTGTGTAAGCTAGTTCTGTACACTCCTATTGAGAAACTGTATGGAAGAAGCTGCTTACAAGATTAGGCCCTATGTTGAATTTTTTCATATGTTCTACATTCAGCTTTTTTAAGACGGAGAACTGGCTCACACTTCATTTTTTACTGAAAAGTACTTTGAGTTTTGGCTGTCAGTCTAGTATTCAATTAGCCCCCAAGATGATGTCTACTTTGTAGTTACATTTTACTATTGAATATAGTTTTCTCTCCAGTGGTGTTAATATGGGATCACCTTTGACATGCTCCATTTGGGGTCTCTTATCTGACTTGTACTGGGCTGTTTAAACTGAGCTGTGCACTTTGAATTGATTGTTTTGAGTACCTTGTATCCTGGGTGAGTTTTTGGAAATAAACTAGCTCCTTTTGTATAATTTCTAAATATTAACACATCCGATAACATGGGTTTATTTGCTTTACTGGTGTCCTTGAAAATCCATTCAGAACTTGATAGATCTATATAATGTCTTTGCATTTTAATGTATAGCAACCTGTTAATGGTATGATCTTGCTGTTGTGTTTTACTCAATTAGTGTTGAAGTGATTCGTTTAGGCCAAAGCTATTTTATAAACTGGGATCTGCAAATGTATTACCCGGAGAAGGATACACCTGCTAAGGCCCGAACCACCACTCTGAATGAACAGCTTGGACAAATCCACTACATCTTCTCAGATAAGACAGGAACGCTTACACAGAACATCATGGCATTCAAAAAATGCTGCATAAATGGACAAACATACGGTAAGTACATAAGAACACAAGAAAAACCAAACTGGGTCAGACCAAAGGTCCATCTAGCCCAGTATCCTGTCTTCTGACAGTGGCCAATGCCAGGTGCCCCAGAGGGAATGAACAGAACAGGTAATCATCAAGTGATCCATCCCCTGTCGCCCATTCCCAGCTTCTGGCAAACAGAGGCTAGGGACACCATCCCTGCAAGTCTGGGTCATTGCTAATTATTACGCCTCTCTACTGGCAACTGTTTTTCAATCTTAACTGTTGCATGCCCACTATATTAAGTGCTTATTTGTTAATGCACTTCAGTGACACAAGTGTGTTCCACTGTGAAAATTCTGATAGTCTCAATCCCCAAAATATAAAGGGTATGGTACCTTTTTTTGCTTCTACAAGGACAGAGATCCAGCTGGTTCTGAGGGATGAACATGAGATTGCCTCTTCCAAAACATTTTCTCCCCTGTTCCACTCTCCGCACTCCCAGCTTGCGTGTAGTAGACAGAGGGGCAGGGATGGGGGGAGATGGCTATGGGAATCGGGCACTTTGCACACTAACCCCACAGAACACTTTGTGGCTATGTTAATGATGATCTAATCAGCATTAACTCACGCACTCTGGACTCTAGAAATCTCCATTTTGGGGGAGCTAATTGGTGGGTAGAGGGGTGAGCAGTACAATTTCTGAAGGAGCTTTACAGAGGGAGCAGAAAAAGGGACCAGGCACCATTATGCTGGTTTTCAGTCTCAATTTGTGTGGTCTGTGCCTGTCTAGTTAAGCTGGTTGGAACACTTCTGGCTAACAGCATACTTTGACAAAACGTTAGTTTTGTCAAAGCTGAAATATTTCATGGCGATTGTCTCTATTTTGATTTAAGTTTTTCGTCAAGAAGGGAGAAGGAGAGAGAGAGAGAGAGACTCTTTAACCTGGTGGCTATGGCAGTGGCCCGGGTTGTGGGAGACCCAGATTCAAGATCCTACTCTGCCTGGTTCAGAGTGATCTGGGATGTAAACTCTGCCTGGTTTGGTTCCTGTGAGGAACAAAAACATATTTAAAACTTCAAAAGTTGTCATGAAATGCAATTGTCATCCTCTGGCCAGCTCTGGTCCATGGGCTCCGCTGGTTCTACTTCTTGCTTCACCTGCAGGGTGCAGATATGCCCGTTTTGGTTACACTTTCCTGACTAAATGATTGCTGCTAAAGTTATTCAAAATCGCTGTTGTTTTTTTAGCCATTTTTAAAAGAGCCATAGCATAAAAAAAATTATAGTTGGTATTTAAGTCAATGCTAAGTAGAAATTATTGGAAATTTTGCCAAAGGAAAATTCTGTCTGTCAGAAAATGCTGATTTCTCAAAAGCAATATGTTTCACTGAAATATGTTGCCTTTCAGAAATTCACGTAGAACCAAATTTTGTGGAAAAGATGTTTCAATAAAGTCAAAAGTTCCATTTTTGACCTTTTTGTAACAGCATGTTTGACCTTTCATTTTGAAACTACTTTTGGTTTAATTTATTGTATATTCTAAAATGAAAAGTAAAATTTGAACAAAACGTTTTAATCAACCCAAAACTAATTTTGTTTGTTTTTGGTTTTGGTTTTTTTGGTGTTTTAGTTCACAGGATTTTTTTTTTTTTTTTTTTAATTTTGTTATGTAACAAAAATCAGGTTCCCACAAGCTCTAATGCTGGCTGTGATTTTGAAGCTGTACTCCCATTTAAAGTTAATTGGAGTTTTACCATTGACTTCAGTGGAAACAGAGTTAAGCCAACACAGAGCACTTTTGAAAATTAAACCCTATACACTGTGAAATGATGGCTGCCAATATAAAAACCTAGATACGCTGAAATTCCCTTTAATTTGTATTCTGTCTACTTTGAGCACTAGTCATTGAAATTGTCAGATACTCACCTTTAAGATTTCAGAACGATATTGTTTCCATTACAGGAGAATCCAGGGATGAGTCTGGACAACATCAAAACCATGAAGAGGTAAGTCAGTTGACTTGTTTCACTAAGAATGTGTTGAAGACACTGGGGCTTTGAAATAGGAGGTTTAGGATTTTATTTTTATTTTAATTTAGGGGATTTTTGCCCCCCAAGTAATGAGAGGTTTTTATCTAGGCATGAAGTAATTGCATTCACCTCAAATTCTGTTCATTTTTTCCTAATCCAGCAAGTTGATTTTAGCTGGAACATGTATGCAGATGGGAAACTCGCGTTTTGTGATCATTATCTGATAGAACAAATTAGATGTGGAAAGGAGACTGAAGTTCGACAATTCTTTTTTCTGCTTGCAATTTGCCACACGGTAATGGTGGATGCTTCTGATGGTGAGTATTCTGCTTGTATAAAATGGACACATGGTAGCTTCAACTTTAACATCATTCACACAAGTGAGATGGAACACCAGGCTATTGTATAAATCCTAAGCTAGTGCTTGCGCTAAAGATGCCCATCTCTACATGTGCCATGAAGTCTCAAATTTGACTTTTGAATTGTCACAATTTTGACATAAATATATATTAAATACCTGCTTCAATAAACATTTTCTGAATCTAAGTTTTACAAATACAAAATACAGAGGACTTAGTGTTTTCGCAGTATTACACTTCACTCTATGAAAACCTGTATTTGGTGTACAGGGTTTCAAAAGCATTAACACCAAATAAAGGGTAAAATAAACACACAAGTATAAGCACAGATTTTACATACACATGTGTAATTTCACACACTTGAAGTTAATCTTCAGTGGGATAACTCATGTATAAACAGTTAAGTATTTGTTTATGTGCTGGCATGATTGGGACTATAGATGCTTTTCCCCTTCAGTAAATGTGCTTTTTCAACTCATAATGGTTCTAATATATGCACAAATATATACAGTGCCGTAGAGGACTAAGTTGAATAAAGAGGAATGTTGAACTTTGCAATCTGAAGAATAAATAAAGGTTAAGGGTGCAGATGGGTGGCTGTGGGGAGAAGTGGTGAACTGTGGAAGCAAGGATAAAAGTCTGAGTCCAAACATACTTTGTATGCAAAAGGAGGGGACAAAGTGCTGAATTTTCCAGCCACTTTGTTGTCCTGGTCTTATATGAATTCAGTAACTAGATTAAGATAAAGAAGGATGTGGATAAATTGGAGAGGGTTCAGAGAAGAGCCAGGAGAATGGTTAAAAGGTAAGCAAACATACTTGTAGAGAGAGAGATTCAAGCAGCTCTATCTATTTATCATAACAAAGAGAAGGATTAAAGGGTCACTTTATTACAATCTATAAATACTTGTGTGGAGACATGAGGAACAAATATTTGATGGATTTTTTCAGTCTAGCAAATAAAAGTTTAACATGATCCAATGACTGGAAGCTGAAGCTATACACATTCAGACTGGGAATAAGACATCCATTTTTAAATGAGAGCAATTAACCATAAGAGCAATTTACCAAAGATCATGGTAGATTTCTCCATCACTGGCAATTTTAAAATCAAGACTGAATGTTTTTCTAAAAGATTTGCACTAGGAATTATTTTGGGGAAGTTCTATGGCCTGTGTTATACAGGAGGTCAGACTAGATGGTCCCTTCTGGCCTTGGAATCTATGACTTTATTCACTGTAACTTTGTGCCTGCTTTTCTTGGTCTTCTCTAATTAAAGTTATTTTTTTCCAATGGTTAATGTGGCCACAGCTTTCTGTTTTGAGGCTGTTTATCTTCCAAAATGCTGCAATGAAATAAATGAGAAATTAAGATTCTACAAATAAAAATCACTTGTATGTAACCAAGTTCTGTTATCTCCATTTTACTGATGGAGAAGCTGAGGAAGAGAGGTTCAGTGACTTGCCTATTTGAAAGGAGTCCAGGACCGGGATTAAATGAGCTCCCAGATTCTGTCTTTTTGAATTGCTAGACCATTCCAACTCCTTTTTTTTTTTTTTAATTAAATCCACAGTAAAAATGGATCCTGAGTTATACAGAGAAATCAAAAGTGTAGAATATTAAACACCCCATATGGCCCTTGATAGCTACAAAGCATGGGGTTGTTAAAGTCCCAACTGTCTATAAATGCAGCACACTAGACAAGGGCATCAGTTACTAAAATATACTATGGCTTTCTTCCCTTTTCACTCTATTAATACTATAGGTCAGCTCAACTATCAAGCGGCCTCCCCAGATGAAGGAGCCTTGGTAACAGCAGCCAGAAACTTTGGATTTGCTTTTCTGTCACGAACTCAGAATACCATTACTATAAGTGAGATGGGGACTGAAAGAACTTATGATGTTCTTGCTATCTTGGACTTCAACAGTGATAGAAAACGAATGTCTGTTATTGGTAAGCTGATCTCAAAAAAACTTTATTTTTAGAGACCCCTAAAGAAAAACTCTCTAAACCAGTAGAACGGAGGTTCTCACACTGTGCTGTTATGGTTGTCTTTGGCAAAATGGCTCGTTATATGGTGGTGGCTGCTCTATATTTCCAGCTGCTAAATTGCTTTAAATGAAACTGAAATACACAGAAGGCTTTTCTAACCTTACTCTAACATGTTAAGTGATTGTTGTAGTGCTGTCAAGGATATTATTCCTTTATCAGTGTGATCCACCCAATTCTGAATGCAAGTGGAGGTGGTCTGTGAATGGATGCAGATGTGTCCACTGGACAATCTCTGTATTAAAATATGGGTCCATGTTATGAAAAGTTTGAGGACCCCTATAATGTCTAGTTCTTCTTCGAGTGATTGCTCATATCGATTCCAATTAGGTGCGCGCACGTCGCATGCACAGTCGTCGGAAAGTGTTTCCCCAGCAGCACCCGTTGGGTCAGCTGTGGAGCCCCCTGTAGTGGCACCTTCGATATATGACCCTCCCGACCCGGTGCCTCCTCAGTTCCTTCTTACCTCCAGTGACGGTCGTTGGAACTGTAGCTTAGCAAGTTCTACCACGTTTCCCTAGCTTTGTTTGTTTGTTGTTTTCTGTAATTATTAATTAGTTCTTAGTTAGTAGTTAGCTGTTGGGCTGGGGCGGGGGCTTACCTTCTATCCCGACTGCTTTTCCCTGGGAGGACTTACATGCCCAAGTCCCAGGGGTTCAAGCCCTGCAAGTCCTGCAAAAGCCCATGCCAACAGGCGACCCCCATGACGCGTGTGTCTGGGGGAGGCTCACCAAGCCGACAAGTGCAGGATTTGTAAAGGGTTTTGCCCCAGAACTAAAAAGAGGCGAGACTTTTTGTCTCGCAGCTCCTTATGGAGGTGGCACTTAAACCACAGCCTCCACCAGCGGGAAGACCTGGCGCCAAGTTCATCAGTGCATAGTACCCCGGTGACAGTGGCGGAAGCGGCATCATGGTAGGACTCTGGCACAGACCTGGGCACCACCGCTCCCTGGTGCCAAAACCGGTGGAGTTGACCCGGCACCACTCCCACTCACCGGCACAGAAGCAACACTGGAAGCCAGGGAGGAGCAGCTCTCCATCCCAGAGGCCCACCCCTCTGGAGTCAGCCAATGGGGCACGTCCTTGAGAGGAGCACCCAGGGCCGAAGTCTATGGAGATGGCACCGTTGACTTCGGCCCCGCAAGGGGGACCGTTGAGTCTGGTGCCGTTGGACTCCCCGGCCCAGGTCATCAAGGAGGTGGAATTGCCATCCACCCTGGATACCTTTAAGGACGCGAGGGACCTCATCGCCATGACAGTGCCAAGGTCACCCACCCTTTCATAGACTCATAGATTCTAGGACTGGAAGGGACCTCGAGAGGTCATCGAGTCCAGTCCCCTGCCCGCATGGCAGGACCAAATACTGTCTAGACCATCCCTGATAGACATTTATCTAACCTACTCTTAAATATCTCCAGAGATGGAGATTCCACAACCTCCCTAGGCAATTTATTCCAGTGTTTAACCACCCTGACAGTTAGGAACTTTTTCCTAATGTCCAACCTAGACCTCCCTTGCTGCAGTTTAAGCCCATTGCTTCTTGTTCTATCCTCAGAGGCTAAGGTGAACAAGTTTTCTCCCTCCTCCTTATGACACCCTTTTAGATACCTGAAAACTGCTATCATGTCCCCTCTCAGTCTTCTCTTTTCCAAACTAAACAAACCCAATTCTTTCAGCCTTCCTTCATAGGTCATGTTCTCAAGACCTTTAATCATTCTTGTTGCTCTTCTCTGGACCCTTTCCAATTTCTCCACATCTTTCTTGAAATGCGGTGCCCAGAACTGGACACAATACTCCAGCTGAGGCCTAACCAGAGCAGAGTAGAGCGGAAGAATGACTTCTCGTGTCTTGCTCACAACACACCTGTTAATACATCCCAGAATCACGTTTGCTTTTTTTGCAGCAGCATCACACTGTTGACTCATATTTAGCTTGTGGTCCACTATAACCCCTAGATCCCTTTCTGCCGTACTCCTTCCTAGACAGTCTCTTCCCATTTTGTATGTGTGAAACTGATTTTTTCTTCCTAAGTGGAGCACTTTGCATTTGTCTTTGTTAAACTTCATCCTGTTTAACTCAGACCATTTCTCCAATTTGTCCAGATCATTTTGAATTATGACCCTGTCCTCCAAAGCAGTTGCAATCCCTCCCAGTTTGGTATCATCCGCAAACTTAATAATCGTACTTTCTATACCAATATCTAAGTCGTTAATGAAGATATTGAACAGAGCCGGTCCCAAAACAGACCCCTGCGGAACCCCACTCGTTATGCCTTTCCAGCAGGATTGGGAACCATTAATAACAACTCTCTGAGTACGGTTATCCAGCCAGTTATGCACCCACCTTATAGTAGCCCCATCTAAATTGTATTTGCCTAGTTTGTCGATAAGAATATCATGCGAGACCGTATCAAATGCCTTACTAAAGTCTAGGTATACCACATCCACAGCTTCTCCCTTATCCACAAGACTCGTTATCCTATCGAAGAAAGCTATCAGATTGGTTTGACATGATTTGTTCTTTACAAATCCATGCTGGCTGTTCCCTATCACCTTACCACCTTCCAAGCGTTTGCAGATGATTTCCTTAATTACTTGCTCCATTATCTTCCCTGGCACAGAAGTTAAACTAACTGGTCTGTAGTTTCCTGGGTTGTTTTTATTTCCCTTTTTATAGATGGGCACTATATTTGCCCTTTTCCAGTCTTCTGGAATCTCTCCCGTCTCCCATGATTTTCCAAAGATAATAGCTAGAGGCTCAGATACCTCCTCTATTAGCTCCTTGAGTATTCTAGGATGCATTTCATCAGGCCCTGGTGACTTGCAGGCATCTAACTTTTCTAAGTGATTTTTAACTTGTTCTTTTTTTATTTTATCTGCTAAACCTACCCCCTTCCCATTAGCTTTGTGCCAAGCCTCCGGTACCGCATTGAGTGGCACCATCTCAAGGCAAACTGGTGATGCTCCGTCCCTCGGCATCATGGATAGAATCACGGCACCACTCAGGGGGTGGGTGCAGTCCCAAATCCGTTTGGTCAGGTACACATTCGAGCGACTGGGTCTCCTCCTCAACTTGGGGAAGTCGACCTTGGAACCGACCCAAAGAATAGAATTCATCATTGCGGTGTTAGACTCGATTCAGGCATGAGCCCTTCTGCCAGAGACCCGATTCCGAGCCATCCCAGACATAATTCAAAGCCTCCGGCAATTCCCAATCACAACAGCAAGGGGGTACCTGAGTCTCCTCGGCCACATGGGTGCTTGCACTTATGTGACCTGGCATACCAGGCTGCAGCTCAGGCCTTTGCAGGCATGGCTCGCCTCGGCCTACTGCCCCGGGCATGACAGCTTGAATTCAGTGGTCACGGTGCCGGGGCAGGTCCTCGCGTCTCTCCACTGGTGGCTCAGCTTTCAAGCAATGTGCGAAGGAGTCCCTTTCCTCACCCTTCCTTGTCCCTGATTATGGACACATCAGCTCTGGGATGGGGTGCCCATCTGGGAGACCTCCAGACACAGGGCCTGTGGTTGCAGGACGAGCTCTCCATACATATCAACATCAAGGAACTGATGGCGGTGCGCCTAGCCTGCCAGGCCTTTTAAGCCCGACTACAAGGCCAGTGCGTAGCAGTTCTAACGGACAACAACACCACCATGTTTTGCATCAACAAGCAGGGTGGAGCCCATTCCTCTCCCCTGTGCCAGGAGGCCCTGCAGCTATGGGAGTTCTGCATAGCCCACTCCATTCACCTGGAAGCATCCTTTCTATCAGGAGTCCAAACAACACTCATGGACCACCTCAGCAGATCCTTCCACACACATGAGTGGTCCATTCGGCTGGATGTCATACACCTGGTTTTCCAAAGGTGGGGGTTTCCCTAGATCCACCTGTTTGCCACCCACCGCAACAGGAAGTGCCCAATGTTCTGCTCCTTCCAGGGCCACAGCCCAGGCTCGCTCATGGACGCATTCCTGCTACCCTGGAGAGGTCGACTGCTCTACTCCTTTCCCCCGTTCCCTCTCATGCACAAGGTCCTGCTCAAGGTCCACAGGGACAGGACAGGGATAATTCTGGTAGCTCTAGTGTGGCCTCGACAACACTGGTACACGGCGCTCCTGAAACTGTCGGTGGACACCCCGGCCACGTTACCTCTCCTCCCTGACTTACTCACTCAGGACCACGGTCACCTCCATCACCCCAACCTGCAGTCCCTCCATCTCATGGATTGGAAGCTTCATGGCTGAACCCCATGAAACTTCTGAGCTCAGAACAAGTAAGGGAGGTCCTTCTTGGCAGCAGGAATCCCTCCACTAGAGCCACGTATCTGGCAAAGTGGAAGAGATTCTCGTGTTGGTGTCACCAGCATCGTACACCCTCTCCAGGCGCCTGTACCTCTCATTTTGGACTACCTCGTACACCTGAAACAGCAAGGCCTGGCGGCGTCCTCCATAAGGGTACACTTCACTGCTATCTCGGCCTTCCACCCAGGAGCGTCCAGTGATCCATCTTCGCCAACCCTATGGTTGGTCACTTCCTCAAGGGTCTGGACCACCTACATCCCCAGATCAGGTAGCCTCTCCCTGTGAGGGACCTCAACCTGGTCCTCTCCAGACTCCTGGGGCCCTCGTTCGAACCACTGGCAACTTGCTCCCTCCTGTATCTGTCATGGAAGGTAGCGAAAGGCCCTCACCTCTGACCCACCTTACACAGTTTTCCACAGGGATAAGATGCAACTCAGGCCTCACCTGGCCTTTCTTCCCAAGGTGGTATCGCACTTCCACACCAGTCAGGACATTTTCCTGCCTGTCTTTTACCCTAAGCTGCAGGCCAGTAACCGGGAGCAGAGGCTGCACTCCCTCAATGTTTGGCGAGCACTAGCTTTTTACATCAAGCGCACTAAGCCGTTCAGGAAGTCGAACCTGTCGAGCTGTTCATAGCGGTGGCAGACTGGATGAAAGGGCTCCCAGTCTCATCTCAAAGAATATCCTCCTGGATCATGTCATGCATCTGCACGTGCTATGAGCTGGCCAACGTACCAGCCCCGGCTCTTATGGCACACTCCACGAGGGTCCAGGCCTCATCATCAGCATTTTTGGCCTAGGTCCTGATACAGCAACTTGGTCCTTGGTACATATCTTCATTTCTCACTACGCCATTGTCCAGCTCGCCAGAGATGATGCGGCTTTCGGCAGAGCGGTGCTACAATCAGCATTTCCTTAACTCTGACCCCACCGTCTACGTAAGTCTTGGGAGTCAGCTAATTGGAATGGATATGAGCAATCACTTGAAGAAAAAACGGTTACTCACCTCTCGTAAGTGTTGTTCTTCAAGATGTGTTGCTCATATCCATTCCAAACCCTCCCACCTTCCCCTCTGTTGGAGTAATCGGTAAGAAGGAACTGAGGAGGCGCTGGGTCAGCAGGGTCATGTATTGAGCGCCAGGAAGGCACCACTCCAGGGGGCTCCACAGCTGACCCGACGGGTGCTGCTAGGGGAAAAAATTTCCAACGACTGCACACGGCGCACACATCTAATTGGAATGGATATGAGCAACATCTCTCAAAGAACAACACTTACGAGAGGGGAGTGACCGTTCTGTTCGCATGCTGAAGTGTTATCTCACTTAATAGTAATGAACAGTTTTTGATCTTAGTTTCTTCCCTAGCACATGAAGTATAAATTCACTAAAACAATTTCAATAGTGGGCTATCAGACAATATCAAATTCAGGTTTATTTTATTTTATTGCGAGTGCAAGGAAAACTGCAACATATCTTCACTGTAGTCTCTCTCCTGCTCTTGTGAGCAAATTGTGTTTTGATGTTTTAAAAAAATGCTTTCAAAACACAGTTCTTACCAATTTTGATACCTTGTTCATTCGCAGCAGGGCTGAGGAGGAAATGATGTGTTTGTGAACCAAAATTAAGCTGCTGAGCCGCATCAAAGAGCTTATACCAGTATAAGAGAGAAACTTGATTTAGTAATTCTAACTCTAGGCATACCAGCCTCGAATGTCTCTTCCTGTTTAAAGAAGTTGTGTATTGGTTGCCCTGTTATTTAACCTTCAGTTCTCTGATGGAATATTTCAGGTTTTCTAATTTTTAAAAAAAGAGATCTTCCTGTTACCAGAAAACTGATGACATAATAGCGAGACACAAAAGTCAGATCAGAAATTTATTCTTTATTACATCTACCCTTTGCTTTTTTTTGTTTGTTTGTTTCTTCCCCTTCTCTGATTTAGTAAGAGAACCAGATGGAAACATTAAACTTTACTGTAAAGGAGCTGATACAGTAATTTATGAACGTTTACATCCAATGAATCCTCAGAGACAGATTACACAGGAAGCACTAGATGTAAGTTTTGCTTTTTTAAATGCCATTTTTAACATGGGTAAAACGAAGCTATTTGCACCTACCTACAACTGCATTGAGTTGACTTATTTCTACTTTGCTAAATAATTATGAAAAATATAGCTCCATAGGACTGTTAGAACAAAGTGTTCGAAAAAGCTGAACAGCATCCAAAACAACTTCTTTTGCTGCTACTAGATGTTGTGTTGTTCGAAATCAGAACGTGTGATTTCCCTCCCCCCCTTTTTTTTCTTTTAGTTACGAATTAGTTTTTCGTTATCTGAGACACTTGCATGTCACTTCAGACTTTCCTGCTCCATTCAATTTTTTACTTGTACTTTGCAGCATGTTTTCTAGACCTACCTAGATGGACGGATAAATTGCACTATGTACTATTACTGCATTGATTGTTTTACATTTTTTCCAAATGATTGTAGAATCTTCTATTTAATGTGTCCAACTTTCACCATACAGTCTTGAGTACAGTAGCAGCCAGTGACTGAGTTCTTTCAGATTGACTAGTCATAGCATGTCTTCTCAACTTCAATTTTAAGCTAATATTGAAATCTATGCAGCTTATTTCTCTTTCTTTCCACAGATTTTTGCAAATGAGACCTTGAGGACATTATGCCTCTGCTACAAGGACATTAGTCATGGTGAATATGAAGCATGGAATAAAAAGTTCATGGAAGCTAGTGTAGCTGCAAGTAACCGTGATGAAGCCCTGGATAACGTATATGAAGAAATAGAAAAAAACCTTATTGTAAGTTGTAATATTTTAAATTTTATAAATGTGTTTTTATTCTTGTCCAAATAGTAACAAACCATTGTGGAAACTGAATAGCCCTTTTTGATTAGCACATTTGTGAGTACAATTTTAATTAAGATTTTGAGACTGCCAAAACTCAGTTCTAGAGAGCTTCAGGGAATGAAGGAACATGGATTTCTTTGGTTTAGCTTTCACTGGACTTTTTTCCACCATTCCAAAAAGGCTGCTAATCTCTGTAAGCAGTAGCACTAGCTCAGAAATGAGTTTTATTAAAAAAAAAAAAGTTCAGGATTTAAAATTTGATAGATAAACAGCTATCTGCTATGATGGTAACTGCATTACAAATAATTTGCAAAAAGGGAACCTTGCTATAGCTGTTCAAAGGTTATTTCCTCTTTAAAGCTCGGAACTGCTTCTATTATTAAATTGATCTCCACTGTGTGTGATGCAACCGGTTAGTATGGTATGGAGTTAACTTCCCTTTATTTGAAGGATTGAGTATTGCTTAATGTGCCTGACACAGAGGGTAAGACTAGAGGGACCAAACAGTCTGATCAAGATATGTCACTCAGATATCTCTAATTGTGTATATTCAAGACCACTTCATGAGAAGCAAGAGTATAAATTGCAAATAGCATTTAAAAAAACCAAAAATCTCTCATCACAGTCATTGTGAAGATTTTTTTTTAAAGAAACCCAATACCTTGGGCCAAATAAGGCGCTATTGAATTGGCAAATGCTATTGACTTTAAAAGAGTTTCTCTGGGGTAACTAGAAAGCAGAACTTGGCCATCTGAAGTATACCAAGAAAAAGTTTATTGTTAAAATGATCTCGTTAACTGTGAATTCCAGGATCACACAGCTCCGTAGAGGAGGCAGAGAGAGGTAGGGACAGAGCCTGG
>NW_020664420.1:14385603-14481428 GCF_002925995.2 Terrapene triunguis | reverse complement strand
GGTCTGGGGTCCCAGCCATAGGCCCTGCTCAGCCCGCTGCCGGCCTAGGTGAACAGAACCCCAGGCTGGCAGCGTAAGATCAGCATTTTAATTTAATTTTAAATGACGCTTCTTAAACATTTTGAAAACCTTGTTTACTTTTACATACAATAGTTTAGTTATATATTATAGACTTCTAGAAAGAGACCTTCTAAAAACGTTAAAATGTATTACTGGCACGCGAAACCTTAAATTAGAGTGAATAAATGAAGACTCAGCACACCACTTCTGAAAGGTTACCTACCCCTGCTCCAATACATCTGTTAGCCTTAAAGGTGCCACAGGACCCTCCGTTGCTTTTTACAGATCCAGACTAACACGGCTACCCCTCTGATACTATATAGTTGTAATTATTGTAAAAAAAATCCTATATGTAACTGGGAAGGAATACAATACACAGATGAAAATGTTTCCTGTAGTGTCCTACATAATAACAACTATCAGTCATCTAGTTCTGTAATGGTGGTGTTTATTATCATCATAGTACCTAGGAGCCCTGGTCATGGACCAGGACCCCATTGTGCTAGGTGCTGTACAAACAGACCACAAAAAGATGGTTCCTGCCCCAATGAGCCTACAATCTAAGTATAAGACAAGTGACAACAGTATCTTCTTCCGTATCTAAATAGCTTCATTTTATACTACAAACTAAACCTGTTTTCTCTCTGGATTTTTGTCTTATTAAACGCTTGTGTTCCCAATAACTTCCAGCTCTTGGGTGCTACAGCTATTGAAGACAAACTACAGGATGGGGTTCCAGAAACAATTTCCAAACTTGCAAAGGCGGACATTAAAATCTGGGTGCTTACTGGTGACAAAAAAGGTATATTTACATTACTATAATGATAGCAGAAACATGAGATCTTATGGTTGGAAGCTGAAGCTAGACAAATTCAGGCTAGAAATAAAACTCAAATTCTCAACTGGGTAACTAATCACTGGAACAACTTCTGTAGGGATATCATGGATTCTTTGTCACTTGAAGTCTTTAAATCAAGACTGGATATATTTCTAAAAGATGTGCAATAGCTCAGATGGAAGTTCCGCTTAATGCTGAGTTTACTGGGTGAGATTGTATGGTCCGTGTTGTGCAGGAGGTCAGACTAGATGACTATCATGGCCTTAACCTATGAATTATTTTCAGAGAAAAATCTTTGCTATATTTCCAAATGAGAAACTAATGTATGACAATTGGCTGCCAACTAATTAACTTGTCCAATCACAAGGGTAACTGATTGGAAAATAATGTTGATGACAGACATGACTTTAACAGAAGAATGAGTTGCTATTTCCATTATTAACTCCTGTTTCTATGGTTATAAAACCTGGCTGTTTCATGCAAGTGAATTTTGTCTTTTAAATTGCTGGGACAAAAAGGAAACTTTCTTCTTAAAGATGGTTTGGCAAAAGAGAATAAACCTTTAAGTGACTTGCCCATTATCACACAGGAACTTGGTGGTAGAGGCAGGGATAGAATCCAATTCTCCAGGGTATTGTTCACCTGCCTTAACCATGAACCATCCTTACTCTTCCTGCAGTCTTTGTGCCTCATTTACTACACACCTTCCAGCTTCTGCAAAAATGAAGCAGGGGTTCTTCAGATGAGTTTACTTAACTAGACAACCATAACTCAACCCCAGAGCAAGTCCATCCTGTACAGAGGTTCTGTGAACACAATAGTATGTGATCATGTAATGAGATAATGCATACGCACAAAGAGGCTGATACACAGGCATTTTCTAACTTCTGACTACTTCATTTTAAAAGTTGATGTTCGTAAGGGTTTTTTTGGGCATGTGTGCACGTGTGTGTAATTTCCTAGGTTATTAAAAAGGCAAACAAAAACCCAAATTCCATAATGTAGTATCATATTGACACTCACAGGCATCATCATTGAGGTTGGAACCAAGTTTACATCCACCGCACAGCACATAGACCCCTGCTACTTGAGTTATAGTGGAGTAACTGAGGATAATAGTAGGTTCTCCTTAAGCTTGGAAGGATCTGATTTTTCTCAGGAAATATCAGTTGCACTATACAAACCAATGAAAAAATATTTCCATCGATGATCATTGAAATTTACAGATAAACAAAGTAAGAAAAACACTTCTTGAGAACTTCTTAGAACTTGATTTAATATTAAAATTTAGACATATTGATGATGGCAGTTTGTGTTTTAATGGTTTTAAAACTAATTTAAAATGCTTAAAACCCATAATTTTGCACAACTGAAAAAATAAATAGATAAAAACAAAAAAAGCTTAAAAATAAAAATCAAGGTTATCCATTGGAATTTTTTTTTTTAGTCAAATTCTGCCAAACCTAGTTATCCTGTTTGTGGACCAGCATTAGAGAGGAATGAGATGCATGCTGCTGCCCCATCCCCTCTGACTTGTCTCTATCCTTTCTTTTCCCCCACTCCTGGCTCCTTGTGCCACTCCCATTCTCCTTGACATCCCAGTCTCTATTCCTTAGGTGTCTTGTGCCACTTTTCTTGCCTAGCCAGTCCCAGTCTCTGCCTCTGGACTCACTGTCAGAGTCCCAGTGTCTCCCCCTCCCCACAATCAGTCCCAGTCTCATCAGACTCCTTGTTCCAATCTATGCCTTTCCCTCCCCCAGTCCACCTTTTGTTCCCTCTGCATTCAACTCAGACTGCTTCCTACTCTATGGTGCCTTGGTGCCAGCAGGGGCACCACTGAGAGCACAGGAGACACAGGCTCCCTGCTCTCAGTCCTAGTGCATGACTCCACCCCAGCTCGGAGCAGTCACTGAAGCAGTGGTCACCAACCGGTCGATTGTGATTGACTGGTCGATCTTAGAGGATCTCCCAGTCAATCGCAATCTCTGGTAGTGCAGTGTGGCTGCCACTAAGGCAGGCTCCCTGCCTACCCTGGCCCCATGCGGGGGAAGCGGCCAGTGCAGCCCCAGGGCCGCAGGGGGGGGGGGGCAGGGGTCTCCTTCCACGTGCTGCTCCTGCCTGCAAGCACCTCCCCCACAGCTCCCGTTGGCTGGGAGAGCTGCGTGGGCAGTGCTTGCAGAGGGGCAGCGCGTGGAGCCACATGCCCCCCCTCTGACAGCACCCCATGCCCCCTCCTGCACCCCAAGCCCCATCCTGAGCCAGCACACTGTACCCCCTCCTGCACCCCAACCCCCTGACCCAGCCCTGACTCACTCCCAGAGCCAGCACCCTGTACCCCCTCCTGCACCCCAACACTCTGCCCCAGCCAGGAGCCCCCTCCTGCACCCAAACCTCCTCCCAGAGCTTGCACCCGGCACCCCCTCCTGCACCTCAACCCCCTGCCCCAGCTCAGCCCAGAGCCCCTTCCCACACTATGAACCCCTCATCCCACAGCCCGTACCCCATCCCAAACCCCAAACCCCTACCCCAGCCCGGTGAAAGTGAGTGAGGGTGGGGGAGAGCAAGCGACAGAGAGCGCGGGGGATGGAGTGAGCAAGGCAGGGCTTTGGGGAAGGGTCAAGGCCTAGGGGTATGGGCGGGGTAGATTCTGGTTTGCCCTTAGATTCAAAAAGTGATCCTGGGCATAAAAAGGTTGGAGATCACTGCTCCCCAGAAGGTGACATCCCTCTTGCTGAGCTGCTAGGCTGGGAACTGCAGCCAATGGGAGCTGCGGGGGTGGTGCTTGCATGTGCAGGGGCTGCCTCAGCTACCCCTGAGCCAGGCGTACTGGCCGCTGCAGAAGTCACAGAAAGTCACGGATGACCTCTGTGACAAACTCGCAGCCTTAATAATGATTCATTAAAGAATCTTAGTAACGTATGACTTTGTTACAGAAACTGCTGAAAACATTGGATTTTCTTGTGAACTTTTAACAGATGAAACTACAATCTGCTATGGAGAGGATATCAGGTAAGTTACAAGCATACACAATTCTTTGTGAAGGAGTTTAAAATCTCAAATTTCAAAATATTCAAAGTAACCACACTGTTCCTGTGGCTTGCTTTCTTTATCTGGCTGTCTCCTTTGATTCCTCCTATATGGTGCTTACAATGCTTTAACAGTGTAACTGAAACGCAGGCTGTGTCTACTCTACGAGCTGGAGGTGTGATTCCCCTGCTCATGTATGCATAATTGTGCTAGCCCCTATCGAGCCAGTGTGAGTGCAAATAACAGTATAGCCATGGTAGCGTGGGTAGAGGCAGTGGAGGCAGCTGAGCCATGCAGAATACATACCCTATCAAGCTAGCGCAAGTAAGTGTACATCAGCAAGGGGAATCCCACCCCTATTTTGTAGCACAGATGTAGCCACAGTAGTGGCCAATATTCAGTTATGCTGTGGTTTGTGGATTTTTTTTCTTTACTATTTTGCTTAGTAGTTTACCAAGGCAACCTACTCATTGTTAGGGCCCTACCAATTTAGTGGCCATGAAAAATGTGTCATGGACCATGAAATCTGGTCTTTAGGGTGGTTTTACCCTATACTATACAGATTTCACGAGGGAGACCAGTGTTTCTCAAACTGTGGATCCTGACCCAAAAGAGGGTTGTGGGGGAGGTCATAAGGTTATTTTAGGGGGGTCACAGTATTGCCACCCTTACCTCTGGGCTGCCTTCGGAGCTGGGCAGCCAGAGGGCAGCGGTTGTTGGCCAGGCGCCCAGCTCTGAAGGCAGCACCCGCGAGCAGCAGTGCAGAAGTAAGGGTGACAATATCATAACATGTCATCGTTACTTCTGCACTGCTGCTACCTTCAGAGCTGGGCTCCTAGCCACCAGCTGCTGCTCTCTGGCCGCCCAGCTCTGAAGGCAGTGCCGCCTCCAGCAGCAGCGCAGAAGTAAGGGTAGCAGTATCACAACCCCCCTACAATAACCTTGTGACCCCTGCCCTCCCCCACAACTCAATTTTGGGTCAGGACCCCTACAATTACAACACCGTGAAATTTCAGATTTAAATAGCTGAAATCATGAAATTTATGATTTTTTAAATCCTATGACCGTGAAATTGACCAAAATGGACTGTGAATTAGGTAAGGCCCTACTCATTGTGGATCAGGCAGAAACATGCCTTTTAAAAACAGTGGAGGTAATAAGCCAACCATTGTTGACTTGATGCTACCACAATAACTAAATAACTCAGTTCAGCACCTTGTATAAGTACTTCACTAAGTTAGGCCAACAGATGCTTATGTAGCACCTTTCACCCAGAAAGATCCTAACATACTTTACAGATTGTCGAAGCTATCGATAGTTAAGACGTACAATATCAACTTTATCCACCACTGTAATACAGTAACCTCTAGGATGAAAATATAGCAGCTGTTTCAGAGAAATAGCAATACAACACAACATTTTACAGTAGAAATTGAAGATTTTTTCCCCTAAACAAATTTACAAGAATGGGGAAACTTAAGATATCAAGTTATAATCACCTAGCTGGAATACCGCAACTAATGCTCTTGCTTTTATAAAAAGTGCCATGCAATTTTTAATAACCATAAGAGGCCAGGATTTTCCCTTTTCATTTAATTTGAAAGCCATTATCAGTATCAGGGGAATGCAATTTACCCTTTGTGTTAGGGCTTTGGAGCAATACTGATTCAGAACGCTACCCACAGAGTTGTTAACCACTTCTTACATCATATGCTGTATGCCTTTCTTGCAGATCTCCCATCCAAGTACTGACCAGTTCACACTTAGCTTGGTTTGAAGTCTACCTTTAGGTTTCCCATAGATAGGGCCCACTACAATAGTAACTATAAAAATAAGTCAGTATTTGTAGTTTTTAGATGACCTACATTAAAACTCTGCATTCATTTTCCAGTGCTCTTCTTCAAACAAGGTTGGAAAACCAGAATAACAAAGCTGGATCAAATATAAACTCCTCTCAAAGAACGAATGAGCCATTCTTTCAATCTGGTAGAAATCGTGCTTTAATAATCACTGGTTCCTGGCTGGTATGTATAAAGCAGACTCTTCCATTACTTCAATTGGGGGAGTTTTCTGGGATACATAATAGGTCAAAGGCTAATAGTGCTGTAAATTGGAATCCTATGTTTCTTATCGTTAACTACTCCTTCATTCACTTGATTGCTGCCCTGAGGCACCCAATGAAAGATATTTAACCTCTCTGCCTCAGTTTCCTCCATCTATAAAATGCCAAACTATAAAACTAGTCTTTAAAAATATCATAGATAAAGCAATAAAATATCTCTCATTTATCAGCGTTAACCATCAAAGCAAAAAAGAATCTCCTGTAAAAAGAACAATCTAACGTTAGAATTATTCGTAATCAGGGGACTCTGAAAGTCAAGTGCTAAAGAACCAGAAAGATGCAAAATTAGATCTTTCAAGCCCCAACATGCTCTGAACAGACAGCAGTCATTACTTCATGGTTGAAATACAGGAGGTCCCCGGTATACATCTCCCCCTTATCTGTTGTTTCGCATATCTGTCGCTCGTCAATAGGGGAACATGTTCCAATTCACATCGGGCCCGATCTGCATATCCGTCATTTGCAGTACTTTACTGTAAGTTGCAAATGAGGGATATGCGGACCGACACGATAACACGTTCCCCTATTGATGAGCGACAGATATGCGTAGCCATAGGTGGGCTGTGGCCCACCCACTTAACATCCAGGCCCACCCCCGCAGTACCGGCTCTGCTCCCACCCCAATGCTTGCTCCACATCACCCACTCGGTGCTTCAGCTAGGGAGTGGGGTCGGGGTGCAGGCCTTGCCCTGCTCCGCTTGCCTGGAACTCCAGCCATGGAGCAGGGTTGGGGGTTGCCCCACTCCGCTCGCCCAGCCCTCCTGCCAGGAAGTGGGGTTGGGGAGCGGGGGCTTCCAAGCCCCCGACCCCTGCTCCCTGGCTGGAGCGCCGGAGCGGGGCAAGCCCCTGTGTCCCAACACAGCTCCTCAGCTGGAACTCTGGAGTGGGGCAAGCCCCTGCGCCCCAACCCCGCTCCCTGGCAGGAGTACCGGGTGGAGCAGGACAAGCCCCTGACACCGATCCCTGGCAGGAGCGCCAGGCTCCCCTGCCGGGTGGAGCAGGACAAGTCCCCGTTCCTGCTCCTCTGCCAGACATAGCAGGATATGGGCTTTACCAGCCAAGCCCTCACGCCCCGCTCCCAATCCCCAGCAGGAGCCTGGGGGGTGGCAGGGCGGACCATGTGGGAGTGCAGGGGGCACACATTTTTCTGGGAGCCCCTTGCCAGCGCATTTATCATTTGTGTTCCTCCCCCCGCCCCAAAGGCTGGCTGGAGGGGGAGAGAGGCCGCCAGATCACTCCTACCCCTCCGCCCCCCGTCATTACCCGCCCACCCTGGCACCCACCCAAGTGTTCCCTCCTGTCTATGCCACTGCTGTACCAGCAGGTCCCTGGTATATGTCATTTTGGTATTCGTGGCCCTTTTCAAGAACACAACCCCAACGTATACCGGGGACTCCCTGTAAGAGGGTATGTCTGAGAGCAAAAGTGTGAACAAAGTGTCAGAAATAAAAGGAAGCAGGCTCATATGGTACCTTGTACTGTGGTCTGATGTTTTAAGAGTTCAGAAAACACTGAAGGACTTTCAGTAAAGAAGTGACCTGGTTGGCAATCCAAGTATTGGTGAGAATCCTATTGGCAGAATTCTATACAAACCAGAGTGGGAGGAGATAGATCAGCAAATAACAAATCTAAAACTATTCAGCTTAGAAGTGACCATTAATGCATCTATAAGTCTGTGCCTCAACTGGATAACCCATAAATCAAAACCCAAAGATCATACCTGAAATGATGAGCTTCACTGTCTTGCTAATATTAGGCTTCAGAGGGAGCTCAGAATTTTTAATAACTTCACCAGTACAAATCACGGCATTTGACAACGACAGCTTGGGTGTTCCAGGTGATCACACTTTCCATTTTTTTTTCCAAAAAACCTTAATATCACAGAAACTAATATTATTCTTCAAAATGAATTAGCTGAAGATAGAAAAAGGATTTTTTCCATTAATTGCTGCAAGAAGTATTACAACAGAATAAGTTGTACAAAAACCTACCACAATCACTGTCCCCTTTTCTTCAGGGAAGTTTCATTGGGATGGTATTACAGAAGTGCACATAATGTAGATGAGAGTCAAGGTATTTCAGACTTTAAAAATGTTATAAGAGCAGTCCTTAGAACACTCCTATCTTTAAATAGCGAAGAAGGGACAATAATTACTTTCTCTTTGGTTATCCAGAATGAAATCCTTTTAGAGAAGAAAAAGAAGAAGAAGAAACTTCTAAAACTGAAATTTCCCAGAACAGCAGAAGAGAAAGAAAAGCAAATTCAGAGTAAAAGGAGAGCTGATGCTAACAAAGAACAGCAGCAAAGAAACTTTGTAGACTTAGCATGCGAGTGCAGTGCAGTGATCTGCTGCCGCGTAACTCCCAAACAGAAGGCCATGGTGGTGGAGCTGGTGAAGAAATATAAGAAAGCTATAACTTTGGCTATAGGGGATGGTGCCAACGATGTAAACATGATCAAAAGTAAGTCATCTATAAAATTTCACTGGCGTTTTGGTTTTGAAGGTCTTACATCACTTTATTAGAAAGTGCTATTTTCCCTGAGTTCAGACAATCTTTTTTAACAATTGAAGTAGCTGTTTAGATACATAAAGAATAATTTGGGTCCGGAGAAATTCCCAGTAGAGAATGGGAATTGTTAAATGACTGTATAAGCTGGAGTGTTATTGTGCATCTTCATTTGTTGAATAATATATCTTGTTTTAATAAACCTTGCTTATTCTATGTGGGACTCCTTTTATTTATTTGTTTGTTTGTTTGTTTGTTTGTTTTATTTAATGTAGCTGCTCATATTGGTGTTGGAATTAGTGGACAAGAAGGCATGCAAGCAGTCATGTCAAGTGACTATTCTTTTGGACAATTCAGATACCTGCAAAGATTACTATTAGTTCATGGCCGATGGTCCTATATAAGGATGTGCAAGTTCCTACGATATTTCTTCTACAAAAACTTTGCATTTACGCTAGTACACTTCTGGTACTCATTCTTCAATGGCTATTCTGCCCAGGTAAGAGAAGTGCTTTTCTAATATGAACTAGAAAAACTTATTTTTTGCCAAAACAAAATAAAGGAGACCAACTTATTAAGTGATGATGTAATTTAAGCGAACAGCATGAAAGGAAGCAGCCTTTGCAGGTTCATGTTAGAGCCTTTCATATCATTGTGGTGGAATTCATACTTACTCTATTACTCATGCCTTGGAAAGACTTTAATCTCCAGCTATAGTGCTATTGGTATCTTAATCTTCGCTGATTTAACTTTTTTCTGATCAATGTAGTTTATCACGTGTGCAGAAAAAAATAAGGATATAGTAAATAATAAGAATTCCATGTACAGTTGGCTATTACAGCATAAAGCTTGAAATCAGTAGCGTGACTGAACTATGAACATTGTTTCTCTCCCACCACCTCATCTGGTAATCTCAGTCTCTCACTTCAGTTATTTGTGAAATACCCCATCCCCTCTACCCTCTTCAAAAGGCCTGGAACTTGGGCTTTGCAAGTTTTATCTAATAAGATACTCCATTGTTTTTGTCCCAGACTTTAGAGAATTTTGGTTCTATTTTTCTAAACAATAAATAGCTTGGGAGTGCATGTTATTAGCCAGAACTGTTGAAAAAGCTATTACTGTGGAACATTCCATTGCCTTCCATTTTGATAGAATTATCTCTTCATTTATCAGCATTGCTACTTAGACATATATATGCTTGGGGGCAGTGAGGTAAAATTAAAGTAATTTTCCGTCCTGAGTTGTCACCTGAAATAAGTAAAATATCTTTTGAGTTTAGCATAAATCATACAGTTGAAAGCACAAATACAAGACCTATTATTTGTGTATTATTTGCACTAATTTGTGTTTCACTAATCTGTATATATTAAGACAAGGTCCCTACCCCAAAAAGCTTACGAAGGAAGACCACAGCCCGCAAGCTCCTCTTCCCAAGTGGACCAACTTGTAGAATCAGGGATTTAGTCAGGCAAGTAGTTCCATGAGGTCAGTACTGCTATTTGCATGAGTGAGGGTCTGAGGATCTGCCCCTAATAGGCATCATACTGAGGTAGGAGGGAATGGAGTACAACAGTCACTGAGTACACCAGTCTTCTTATTAGCACATTTATTTTTCAGTTGTGTTAACCTTCCCAAACACTTTATGCTAAGTATCTATATCGTGTCAAGCTGTGGTAAACTCTCACAACAGTAAGCTCATGTATATGGGGGGAAACTTAGCAACAACACTCTCTCTCATTCTTATTTCTGTGTGCATATGTATATGCATTCTTTTTACTGTTGGGAACTTAGTTTAGGGAGCTCATCCACAACTGCTAGTGTTTCCCTACTAGTCATATTCATAGAAGCCACTTGCAAACTAACAAAATGGAGATAGTGACTTCTGTGGGAAATAAGATGGAGAGAAAATGACTGTAGGCACAGAAAATTAACTTAATGTGGGGAAGAAATAGGGAACAGCAAGAGAATTCCCCAAACCAAATATCTGTTTTTCTTGGAGTTATTGTCACCATGAGTGCTCCATGGTAGGACGTGCATGCGCTCGTGCACTCTTGATCAGAGATTTTAGTCAGCTGTGCCTGCACTCTGTACATCCTTATGCCAATGCTAAGGTAAGCAGTGAGTGGTGGAACCTGCTACTGCTCCAGTTTCTTCTCAACCACCCGCGGTTCGAGATGAGGATTGCAGTGTCCACTACTTGTTTTCAGCTGCCTCAGTATTTTATGAGATTCCTTTTTGTTTTATTTTTATTTTACTTGTTTTATTTAGTTTAGCAGAGATTTGTGCTTTTGGGAGGGTTCCCCCTATTCTTCCTTGGGGCAGCCAGGCTCTTCTACCCTTAGCCATTGTTGTCTGTGGCTTCCCTGCTTGGGTTATGCTAAAGAATCCAGGTTTCAAACCCTTCCAGACCTCCCACAAGTGTTTCCCCCCCATCAGCAATGTGGATTCCAGCTGCCTCTGACACTCTCGGATCCAGCAAGGTCTGTACCAGGTTTAAAAGCAGATCTCGCAAGCTGAGGGAAGATAGATGGGAGCGCTCCTTGAGGCCCGTGGGTCAGACAACAGAGTGGCAATGTACTATACAAATCATCATGGGGGAGCAAGATCCCAAGCCTTATGTGCAGAATCACTGAGATTGTGGAAATGGTGCATTGTCCCACTGCATAGATATCTCAATGGTCTACCTGCTGGGTCTGTTAAACATAGTAGCAGACTCCCTGAGCAGGCACTTCCACCAGAACAATGAGTGGGAACTCAGCAACTTGGTCTTTCAAAGCATTTGCCAGTCTTGAGGTCTCCTGGAGGTGGATTTGTTTGCAACACCATCCATCATGAAGTGCTGATGATTCTGGTATGGTGCATGTGCATATGTGCATGGCCACATCCCCATGAGGGCTGCTCTCCTCGTCCCTGGGCCTTGCACCCTCTTGTATGCCTATCCTCCAACACCATTGAGCCTCAAGGCTCTAAGCAAATTGAAGCAAGACCAGGCAGTAGCTGTCCTGATAGTACTATCCTGGCCAAGGCAAGTGTGGTTCCCAGATATGCTTGGTCTGTCTCTGTGAACCCCTCTTTGCCTTTCTTTCTCAATGGATCCCACACAAGACTCCGGCACCATAACCCATCCAAGTCTCTCATGCCTGCATCTCAAGGCCTGACTCCTTGATGGTTCTTGGGAATAAAATTGGTCTCCTCTCCTGAAGTTCACTCTGTACTCCTGAGCAGCAGGAAACCAGCAACAAAGAAAACCTATCTGCAGAAATGGAGGTGCTTCCAAGTCTGGAGTGCCCATTGATTTTTATATTTGCTTCTGAATCTCTCCTTACAGACAATCTTGATTACCTGTGGATTTAAAAACACCTGGGTTGTCACTGATCTCCATTAGGCTTCACCTGGCTGTGAAAGGTTTATTTTGGCCTTTGCTAGTGTGACTGATTTATGTTACCAATTTGCCTGGGGCTTTAGGTAATTAGGCTGAGGCTGCAGGATTTTTAGGGGAGGAGATGAAGGAGCACATCAAGTGACTAGGTTTAAAGCTTTATTAATAAAATAATAGCGGTGAGTGCTGGGTGCTTTTTATGTTACTTAAAGGAAGGAAGAAAGCGTTAGTGCCCGAGCCCTAACCCATTTTTATACTTACACATGTATAATTTAAGGCTGGGCCAAGCTTGGATGTAACGTAAGAAGAGGGGGAGGGATAGATGAGAGTTTTGTTTTTTGCATAGGCTGTTTAGGGTTTGCTGTTGATTTTTGTTTTGCTTTAGCTTTTGGGAGGGTTCTAAGCCCTGGGTTTTTTTTAGGGCGTTTTTGTTTAGGGATTTTTGGATTTTGTGCTTTTTGTACTAGTTTGAGCCAGCCTTTTGCGGCTTTTTTAGGTTTTTTAAAATATATTGGCTTTAGGGTTGCGAGACTGTTGTTTTTTTAATTTATTGGCCTTTGCAATTTTTTTTTAGGTTTGTTTGGTTTAGTCTTTATATTTATACCTTTAACCCCTTTAAAAAAATTTATGCATATATATATATAGGCAGTAGCAATATACCATGCTGGTACTTACCCAGGGGACACCATGGGGGGCAATTTCACTATGATTGTGACATTTCCCCCCTTGACCCTGAATTAACCTTTCGTTGTGAGGGCTTACTACTCAGGTTTTTAGTCTGGCCAGTGCTACCGTTGGCCTTTTACACACGCAGCAATATAGCAAAAAAAAAAATTTATTAGGGCAGCAATAATTGCATACACCAGCCAGTAGTGGCTTTTGGCGTTATTGGTAACATAGCAGAACGTATTTTTTTGTTGACATAGATGCCCTATTTGAATGGCGGTGGCATTTTGGAAAAGGGCCTATTTTTTTTTTATTAATTTTTTTTTTTTTTAGAATGGCTGCAAAGAAACCAAGAATTTTTTTTATACATTTTTTTATATGTTTATAAAGTTTAACTGTTTAATTTTTTTTAGCTTTTGCAGAGTTAATTTTTTTTAATTTGCTTATTTTTTTAAATGACAGCTTTATTAATTTAGATTTTACCATTTTAAGTACTATTTTAGGGATTTGAATTTTTTATGTTTGTCCTTTTTTATTTTTGCTATTATGCCCTTAGGGCTTTTAACCTGTTTTTAAATTTTTTTATTTGTTGCTTGCCTGCTTGTTTAGGCCCAATTTTGGGTTTTTTTTATTGGCACAGGCTTCGTTTTACTACCAATTTAGCAAGGAGGGTGGGCTCCTTAACTAGCCCCCACCCCTCCTGGTTCCTTTTCTTTTTGTAATGCCCTACAGGGTGCTCGTTTTGTAGTTGGGGGTGCCATACATACGACCTTTTCCCCCTTTACCCGCTATACTGGCTGCCACCTGTTTAGTGGCAAAGCCTAATTTTTGTTTTACACTTTTAATTAGTGATTTGCAACTATTATGATTTGCGGGTGCTTTTCCCTGCTTTAAGGTGGTTGTTGTTGGTTTTTTTTTTTTAAGAGGCTTTAGCCTGATTTGCCAGGATTTTTTTTTTTTCCTTTTTTTTATTTTTTTTTTTACTTTTTTTTTTTTTTTTTTTTTTTCTGGAGGCGGAGATAAGAATTATTACATGCCTCTCATAACAACCAAATTGCTGCTGCGGTTTTTTTGGCAGCACTAGAGGGTTTGTATATGAGAATATATCGAGACAATTTATTTTCTAGGTTTGAAATGGTGCAGCCATTAGCTAGGGCTTGTTTAGTTCAAGGACTGTGCACAAATTTTTGAAGGATTTGTTTAAAAAGAGTGGGGGGGGGTTGACAAAAGGTGAGGTTGGGGCCACCTTTAGTTCTACTCCCCCTTTAGGCAAAAGCTTACCCTGCCTTTTTTTGAACATTTTTTCAAACTTTTTTGTTACATTTGACACAGGTTAGTGAGTAACACAGCCTGGATTCTGAAAGCATAGCTTAATAATATTTACCTTTGCCTATATATATATATATATATATATATATATATATATATATATATATATATATATTTTTTTTTAAGACCAGGAGGTTGACAAACTCCTATATTCTTTAGAGTTTGGTTTAACAGAGCAAGATTTGTTTAAAAGGAGTAATTTTTGAACAAAGTATTGGGTTTGGATTTTTTTTTTAAACATTTTTTATACAGGTGCTACCACTATTTGCCCATACGTTTATATTTTTTAGAGTTGTGTCTTATATAGAAAATACCACCTGAACATGCCGTGACTGCCCAATCCACTGGATAGCCCTTCTTAAGGACCTATTCATTGTGGACATTTGCAGGGCAGCAGCCTGGTCCTCCATTCACAGGTTCACCAGGCACTTGCTATCCTACCTGCTTTCAGAGCAGATACAGTCTTTGGTGACACTGTCCTCAGAACTGTGTTGGATCTGCCTTCTCAGCACCTGTCTCCGCACTGAGTTACTGCTTGGGAGTCTCCAACAATGTAGCACCTATACGGACAATAACTCAAAGAAAAGGTTGCTTATCTGTACAGTAATTTGAGTTCTTTGAGATGTTTTGTCCCTGTGGGTGCTCTGCTGCAGTCTTCTGGGCTTCATAGTTGAGAAGGAACTGGAGCAATGGCAGGATGGTTCTCTCCCTATGTGCCCTTGCACCAGAGCCCAAGAAAGTAAAGTGTGCTGGCATGGACCCGTGGAAACTGCTGACTAAACTCTCCTATCAAGAGTGTACGGGTGTGCACATGTCGTATGGTAGGGCACCCATAGGGACAAAACATCTTGAAGAACTCAAGTTACTGTACAGGTAAGTAACCGCTCAGTTTTCATGCAGATGTTCTGAGGAATAAAAATAAACACTGTAAACAAAACTGTAATAAAATAGTATATTTTTTAGTTTTTTTCCTGGAGCTGGTCAAAAATTTTCTCACTAACATTTTCCCACAGAAAATATTAGTGGGAACATGTCTATGTTGACAAAAGGTGGTGTTTTTTTAAATTAAAACAAAGGGCAAAACATTTTGACCCAATCCAAATGCTTTGTTTTAATTTCCTCCTACCCCAATTTTATATTAAATTTAAGGCTGAACTTGAAACTAAATGTTTCAATTGGCCCCAAATGAAAACTTGTTCAGAGACTTCTTTTCAGGGGGAATTTCTAAAGTTGGACTCTTTGTTCTGATTCAGGACAACAATAACAAAAATGTACAAATGTCAGAATTTCCTATGGAATTGAAACGGAGTTTCCACCAGTTTTAATTACATCTGTAAGGTATCAGTTCTTAATGTGATCTCTGCTGGTATAGTACACTTGTGGTCAAAATCTGTTCTCAGATTAACTTGTGTAACTGTTGCTGACTTCAGTGGAAGTTGAATGTATGTAGCTAGGGAACAAATTCTGTCCTTTTAATGGTCACCTGTATATTATGCTGCTTTAGTAAAAAGGGTGTGTATTTTAACACAAATGCTCAAAGAACTATTTCAAGACCCTAGAGGCCTGGTGGGTTAATGCACATTAACTTTAAACCCACAAAACCTGGCAATTCAATCAGTTTTCTTAATATTCTTGTTTAGATTAGATTGTTTCTGAATTAACTTTTTAAATGAAAATGATGCAACTAAATATAAAGTAATATCTAATTAATAAATTGATATTTATTTTCTATTGCAGACCGCTTATGAAGATTGGTTTATCACGCTTTACAATGTGTTATATTCCAGTCTTCCAGTTCTTCTGGTTGGCTTGCTTGACCAGGTATACTACTATGCTATTAAGAAAAAAAATTTCAAATGAATTTTAGATGCAATTGTTAAAGAAAAAGATCAGAGTAAACATAATTGAAGTAACTTTTACTTCTAATCTGTGATATTTTTTAGGTTGCTAGATATCCTATTTATTAGAGGACAATAAGGCGTGGCCTGCTAGACTAGACAAAGCTAACCAACTTCAAATACGTTCAATGTTGAATTGATCTGCTCAAAAGTTTGTAGGTCTTAGCAGACAGCTTTTCTCCATGAAGCTAATAGAAAATGTTGTAAGCTTTTTTTCGTTAATAACTAGAAATACCTGACATAACAATTGCTGTGACTTTTTGTTCAGTCATTTGCTAGAGGGCAGTTCCCATTAATCCCATTGGTAGGATTAACGCATAACTTAATTGAAAGGAATACATCTCAATTAAGTGTAGATTAGAATTGGATGGTGATAGCTTTCTTCACAATGGCCTGATTCAGCAAAGCAGTTCAGCACATAATTCCAACTGACTTCAACAGAATTGAAGTACATGGTTAAAGTTAGCCATATATTTAAGTGCTTTGCTGAATCAGGGCCAATATGTATGTACAGTACTGTAGAATGGCATTAATGGGGTTGATTATGAAATATACTTGCATTATTTATCTTCGATTATAGTGTCAGAAGGTATTTCTATTTTTAAAACCATTTTCAATGGGAATAAATTTGGCAAAAAAAAAATTATGCTGAAAACTGCAATATTTTATTTTTAATCTGAATGGGTCTTAGATTTTATTTTGGATTTGCTTGATTTTCCAAGTTGGGCTTGCCTATAGATTTTGCATGCATAGAAATGCAATGCATTTTTGTGGTGGGGGGAGGTTTAAAAGAAAAGAAATTTCATAAATTCATGCAGTATGTATGGGTTAGAGATTTAAAAAAGAAAAAGGCAAGGAAATTGAGTTGTATTTCCCACAAAAATGCTAGCACTACCTTTTTTGCATGTATATATTATAATAGACTCTTTCCATTACGCTGGGCATTGTTGCATACTATTATGGAAATATTTACACATAGGTGTGAATGGAAGATATAGAAATGGTACATCATTTGAGTGATGGAAGGAAAAATGTACCATATTCTTAGATCTTCATATTCAATATTCATATTGAATAAATATAAAGTCTAGGTTTTGATGGCATTTCTTCCTTTCATTTCTATACCAACACACTGCTGTTCTAGAGTCTCTCTGTCCATTTTCTAATTATTTAAAAATATAGCTTGCATTCATATATGCATATATGAATTCAAGTTCTGTATTTTTTTAAGCTTCAGATTTTTATCACTTTTGGGATTAATACGGAGGTAATCTCTTGGCTTGTCTTGCTTAACTCCCCTATCCTCCCACCCTAAAGCTAAATGTTGATGGGAGAAGATTTATACAGTGGTTCAGGCTCTATGGCACCGATTTATTTCTAACTGCTGTAACTTTTCTTTTATTAAGGATGTGAGCGACAAACTTAGTCTTCGGTTCCCTGGTTTGTATATATCTGGACAGAAAGACTTGCTTTTTAACTACAAGAAATTCTTTGTAAGCTTAATACATGGAATTATAACATCACTGATTATTTTCTTCATACCATACGGAGCTTATCTTCAAACCATGGGGCAAGATGGAGAGGCACCTTCAGACTACCAATCATTTGCTGTCACTGCAGCCTCTTCTCTCATAGTTGCAGTCAATTTTCAGGCAAGTACATTTATCTTCATGATCTCCCCTGCTGCTCTGAAAGCGCATCTTTGTGAGAATAAATGCTTAATTATCATTCAGTTTAAATCTTTTTGCATATTGATATACTTTTGCTTGGTTACTATCTTCCTCTCTGGTATATTCACAGAAAATTCTATATTGTATTAAAACTATATAATAAATAGTCAGACCCAAGTATCTGCATAACAGATAGTTTGCAGAATATTCAATTACATGCTTCTGACTTCTACATCATAAATTCATTGTGTGTTATCTGATTTACTTTCAGATGGGTTTGGATACCTCTTACTGGACTTTCGTTAATGCTTTCTCAATATTTGGGAGTATTGCACTTTACTTTGGTATCATGTTTGACCTTCACAGTGCTGGAATACATGTTCTCTTCCCATCTAGCTTTCAGTTTACAGGTCAGTGTTTTGTTCTGTTTTGCATTCTTGCGTTCTACCTCAAATGATTATGTAACTAGAGTAAACACAGTATCAAAATATCAGCTTATCAGATGTGATTTGATGCCCAGTTAAGTAGAGGTGAATGTTAACTCACTTTAGAAAAACATTGCCTAGTTTATATGGGGTCAACATGTGTGTCTTAATCAAAATGGTTTTGTTGAAGTAGCTACCTGTGTTGTGCAGTGTAGGGTGTTGCATACAAAGGAGCAAAGTAAAAAGTGATCTGCAGCACAAAGTAAAGGGAAACCTGTGATCCTACATTGAAGGCTGCTCTGTGGCTGCCAAGTTACTCCTGCACAGCAGTGGGAGTAAGGTTCAAAGGCGAATCTAAGTTGCCTACTCATGCAATTGTATCACATCTCATGACATTTGATGTTTCCTATAACTTTAGCTATAATTTAAAAAAGAACGTATGATTCTCAAGCAAATTTTTCTAGGCTGCTTTGCTGTGAAAAGGCTTGAAAATGTAACCCAACTGCACCCTAAAGGATAAAAAACTAGAAGGCAAATAAAAAGAATTCCAAACTTTTTATTTCTAAAAAGGTCTCATGATTTTGGGGGGCCTGACTCCAAATTTGTAAATGGTTTGTGTTGGTAATACTTTAAGTGCCTTATGTGCCTACTGAACATGCTTGAGATTACCTTTCTTTGCCCATTGTCCTTCACCCTCCCCGCCTTTTTAATTTGTGATCTGGGTAAGTGAGTGGATGTGCAATGGGCTTTAGACTTATCTTCCCAAAGACTGTCAGGTGCCGAAACTTACTTGAAACCATATCATATTTCAAGTATCAGAGGGGTAGCCGTGTTAGTCTGGATCTGTAAAAAGCAACAGAGAGTCCTGTGGCTCCTTATCCAATACATCTGTTCGTCTATAAGGTGCCACAGGACTCTTTGTTGCTTTTTACATATCATATTTGTGCATAACAAATTTCCTGCTGCATACTGGTTTCAGATGTGACTACATCCCTGTGCAAATTACTTTCAGTTCGATATCAAAATCAATCTGAGAAAAATCCTGTGTTGCTTCCTGTACAGCATATTCATGCTCTTCATCCTCTGCTTTTTAAAAGTGCTTCAGATTTTAGAATTTGTTCTGTCTGGTTGCTTAAATTAAACATTATGATTGAACTGCACTACGCTGTATGTATATTACAATGATCCTAGAGTTTTCTCTTAATCACAGTTTTTGCCCATTAAAAGTAATAAAAAAACCACATGTGCCAGCCACATACTTGTTCTCACCCTAACTTATCCCTTAAAGAGTTTTATAAGTTAATACATTGAAAAGAAAATACAAATGTTGTTATAAATTTGTAGCACATTTGCTGGTTCCTTACCTCAAACTTTTTCTTGGTAGTGGCTTATTTTAGATTTTGATACAGTTGTATTCAAACACACTTGGAATACTTCAATTATACATTTCAGGGCAGGAAACATGAATTTAATTTGTTGTGCTGTATAAATTTAATTGAAAACAGATATAGACTAACTTTCACGCTTACTTCTCCCAGGGACTGCTCCAAATGCTCTAAGACAGCCATATCTCTGGTTGACAATACTTTTGTCAGTTGCAATTTGTTTGCTTCCTGTTGTTGCACTAAGATTTTTGTCAATGACAATTTGGCCTTCAGAAAGTGATAAAGTAAGTAGAAAAATTTGGTTAATTTGAACTGTATTTAGTTATATAAGTCAATAATATTCTTAATGTTCAGAAAATAAGTTAATTGGTAGTGACTTTTTGCCAAAAGCTATGAATGGGCAACAGGGGATGGATCACTTGATGATTATCTGTTCTGTTCATTCCCTCTGGGGCACCTGGCATTGGTCACTGTCAGAAGACAGGATACTGGGCTAGATGGACCTTTGATCTGACCCAGTATGGCCGTTCTTATGTTCTATAAAGAGAATTTCATTAGGACTGTGCATCTGGTTTCCTCATGAGCCTGAATATACCCTACAATGGCAACTTAGGGGTTCTCTGAAAGCCTAACCAAACTGGCAGTTTGGGAACCTTGCTAGAGACTGGTGCCCTGTTGCTTTGCCACCGCAATGGAGCAGGGAGAGTCAGTGCCTTGAGATGGTCTTCTCAATACTCTCCTGCTAAGCCTTCTCCCAGTCTGCTTCTGCCTCTTTGTCTGATCTGCTGTTTTCCTCAGTAAGTGCTGGTCCACATGTATCTCCTTCTGCCACCTCTACCTCACCTGCTGACATTTCTCTCTTTTCCTTTCTTTAACTTCTTATTCTCTCCTTCCTCTTCTCTTTGTTCTGTGGGGTAGAAGAGTGAAGATCTCCTTCCCTCCCAAACAGTATGCCCCTTTTCTCCATATCTCTCAATGGTGGGGAGTGACTGAAAGAAAAGAGACCCCCCCCCAGACTGACAGTGTGGTGAGTCAGTAGGGAAAGTGGAAGATCAGACAATGGGCATGCGCCAAGAAAGCTGCACCAAGAAGGAGATAAAGCCCTATCACAGCAATGAAGTCCATAGTGCAAATGGCTCTGTTTGAGGGGCTTGATTTTTGGTATCTCAGCTGGCTCTCTCAAGCCAGAGAGTTGAGCAATTCCAGATTGCTTCAGGTTTAACAGATAAAGCACAAAAATACCTGGTACCATTTGCGGTGGGTGATGCTGCTGAAGACATCCATGTACCTCACCCCCTCACTGATGAGGAAAAGAGAGACTACACAAAAGTGAAAGAGGCTTTTGTTGGCCATTTCGTAGACAGACAGATATTACATATGAAAGGGCCAAATTTAATAGGAGGTTCCAGGAACAAAGAGAAACAGCTGTGATTTTCATTACTGTATTTCATAGACATGCTGAACATTGCAAATACAAAGCATTAAAAGAATAACAAATAGGAGACAGGATAGTTGTTGGCATAAAATAATTCAGTTTATCAGCACAGCTTCAGTAGATCCAAATGTCACACTAGCAAAAGTGAGAATGCAAGAAACCATAAAGAAACAGCAATATAATTTATATGCTAGCAGCATATGGGAGACTGCATCAGACAATATTGATACAGTAAAGAGGAAAGACATAAATTAGAAAATAAGAACAGGGCACAACTAGAGAGTGGGAGAGCAAAGAATCTTAATAGGAGGGAAACTTGGAAAAGTTGTGGAAGATGCAGCAAGACACATGCCACAGCCGTCAACAATGTCCAGCCAAAGAGACAATGTAGGAGATGCCAGAAAATGGGACTTCCCGCAATAGCATGCAGGTCACCGGGAGTCGTGGACACAATCTAAGAGGGAGTGTTATCAGACAAGCCCGTACTTTTAGAAGCTATATTCTCTATTCTATTGAGAACACCTTGGTACACAAGCATGCATCAAAATAGATTAAACCTTTAATTTAAAACTGATACTGGGGCAGCAATCACTGCAATTCAATACATAAATAAAAATCATAAGCAATCCCGGAACAGAGATCTGCAAAGATCAAATAAGATTCTACATGGAGCTAGGAACAATACATTGGATGTTTGTGGCCAGTTCCTTGGAAACCTGGAGAAAGGACAGAAAAGTCTTCCACAAATAATATATGTAATACAAAGACTGACAGCTCCCTCAACTGGGTTGCCAGCAATACAAGGACTACACCTAATAGAAAAACTGGAATGCACCAATGGCAAAAAGCAAGTGCAGGGGATGAGCAAAACAATCCATATGGTGGCCCAGTCTGAGTAGCCAAATTCAGACCTCAGCAGAGGGTTGCAAGGTATGTAACAAGTAAGAACAATCACTAGAACCATTACTGTCTACAAAGTTACCTAACAGACGTTTGCAGCGGGTAGCAGCAGATTTTTTTTTCTTCTGGAAAGGTCATGCGTACATTATTGTAGTCTATTACTTCTCCAGATATATTGACTTGATTATACTTACACAGATTTCCTCAGCACAGGTCATACAGAAACGGAAGTCAATATTTACAAGACAACATTCTGAAACATAGGGTTACCATCCATCCGTATTTCCCCGGACATGTTCGGCTTTTGCATCTCTAAATAGCCGTCAGGGAGGAATTGGTAACAAGGTTAAAATGTCCGGGGGGGTTTTCTCCCTCACCTCCCTCCCTCCCTTCCATGCAGAGTGCGGCTGCTGATTGGGCGGCCGGGCCGATTTGAGCCGCTCCCATTGGCCTCCAGCAGCCAGAGCCCTCCCCTGCTCCCCCCTCCCTCTGTCTGCAGCCCTGTGTAACACACAAACCGACCCACCGGGCAGCGTGTTTTGCCTACACGTGGAGCCAGAATGGTAAGGGGAGTCCGGGGAGGGGGGCAGCCAGGGAGCAGTGGAGTGTTGGATGGGTCCCCGGCCTCCACCTGCCAGCCCCCCTCCGCGCGTCCCCCCCATGGATCCCCCCCCGCCTGCCTCTCCCTTGCCTGCTTGTACTGCCAGAGCCAGCAGCACCTGCTGTCTGCTGCCCCTGGGTCCTAGCGTCCCCCATCCCACTAATGGGAAGACAGGCTGCCCTTACCCTGCCCTTCCACCCTAGCCCTGAGCCTCTCCAACGCCCCAAACCCCTCATCCCCAGCCCTCATCCCCCCACACCCTAATCCTCTGCTCCATCCCTGAGCCCCCTCCTGCATCATGAACCCCTCATCCTCAGACCCACAGCCCTCACCCCTGCATCCCCTCCTATCCCCAAACTCCCTCCCCCCTTCCCACACACCCTCTCCTGCCCTCAAACTCCCTCCCAAAGCCTGCACCCCCTCCCTTTGCACCGCCTCCCACCCCCAAACTCCATCCCAGAGCCTGCACCCCTCACCCCCTCCTGCACACCCACCCCCTGCCCCAGCCCGGAGCCTGCACCCAGCACCCAAACTCTATCCCAGAGCCTGCACCCTAATCCCCAGCCCAGGACTTGCACCCCAGACCTCCTCCCCCCACCCAACCCCCCCCTCCCAGAGTCTTAGGCAGGTGGGGGAGGGTGGGTTCTGGGCACCACCAAAATTTCTACAACCCTGCTACCCATGCGAGTGGATAAGGGTCGGGGCAGTCAGGGGACAGGTAGGGCCCTAGGGGAGCAGTTAGGGTGGGGGGTTCTCAGCAGAGGGCAGTCAGGGGACAAGAAGCAAGGGGGGTTGGGGTTCTGAGGGGGGCAGTCAGAGGGTGGGAAGTGGGAGGGAGTGGATGGGGATGGGGCAGGGGCAGGGTTCCCCCCCCCCAGTGTCCCCTTTTTTGATTGTGGAAATATGGTAACCCTATGAAACATTCCTAGCCTTTGCATAGGATTTGGATTTTGCACATTGTAATAGTAGTCCACACTATACCCTGAGCAGCGGGGAGGTGGAGAGAGCATTTCAGATTTAAAAAGACTTCCGCAAAAATCAGTGGACCCATATAAAGCACCACGGGCATATCGGTCAGCACCGCTTGTGTCTGGACTATTTCCAGTAGAACTTCTAATGGGAAGATATCTACCTGTGGCTCCGATACAGCTTAAACTGAAGTGGGCATACCTGAAGGAATTTAGAAAATGGGATGCTGAAATAAAAATTTGGCAGCAACAATACTTCAATGTTCAGCACAGAACAAAAGCACTCTCTGAACTGAGACCAGGGAACACAGTGTGGCCCAGAAGTTGCCAGAGTTTCAGAATTACTCTGAACTTGGCAGAAACTCTCAAATGTTACCTAATGGCAACTCCAAAAGGACTTCTCCAGGGGTCACTGAGGGGATCTGGGACCTGTCAGGAACTGAGCCCCCTCCACAGGGAAACTCAACAGAAATGAGGACACTGTCTGAAGACTGGTCAGACCCCCTCAAAGACTTGATCTTTAAAATACTGCTCAGGACTACGTAAATGCAATTCATAAGGGGACATACTAGTGTAAATAGTTTTAAGGAATTTGAAGTTTATTTGTGTGTGTGTGTGTGTGTGTGTGTATACACACACACACATACACACACACGGTGGCCAAACCGTGGCTTACGAGCAGCATGCGGCTCTTTTTTACAATTAAAGTGCGGCTCACGGAGCCCCCCCTACAGTCTCCAGCCTCTCCTCCATTCTCCACCTACCAGACTGGGGGGGAGCTTGGGGCTTCTGCCCTGCAGCAGTGTAGTGGGGCTTCGGGCTTCTCCCCAGCGGAGATGGGGGTCTTGGGGCTTCAGTCTTGTGGGGTGCACCTGCCGGAGATCATGGCTTCAGCAGGAGAGGGGCTGAATCCCCAGCAGGCACACCCCATGGGGCTGAAGCCCTCAGACCCCCTCCCCACAGGGCAGAAGCCCCTAGCCCCACCACCCTGCTTCAAAGCAGAAGCCCCACTCTGACTGGCACGCCATGACTCTCGGACTTCTGAAGATTGTCGTAAGTGGCTCAGAGGGTCAGTAAGTTTGGCCACCCCTGGTATATACGTTGGTTGATCATTTAAGTTTTAATCTTTTATTAGAAAGAAAATAGGATGTGAAGTAGCCAGAGAGTTCCTGGTCTTCAACAGTTACGAGAGAGGACCAGGATGTGTTGCAGTGGGGAGCTTAATAAATGTGGGAACTTCTTGGTCAGGGAGTTTTCTAGTTGCTGCTTAAAGCATGACTTTGTGTCTGTCCTCACACTAAAGTGATGATACCCATATCTGATCTAAGGAAGCCTATTCTAGCATCCCCATCACATCCAGAGCCAGCAGAATGAGGTGCGGGCAGTTTCCAGGCAAACTAAATACTTTCTGGTAATTGGGCTGGTTGGGAGTGATGGGATGCGTGTGTGTGTGTGAGAGAGGGGGGGGAAGGGGGTTTGAGAATCTTCATTGTTAACATTGGATTGTCTGCAGAATTTTATATATACTTTTATTTAATCATGATCTTAAGTATTTTAGTGCTGAGCCCATAGGTCCGAAACTTTCTAAATAATCCTTATCTGAATACCAGTGCCTTGACATTCTGCTATGGCCAGACCCATGTCTGGCCACAACTGTTAAAACAGGCTTTCATATATTTGTCTTCCCTATACTTAGCCACTGCTGTGTCCAGATTGCAAACCGAATACAAAAACCCTCCCAGGCTCACTTTGGATAAAAAAACTCTGCCATTTTTGGCTTCAGACTATATTATAGTTTTGTTTGTATTTACCACTTTAAGTTTGTGGCAAGAGGCAGCAGTGGTTTCTTTTTGGGTTTGTGTTTGTTTGTTTGTACCTAGAACTGGCAAGAAAGCCCCACGTGGAATAACGGTTGTGATTATTAAAATCCTATTGTCTTTTAGATTTTATTTTTAAAGCTATTGCCACCTGTAAACAAGAAAATAAGCTTAGATACAAATATCATTTTTTTCATTTTGTTTACTACACAACATGCCCACTCTAGTTTGGAATGCCTTAAGAAGTTAATAAAACATGCAAAATAAAATAATTTAAAAACCCTTTTTTTTTAACATATGCTTCTGGTTTTAATTCAGGTAAATTTTAACAAGAAAATAACTTTTATAAAACTTGTAACACTTTAAAGTTACCATCACGTTGTTCCCAAGATGTTAAGTACAAATGAGCACCTATTTTCCCTCTAAATTAACCTGTTACAAATTTTCCTTTCATAAAGATTCAGAAGAACCGTAAGAAATACAAGGCTGAAGAACAGTGGAAGCGAAGGCAGAGCACTTTTCGTCGAGGGATATCAAGCCGTCGTTCTGCTTATGCTTTCTCACATCAACGGGGATATGCTGATCTTATTGCTTCTGGACGTAACATACGTAAAAAACGAGCACCTTTAGATGCTGTGCTACGCCACAAGGTGGCCGAAGGTAGACAAGTTGGTGAAGCCAGCTGATAATTGTCTAAGATTTAAGTTCTAGAAGACAGGCTTTTTAGGAAAATGATTGCACAAAGAATGTTTATTTTTTATGGAAGACTCAGGATTTTTTTAAAAACCAGATGACATGAGGCTATGAAGACTTCACAAATTTCTTACAAAACTGCTTGGCTTGGGACTATTGAAAAATAGAAGAACCAAGAGGTGTTTTTTTGTTTTGTTTTTTAAATAAATCCTAATCCTTGTGCAAATATAATGTGAAACTGAAGGATATATAAAATTCTAGGGTCTAAAAACCCAGAGTTTTAATTTTTTAAATGATGCTTGGAACTGCTAAATTTTATCCCTTTTTTAAAAATTAGAATCATGAAATAAAATTGCAGCACACATTTCATACCTTACTTTAAAGATGAACAGCTGAGAAGCAATCAAACTGTATGTGCCACTTTGTTAAACAATTTTATTTATACAATGGTAAAGGTGAATTAGTTTAATATTTTTTTTCCTTTGGGGGAGCCATGCCATCTGACCTTTCATACAATTAAATTAGGCTCCATGGTGGTATGTTGTAGTCACTCACATACTTGGAACAGATTAACACATTTTAGTGAAAATACAATCACAGTTGTAGGTGTGGTTACAGTCCATTCCTGTTTACTAAATGTTTGTCTATTGCACTTTTTTCACTCTTACGGTTCCATCACTGGCTTGGTTTATTCTTTAAATAACTTCTCTGTGTCTCAGGAGGAGAGTAATCTGGATTTTTCAAAACACTTTCCCTGAAATATTTGTGTGTCTACTTTCTTGTACAGTATTTTATGAAGTTATTTGGTTATTGGAAAACTGCCTTTTGAATTGACAGATGTGATTGTTCATTTCAGTTGAGTTTCATAATGCAATACACATTGTAAGACTAGATAAGGAAGAATAGTCCACTTTTAAGTTGAACATACTTCATTTGGTAATTGTTCAACAGTGTCCTCTAATTGGGGGCGGGCGGGGGCGGGATGTAAGTCTCTCCGATTTTTTGTTTTTGGTTTTTTTGTACATATTACACACTCTCTCTCTCACTCACTCACTCGCTCACCTAGTTTCCTCAACTTTAGGATGTATAAATGTTTCACCTTTTTTTAATATAATACTGTCTTACACCGGCATTAATAACTGTTCTAATGTTTTTTAATAGGGCATAAACCCAATGTGTACAGTTAATCTTTTAGATGTAGGCAAAGAAGTGTACATTTCATAATTTTAATGGAGCAAATGCAAGAAAGTTTACAGTTTTTTCTTTTAATAAGTAAATGGATGGGAGCAGTATAGTGAATTTTAAAGAAAAGGAAGTGTATAATTTCAGTTTCTCTCATTGAGAGATGTGGGAATGGTCGACAATACAAGTGTCAGTCTTCTAAATTGGGTGCAATATTAATTTTAATATGCAAACTGATATGGATATATTCCATTTACATGTAAGTGAGGCTTAATATGTAACATATTTTGTTTATAGATAATAAATACTTTCATAAAATGTCTTAAATTTTTAATCTTTTGACCAATGTGGAAAACAGTGGTTTTTACCATTTTTATGTTTTATTTGAATGATTATTAAACAATTCTGCGTAAATGAGGTTGATGCTACTTGATGCTTGTAAATCAGTCTGAATTATTGGATTGAGGAGTTGCCTGTGTAATAATATACAAACAAAATATTTGTTAACTGTTGGGAGAAAACATCTGAGATATTTCTTGGCCTATCAAAGGTTGAAAGTCAACCAGCTAGCCACCTAGAGGTTCAAAATGCCTCTTAAGAAAAGATAGCACTGATCAAAAGAGAGGAAAGATGTTATGTTTTGGGCTTGGCAATTGGTAGCACAGAATTGAATAGAACATTTTTAAAAGATTGTATTTATTTCAGAGTGCAGTTTACACTTACTTATGTATCTCTGTTACATTTCAGTCTTCATCTGAATTCTTTAAGCCAGCGGTTCTCAAGTGGGGGTCCGCAGGGCCCCACCGCTGAAACCCGGTGCCCTGAGCCCCGGCAGCACCATCTCCCCTCCCACCCCCCATGGGGCTGAAGTGGGCAGCAGTGCAGGGCTTCAGCCTGACACCCCATCCCACCTCTGCGGGGCTGAAGCTGGGAGCAGCGCAGGGCTGAAACCCTGAGCTCCCCCGCCCCTGAAGCCGGGGCTGAAACCCCGACGTGGGCAGAAACCTTGAGTCCATGGGCAGAGTTGAGGGGGCACAAGGTTGTTGCCCCCCCCCAAACTGCAGTGCCAGAGTGGGGCAGTCCTGGGGGCAGCTCCACCCCACTGCCTCCTCCTCTCCCGCAGCGCCCGCCCTCTAGCCAGGTTCTAGGCGGGAAGCCAGAGCCAGGCAGTGTGGTGCCGCCATAGGGCAGGCAGCCATGGCATTCCCTCAACCGCCTGCTAGTGCTCGGTGTCGTGGCTGCTTCTCAGCTTCCAGCCCCCTTTGTCTGCTCACGCAGCTGGTCAGAGCTGGGCCCAGCAGAGCCCTCAGGGAGCAGCCACTGGCACACAGCTCCAGACAGGTAGGTGACCTGCTGAGGTGAGTCACGGGGTGGAGGTGGCGCTCTCTTCTTGGACCCCGCTGTTCATAGCTGGATACAGCCCTGCTGGCCCTTGCCCGCCCCTCCCTCCCCCCCAAATAGAAGTCAAACTACACCTATGCCCCAGGGTTCCCATCCCTGGCCTGGAGCCCCGAGTCCTGTCCCTGCCCCGCTGGGCTCTGGCCTGGAGTTGTTCTAGCATGTTGAGGCGGGGCTCAGAAAGAAAAAGGTTTAGAACCCCTGCTTTAAGCCATACTGGCTTGGGCTGTGATTTTGTCTGATCTCACACACTTGGCAGTGTCAGCCTAGAGAGAGACCTCCATGGAAACACAAGCTGTTGCAGGAAGTGGTGCGAATTTCATCGGATGACATTCTTTCAAGTCATTGAACACATCACTTAATATGGTACTAAGACTACTTTTGCTGGAATTACTGTCTTTCAGATGAGGCTTAGTCCCTGTTCATTTAAAAAACCCATGGTACTGACGAGTAACAATTTGGTCAAGTACACTCTGCCTCCCTGAATTCTCCTGGAAGCTTCAGTTGGGTACAGTATTCACAGCATGCCCTGAGTGGTTGTGTACAGTTGCCATGTACTGTGTGATGCCTCTTGTAAACCACCTTTGAGGGGTGCAATGCAGTGGTGGGTTCATGGATTCCGGTGTCATACAGTTGGACAAGTCCTCTGGGATTGTGTAGAACAGTGGTTCCCAAACTGGGGTTCGTGAACCCCTGGGGGGTTGCGAAATGTTACAGGGGGTTCTCGGGGGGGGGGGGGGAACTCCCTAATGGCAGACAGAGCTATCCCTAGGGACCCCAGGCAGCACAGGGCCAGCAGCCCGAAGCCCCAAGAGCTAAGCAGATCAAAGCAAGCATTTCTATCACACTGAGGAGATTTAAACTTCAAGATTCCTTATAAGAAATGGAAAGGGAGGTGGATATTTTTTGCTGTTTTTAAAATTAAATAGGCAGCTAGTATTGTTTTTAAAATTATTATGAAGAACAAGTTTAAGCTTTGTTGTAAAGCGCGTTGTTTGCCTGGACTGCTCAAGACCTGAATGCTTGTGTAGGAGGAACTCTTTGAGTTGTCTTCTTAAATACCTTCATGCTGTTTCACATCTGATACTCATTGATGAAACATAGGAGCCTTGTCTTATAACAGGCTTATTCAAAGTGATACAAGCTACGAAAGTGAGATCTTGGAAGAGTGTTGCCATTTTCATAATGTAATACAAATTCTGTAATGATAAATAATAAATAATAATTAATAGTGTGTAATAAGCATGTCATAAAAACACATTTTATATTTTCAAGATCACTGCTTTTATAATTTATACTCAGGTAAAGGAGAAAATCCCTGGAAATACTCATTTTTAGGAGGGGGTTCGCGAGACTTGACATTTTATTGAAAGGGGTTCACAAGTTGTAGAACTGGTGTAGAAGAACTCAATACTGTCTTGATGACAGCCTGATATATCAGTTCCCTGATGGGACTCCATAAACTGCTATCCTCTGCCCCCCTGAACCTCATATTATTCTCACAGGTCACCATAGTATGTAAATTGTCTGCAACAGATGACATGGGAAGGCAGATGGGTAGAGTGCTGATGACAGTCTTGTGCTGAATCAGATTAACAGGGATACAAAGAATCTTTAAAATCTCGTGGCTGTGCTGAAGACTCTTTCTTCACCACCACCTTGCTTAGCTGAACTGTTTAAACCGGGTAACAACTTGGTAAATTAGAACTGTTTGCATCCATCGCGGCTTAACGATTGCTCACTCTAAAATACTCTCAACATTTTTGCAGAAAAGACTGTTCGGATCTGAACTGTCTGTAGCTGTGGGGGACTTTTTTTTTTTTTTAAGCTAGCAATGTTTGCTGAGTGGCTGGGCAGTGTGTGCACTACAATTTATTCATTGAAAACTAGAAGAGAGTTACGGAGGCCACTTTATTGGAGGCTTGTCAGTGCTTCTGTGAAGAAAGGCTAGATGTCAGACTCTAAGTGCCTGTACTAAGGCTTTTTTTTTTTTTTTTAACTTCCCATTGTTAGCACTGGTTAATCTCCAGCCACCTTAGCACCTTTAGGAGCCCTCATGAGACAGTCTGTTTCCACTGTCATCTTGCTGCTCTCAAACTAGTTGAATTGGCATAGTGCATAAAACACCAGTGTCATCCAGCAAAGCCTCTCAAAGTTTGCTGATCTGGATGGAGCTGAAACAGTTGGCAATAGTGAGAATGATTAATTGTCTAGTGTAAACAGGCCTTAGAAAAGCAATTATTAGATCTCTGTTCAAGAAACATCCTCAGCTATTGCCCTGTCTGAAATCCCTCACTTCTAAGAATGACGGTTGATAAGACCGCAGCCAAGCAAGTCTAGAAATATTTGCCTTCCTCTGGCCTCCTTCAGCCCTATCAGATTTTAGGCTTGAACCATCTGAATTGTTACAGATCTTCTGGTCAAGGATGTAGTCTCCATTTTGACTCATACTGTTGACCATGGTGATGTTTTATGCACCTATGGCCTTTTATCAGTATCAATAGATGGAATTTCTTTGAGTGTCTTTCTCCCTTCCTTACTGAGAAACTGTACAGCATTGGCTTGTCAAAGTGCTTTTTTTACTACACGAATTCTTTCACGTTAACGATTGGTAGCCACGTGACATTTGGTCACTTCAGATTTTAAAGGGGTATGATACTCCTGTATTCTATATTGCATATAGAAAAACTCTAGCGATAAAACTCTATTGACTTCAGTAGGGCCAGGATTTCACCACATGTTTAATAGTGCTGTGGGTAAAGAATTGGCATGAGCGAAGACTTATTCTAGGGTAGAGTTCCTCTCACTTCTGGTAGACCCTGTTTCTCCCATGTAATTTTTATAATCTTTGTTCAAGAAGGAAAGAGACGATGCATCTACCACAGAACTGTGCTGAGTGGTTTATTTTGGCACACATTTTCCAAACTGGTCTGAATCTGTCTAGCAGAATTTAGAGATTAGATTTACAGGTAAAATATGTATGTATTCTTCACAAGCAGTTTCTCTTATAAATTTTGCTAGCAAGCATTTACTTGTATTTGTTGTAAGTCAGCTGTTTGATTTGGTGATTCATTATTACTGTGATTCATTAGTGTGACTAAATATGCTATGACAGCCATATTATCTTTTGTCAGAGGGGGGGAGGGCCAATAAACGCCAAGATTTTCCTGCCCTGTCTTCTCAAGTCCCCAGCAAACTATCTTTATGAACAAGAAGAATCACACACTACTACCAATGGAGTATGTACCAATTATGGCATATTATTAATTTGCAGTAGAACCTACCATGTGCACAGCACTTTCCAGACTCTTAAGGCCATTCCCTGTTCTGAGGATCTCACAACCTAATGAGAGAGGTCATACATTTACAGGGATAACGGTCAAAGGAATCTAATGCATGGAGTTGAAGCAGTCTGCTAAAGACAGAGTTGACAAGGTCAAGCACCATATTGCAGGGATGAAAAGACTCTAGTGAAGCTATTTTAAATGACTGTTCAAAAGACAAAATTATTGTTACATTGGAGTGGTCTCTTATGTCGGGAGGTTGCTTAACAAAGATAGTAGCACAGGTTTCATGGCACATCTGTCTGATGGAATTTCATCAAGATAACTTCCTTGTTCTGCAGCCTCTACATTTATGGGCATGCTTGAGTGCAACATACCCATCAACATGCAAAGTCTAGGTGGATTTTAATCTTGGACAGAAATATCGAATTCAGAAGGAGCTTGTTCAGTCAATTTATTACCTGTAAACCTAAACCTGGGTATCTTTTGAGACAAAGGCAGAAAGCATGCCAAGGAATGTTCATTTGGATCATCTTGTGTAATAATAATAATTAAAAAAAAGGCAAAAAACCCTTTTTAAAAAAATAAATAGCTTAGACAAAACTGACTCAGCTGAGGCTTCTAAATAAAGAAATGTTTAATAAATAAGAACATACAAAGAGGGGGATTTTGCAGAGCCATGAATTCTCCTCCCCACCCCCTTGCAATTTTAAAATGGGTCCCGAGAGCCCTAGAGAAAGAAGCCCAAGCTAACCAGGAGGGCTCTGATGAGTCCTCCCTCCCAGGGAACATGGGATCCAGTGGGGGAGGATTTTGAGACACACCTCTCAAAAGGGCTTCAAGCCCTGAGGAGGGCAAGCTGTAAAAGGCCCCAGCAAAGCTTCTATGCTTCCAAATCATGCAAAAAGGTTAAATCTAAAAAGCACAAAAATTTTCCAGGAGAGATGAGTCCTCTGACGACGACTCCTCCACTGAGGAAGGCAAGCTTATCTGGCTCTGAAACCTGCGCAGGATCCTGAATGGAACAAGCCTGAGAAGGACAAGCATATTAACAAGCATGACCTCAGGATCTATGAGACAAGGTGGGTGAGGTAATATCTTTTATTGGACCAACTTCTGTTGGTGAGAGAGACAAACTTTCGAGCTAAACAGGGTTCTTCCTCAGGTGTGGGAACGGTACTCAGAGTGTCACAGCTAAATATAAGTTCTAGTATAGTTAGCATGTATTCTAAGCGACCATTCAAGGTGAAGTGGCCCATTAGCACCCCTAGACAAAAAGTGTGTGTGTGTTGTGTTGTGTTAGTGGGTTGTTGTAGTAAGCCATAAATCCAGTGTCTTTATTAAAGCCATGATTTTTACTGGTTTAGTAAAAACTGCTTAGGCTGGGAATGGTAAATATTGTTTAGTTGCTGGAAATAACCACTTTTGGTATAGATCCAAAGACTGCTATTCTGATTGGCCAATGTTTTGTTTCACATCAAAATTCCCTGCGGTGATAAATGGAAAGATTTTGCATCCTATACCCATTTTTGTAATGTGGCTGGATTCAGATTACGGGAGGATGCTTTAAAAGCAGTACCCACGTTTGGACATTCTATTCTTCCCTTAAACCTGAATCTTAACAGCCAGGAACAGGAAATTCAGGAGTTAACTAGCCCCTGCTGGTGGAAATAAGTGGGATTACATCCATGGTGAAGACTGATAATTAACAAAGCTTTTAATGACAATGTAATTGTGGTAATGATCATTTTAATTCTGCACTGTCAAGTTTTAGTGGTACAAAATGTTGCAAAATTGTAGACGTATTTTTAAAATGCTTAATGTAGTAAATCCCACATAGTCAGGTTTTAAGGTGGAGAATGTAGGATAAGTATAAAATTAAAGAATTAAAGTTAGCTTAAGTTTAGTTAAGGAAATATATATGTGTTGTAAAGAAAGGCCTGACTAGCAAGTAGAAGGAAGGCCTTGAAAATAATAAGTGATAAGGACAGAAATAAAAAAACAGGAAGGATGTCTGATTCAAAGAATAACTAACAAAGTAAGGGGAAGTTTCTAAAAGGAAAGCCTCTGATCAATAGGGGTGACTGCAGATGAAGAGAATCTGTCTTAAAATGAGCCAACAGGGCCCTTAGTGTTTGGTAATTTCCCATATCAAACATTCCAACAAATAGTATCTAGGGGACGGACGGACAGACGGACGCACACAAAAAGAGCCCAGATCAAGGCAGCAGTTTCAAAATGATTATTTCCGGTGGCTAAAACTTTACAAATAAAATGTACCACCTTAAAAAAATGAATGTAATAAGTATACAGAACAATTAAAAGTTGAAAAAACACAAACAACCCCCAACCCCTTCCAAAACCCCCCCAAATTAAACGGAAAAAAATCCTGAAAGGTCAGGGGAAAAACAATATTACTTTTCTGCATAAATCTAAAGTAGAAAGCAGCCTTCCTCCAAGGACTGTATTTAGGAAGTACAGTTTTGCAAGCTAAGTGTACTAAATTTAAAAAATAAAAGCAAAAAACATAAGTTTAGAACTGCCACAAAAAATTGGCTAAAAGTGTCAGTTAATTTTTAATTTAATTTTTAAAAATTGAGGAGTTGAAAAAGCTTTTGCACAAATTAACACTGCAAAATATGAAGAAAATTGAACAGTTGGGAGGGAGTTGTAAAAATGTTTTAAAAAATGAATGTTAAAGAGGAGAATGCTTGGTTTAATAATAAAACATAGTTATGGCAGTATAACTCAGTGCAGTCATGCCCAGTGAAACCCTTAGTAATAAAACAAATTATGCAAAGGGGAGCTCAGATGGTGACAACTACCACCACGATATGCTTTGCTTTTTTTTTTTTTTTTTTTTTCCTCCCCTGAAAAGCCTTTACAGCCATTCGGAAGGAAATGAGCTCTTCCCAGAAAATGTGTCTGTAAATAATAAATTGTGCTAACTGCTGCAGGCAGCGTGACAATCTGGTTTAAATTATTAAACTATAAATAATTTAATCAAAATCTCTAAAAAAGACATGGGGATTTCTAGATGGTATAACTACTTCCAATACGTGTAAAAATGTAACCATGATAGAATTAAAAAATGAAGAGCAATTTTATTATATAGTTCTAATATTTTTAGTAATATTTATTTTATATTAAAGTGAAATAGAATTTTTGATGGGATTTTAATGGTTGGCAGTTTTGTTCTGATTTTGAATTATTTAAAGTAGTTTAATTATTTACAGTTAATAATTTGTTAAAACAGAATTTGGATGGCACATTTGAATAGTATTTCAGTGACTGGGGTTCACTTACATTTAATGATTTATTTTTTTGGTTGTGTGTGGGTTTTTTTGCTCTTAAAGCACTCAGCTATTTAAAAAAGAAAACCAAACCTACAGTCCTTTTTTGAGCCCTTATAGGATTTTAGTTCACATTTTTGTAACCCCTTTTACTGTATACGCTACATGTTTTATAGGAATGCATACTTCTGTATAGTTTAATTTTTACTTTTTACATTATATTATTACATTAGGTGCTGTACAAACAGAACAAAGAGACAGTCTCACTAGTTATTCCCCTTGTCCCTGCCCCAAAGACCTTATGCTCATAAATTATTTTCTAGTGTATGAAATTACAGATTGAGTTCCCAGTAATAATTTCCATCTAGAAATTATGCATATTAGGATATCATTCTTTTCAGGTTCTCATTCTTGAAGAATAAGCACAAGACAGGTGGATACTCAAACAAGGATTGGCGGGGGGGAGGGGGTTAGATTTCAATTTTACTTTAGCTCACAAGCCCCCTTGCACAAATGACATGCTGAGGTTTTCTTTGCTAGAGAAATAACTTGTGTTTAGCTGATTATTTTCTCTAGAATGACTCTCAATACACATATGCCTAAAGACAAAACTTCCTCAATTGTGTCTTGGGTTGTGCTAGGTACCTTTTGGCTGACCTTAATGCTAACCTTGACTCGGGCTGAATTGTGTCAGCTTCTTGTGTTACTGCCCATGGGCATGGAGTTCACCACCTATGGCTCATAGTGGCTGGAAGCACTCAGGTGAGCTGTGAACTGCTTTCCTGGTGACCAACTCCTCTGGGCAGGTGACCAGTGAACTATTCCTGGTTCATCCATTCTAGACCTATAAATAGCTGATCCATCTATAACAGATCTAGAACTAAACTCAACAAACATCTGGAGGGCGTCCTCTGAGTGGGTTGTCAGCTAATCAGCAGCCAGTGTGAAGGTACTATGTTTGCCTTTTGGACAGAGACAGCAGCATTGCAGGACCTCAGCTCTCCTAGGAGAAACTAAAAGGTGTACAAGACAATTTCAGAGGGAGTTGTGGAGTTAGGTACTCACCAAACCAGTGACCAATGCTTGGAGAAAATGAAGGGTCCAAAAAGGGGGCTAACAAAGGCCAAAGGCTATAATCACTACTTAAGTGTCCATCTCCTCACAGAATGGGTTGTATTATGAAAGACTGTCCCATCACAAGGCCTCAATAGCTAATAGATGCTGACATAGTGATATTACTGAGGGACAAATTGTTGCATCTGAGAACCATGGGCCCAGGCCAGTGCCTCTAAGACCAGAGTCTCCAATATACTGGGGTCTGAAAAATGTTATTGCCTTTCTGAGTCTCATCTTCAACTGGTTAGTTTGTTGTCAGTAGTGTCTAATGTATTATCTTTTGTGTCCCAATTGCTGGAACTATTGATCCTTCTGTGTTATACATAGGACCTTACCAAATTCACGACCATGAAAAACACGTCACAGACCATGAAATCTGGTCTCCCCCTGTGAAATCAGGTCTTTTGTGTGCTTTTCCCCTATACTATACAGATTTCATGGGAGAGAGCAATATTTCTCTAATTGGGTGTTCTGACCCAAAAGGGAGTTGCAGGGGGGCTCAAAGTTATTTTAGGGGGGTCGCAGTATTGCCACGCTTACTTCTGCTCTGCCTTCAGAGATGGGCAGCCGGAGAGCTGAGGCTGTTGGCCGGGCGCCCAGTTCTGAAGGCAGTGCTCTGCCAGCAGCAGCGCAGAAGTAAGGGTAGCGTTACCCTAAGATAGGGCCCTAGTTGTATATTTTAGTGGTACTATAGATTCATAGATTCTAGGACTGGAAGGGACCTCGAGAGGTCATCGAGTCCAGTCCCCTGCCCTCATGACAGGACCAAATACTGTCTAGACCATCCCTGATAGACATTTATCTAACCTACTCTTAAATATCTCCAGAGATGGAGATTCCACAACCTCCCTAGGCAATTTATTCCAGGGTTTAACCACCCTGACAGTTATGAACTTTATCCTAATGTCCAACCTAAACCTCCCTTGCTGCAGTTTAAGCCCATTGCTTCTCGTTCTATCCTTAGAGGCTAAGGTGATCAAGTTTTCTCCCTCCTCCTTATGACACCCTTTTAGATACCTGAAAACTGCTATCATGTCCCCTCTGTCTTCTCTTTTCCAAACTAAACAAACCCAATTCTTTCAGCCTTCCTTCATAGGTCATGTTCTCAAGACCTTTAATCATTCTTGTTGCTCTTCTCTGGACCCTCTCCAATTTCTCCACATCTTTCTTGAAATGCGGTGCCCAGAACTGGACACAATACTCCAGTTGAGGCCTAATGGATGAGGCCTAGAATGGATGTGACAACTTAGTAAGAAACTAAGAAACTAAGATTCAAATTCTGTTCCTAGCATGGACTATTTAGAAAAGCTGGATGAACACAAGTCCCATGGGGCTGGAGGCGCTGCATCCGAGGGTGCTAAAGGAATTAGCGGATGTGATTGCAGAGCCATTGATCATTATCTTTGAACACTCATGGCGATCAAGGGAGGTCCCGGATGACTGGAAAAAGGCTAATGTAGTGCCCATCTTTAAAAAAGGGAAGGAGGAGGATCCGGGGAACTACAGGCCAGTCAACCTCACCTCAGTCCCTGGAAAAATCATGGAGCAGGTCCTCAAGGAATCAATTCTGATGCACTTAGAGGAGAGGAAAGTGATCAGGAACAGTCAGCATGGATTCACCAAAGGCAAATCATGCCTGACTAACCTAATTGCCTTCTATGATGAGATAACTGGCTCTGTGGATGAGGGGAAAGTAGTGGACATGTTATTCCTTGACTTTTGATATGGTCTCCCACGGTATTCTTGCCAGCAAGTTAAAGAAGTATGGGCTGGATGAATGGACTATAAGGTGGATAGAAAGCTGGCTAGATCATCGGGCTCAACGGGTAGTGATCAATGGCTCCACATCTAGTTGGCAGCCGGTATCAAGCGGAGTGCCCCAAGGGTCAGTCCGGGGGCCGGTTTTGTTTAATACCTTCATTAATGATCTGGAGGATGGTGTGGACTGCACCCTCAGCAAGTTTGCAGATGACACTAAACTGGGAGGAGTGGTAGATACGCTGGAGGGTAGGGATAGGCTACAGAGGGACCTAGACAAATCAGAGGATTGGGCCAAAAGAAATCTGATTAGGTTCAACAAGGACAAGTGAAGAGTCCTGCACTTAGTACGGAAGAATCCCATGCACTGCTATAGACGAGGGACCGAGTGTCTAGGCAGCAGTTCTGCAGAAAAGGACCTAGGGGTTACAGTGGATGAGAAGCTGGATGTGTGTCAACAGTGTGCCCTTGTTGCCAAGAAGGCTAACAGCATTTTGTGCTGTATAAGTAGGGGCATTGCCAGCAGATCGAGGGACATGATCATTCCCCTCTATTCAGCATTGGTGAGGCCTTATCTGGAATACTGTGTCCAATTTTGGGCCCCAAACTACAAGGAGGATGTGGGAAAATTTTGGAAAGAGTCCAGTGGAGGGCAACAAAAATGACTAGGGGGCTGGGGCACATGATTTACGAGGAGAGGCTGAGGGTACTGGGATTGTTTAGTCTGCAGAAGAGAAGAATGAGGGGGGATTTGACAGCTGCTTTCAACTACCTGAAAGGGGGTTCCAAAGAGGATGGATCTAGACTGTTCTCAGTGGTACCAGATGACAGAACAAGGAGTAATGGTCTCAAGTTGCAGTGGGGGAGGTTTAGGTTGGATATTAGGAAAAACTTTTTCACTAGGAGGGTGGTGAAGCACTGGAATGGGTTACCTAGGGAGGTGGTGGACTCTCCTTCCTTAGAGGTTTTTAAGGTCAGGCTTGACGAAGCCCTGGTTGGGATGATTTTGTTAGGGATTGGTCCTGCTTTGAGCAGGGGGTTGGACTAGATGACCTCCTGAGGTCCCTTCCAACCCTGATATTCTATGATTCTATAATAATGTCTATTATGGAGTAGTACTCTGATTACCTCCAACATCTGCAACCTGTTCATCTGACTTCTTGTATCTTAGTATGTATTGGTGCACGGGATGATGCAAGGTCAGTGCCTGATCCTGATCTTATTGAAGTCACTCTAAATCCATTCAGAAACTGAAACTGGTGAAGAATGCAGGATCCTGCTTTATTAAATAGAATGTATAGTTGTGAGCACAACTCAAAATGGCTCCATAACGTGCACCAGTTTTTTTTATATATTCTAAGTTCCATAGTCATGGGAATTAATTTGTTTGATCCTGTAAACACTTACTATTTAAATCCCTCCTCCAGCCTCACTTCTTCCCCTATGCCCTGACTATTTGAATCCATCAGTACTATTCACTATCTGAATAAGGAGGGTGGTATTTGGCATATGCAGTGTGCATCTCTGACCAAATATGTAAACTCTAGTCAGGGATGGGAAATGTTTTGTGTTGTACCACTTGATCATTTTGAGATGGTAAATATAATAACAGTATTAATATACTCTACCCTAAAATGACTTGTTTTCTCTGCTGCAGCATGTACCTCAGTTTGTAATAAATTTTCAATACCATACACGTGGTCGGCAATGCAGTTCTTTAGTTGCTCTGCAGTGCAGTGTCTGGCTTACATGCACCCAGCATGGGACGATGGGCTTCTTATGCAGCATGACTGTAATAAACATTTCATGGCAAAAATGAGAAGTTACAGCTCAGCATAAAATTAAAAACCACAAGCAGGGTTGCAATATTAAGATTAAAACAATTAAAATATAATCGGAACCAGGAAAGTACCAGCAGAGGTGAATGTACAAAGGCTTCTATGATTATTTAAACGTTTATCAACCTCTTTGGAAACAAGATTTTTATTATTTCCTCATTAAGCCATTTTGTCATGTGCAATTATTTATTACGGGTAGGATACTAACACTATACAGCATCTGTATTGGTAGAACAACCCAGCAATCAGTGCTATTCCCAACCCTTCGGGGAGTAGATGGGTCTGGATTACTTTAAGGGTCACCCATCTCCTTTCCTCACCACTTTCAGCAGCGGTGGCTGGGGCTCCCCCGTGCCAAGGTGCGCTCTCTCTCCCCGACAAGCGCGGCTGGTGGGAACAGGGCCCGGCCCAGCTCCTGTACCAAGCCGGTGTCTGGGCGCTGCTAGGGTTCACATTCAGCGCGCCCCCAGCCCGGCTGCAACCCCCCTGGGCTGCCCAACACTCCCACCCGTGGGCCCAGCCGTGTCCGGTTTTGCACGTGGCCACATTTCCAGCAGCTTAAGCAACGCGCCTCCCGGAACCCAACTGGTCCCTGCACTGCTGAGGCCGGCCCGGGCTCACCTGCGAGGAGGAGACTCTGCCGGCACCGGGGGTGGGGCTGCCCCGCTCCCTGCTGGCCGCTTGCGAGCGACCAATCCCGCCGCGGCGCCCCCTGACCCTACCGGGGCCAGCCCCGCCGCCGGGCCAATGAGCTCCCCGCGCCGGGGCGGGGCTGCGGCTCGGCTGGGCCGCAGACTGATGCAATCCCGCCGCCGGAGCGCTGGGGAGCCGCTTGCTGCATAACCCGCTGCCGGGCCGGGCGCACGAGGCGTCTCCGCTGCCGCCATGTCGGCGCTGCTCATACAGGAGACGGGCGAGCTGGCCCTGGGTGAGTCCCTGCGGGGCGGCGGCTGAGGGGGCGGGCGCGGGCCCTGTGAAGGAGCAGGTGCCTTTCGGGCCCCACATCGCCCCCGGAGCGGGGCAGCGCGGGGAGACCCCGGCCTGGGGTGGCTCTGAGGCCTGGCCGAGCAGCCCCGCTCCGGGAAGGACACGTTGCTCTAGAGGTCGGTGTTACTCGCAGTCGCTCTCCGATCCCTCGCGTGGGGAGGTGCGTGGCCTGCAAAAGGGCAGGTCCCCTCGCGGGTCAGTAAGGGGTTAAAACACAGGAAACAAAAAGTAGGAGTAAATGGTCAGTTTCCATCGTGGAGAGAGGTAAGTAGCGAGGTGCCCCCGGCCAGGGACCCGTGCGACCTATTCAACATATCCCTTAAATAACGAAAAACTGGTGAGATGGCAAAGTTTGTAGATGCTATAAAATTATTCAGGATCGTTAAGTCCAAAGTCAATGGGTTTAAACCAAGGAAGAGTTTCTTCACTTAATGCACAGTCGACATGAGGAACTCATTGTCAGGGAATGTTGTGAAGGCCAAAAGTATAAATCAGTTTTAAAAAAAAAAAAAAAGGAGGATGGGTACATCAGTGGCTATTAGCTAAGATGGTTATGGATGTAACCCCGTACTGTGGGTGTCCCTAAACCTCTGACTGCTAGAAGCTGGGCTTGGATGACAGGGGATGGATCACTCAAAACTCTTGATTCCCTCTGTAGCATCTGGCACTGCTAACTGTTAGAAGACAGGATAATGGGTTAGACGGACCATTGGACTGACCTACTGTGGCAGTCCTTATGAAGTGGCTGAAAGGTCCCATCATAGCCTGCTGCTGGGCGAGAGGCACTACTACTGGAGGCTTGTGTATGCTAAAGAGGTGGGCGCTGACCAGTGCTGGGTTGAGAGAGCTGCACCCATTTCCTAGTGTATCTGGCCACTATCTCCATCAGCGTTCTGATGCAGGAAAGAAGCGGTGCTAGCCACCATCAGAAAGGCAGTATGTGATGTGTAGGGATTAAATCCATTGCAATAGGCAGCATAGACAACCTTTTTCCTTGGATGCCATGAGGCAGTTCAGTGCTGTTTTTTTTTAATCTGATCAGTTACTACCCCATGGAAGTACAGTATGAGTCACTGTTGTATCATTGCAACTAAAAAGTTTGTCCTCCAAATATGCTCAGTTAATTTTTTACAAAATTTTTAGACACACTGTATCCCAAATGCTTTATTGTAATAAAAACTAAACATTCATCCCTTTTAAAACAAACAAAAAGGGGACTTGGATTTGAGTGACGTGCTGGTTATCTTATACTAAAACATCCCTGGAATTTCTCAGTGTTATAGATGACAATTTCCTAACTCAAAGCCAACTCGGGGGGATTCTATATTAGATCTTGTTCCAATAGATAAAGAGGAACTGATCACAGAACTAAAAGTTAATGGTAGCTTAGGTACAAGTGATCATGACTTGATCACATTTATAATGTGCAAGCAGAATAAAGTCCAGACCAGTAATATATATAATATACTTGGTGCTTTCATAGGGCCAATTTCACAAAGCTGAAAGCACTTATGAGCTAAATCAGCTGGGAGGAATAATTTAATTGAAAAATGTGAATGATAATTGGGAATCATTTCAGAACACCTTTGTAGATGCCTTAAAAAGCCACAATTCCACAGCTGAGGAAGAAGGCTGTGTTGATTTAAAAAACAACCTGGTTTAAAGTACAAGAGAAGGCAGCTGTAAAATAAATAAGATAAATAAAGTGGAATAAAGGGGAAGTTAATAGTAATGACTATAAATCAGCAGTTAGGAATTGTAGAAAATTGATAAGGGAAGCCAAGGGACACAAGGAGAAATTTATGGCAAGGAGGAGTGTTTTAAAATATATTATGAACAAAAAGAATCCTGACAACAGTATTGGTCCATTGCTAGCCGGAATTATCAATAATAACACCGAAAAGACAGAAGTGTTAAATAAATATTTGTTTTTTGTTTGGACATAAGAACGGCCATACTGGGTCAGACCAAAGGCGATCTAGCCCAGTATCCTGTCTTCCAACAGTGGCCAGTGCCAGATGCTTCAGAGGGAATGAACAGAACAGGTAATCATCAAATGATCCATCCTCTGTCGCCCCTTCCCAGCTTCTGGCAGACAGAGGCTAGGGGCACCGTTTCTGCCCATCCTGGCTAATAGCCATTGACGGACCTATCCTCCATTAATTTATCTAGTTCTTTTTTGAACCCTGTTATAATCTTGGCCTTCAAAACATCCTCTGGCAAAGAGTTCCACGGGTTGACTGTGCATTGTCTGCAGAAATACTTCCTTTTGTTTGTTTGAAACCTGCTGCCTATTAATTTCATTTGGTGACCCCTAGTTCTTGTATTATGAGAAGAAGTAAATAACACTTCCTTATTTACTTTCTCCACACCAGTCATGATTTTATAAACCTCTATCATATCCCCACTTAGTCATCTCTTTTCCGAGCTGAAAAGTCTCAATCATATTAATCTCTCCTTATATGGAAGCTGTCCCATACCCCTAATTATTTTTCTTTCCTTTTCTGAACCTTTTCCAATTCCAATATATCTTTTTCGAGATGGGGCGGCCACATCTGCATGCAGAATTCAAGATGTGGCCATACATGGATTTATATAGAGGCAATATGATATTTTATGTCTTATTATCTATCCCTTTCCTAATGATTTCCAACATTCTGTTTGCTTTTTTGACTGACCCTGCACATTGAGTAGATGTTTTCAAAGAACTATCCACAATGACACCAAGATCCCTTTCTTGAGTGGCAACAGCTAATTTAGACCCCCATCATTTTATATGTATAGTTGGGATTATGTTTTCCAGTGTGCGTTACTTTGCATTTATCAACCTTGAATTTTATCTGCCATTTTGTTGCCCAGTCACCCAGTTTTGTGAGATCCCTTTGTAACTCTTTGCAGTCTGCTTTGGACTTAACTATCTTGAGAAGTTTTGTATCATCTGCAGATTTTGCCATCTCACTGTTTATCCTCCTTGTACAAAAGAGTGCTTCACTTAGGAAGGAGAAATCAGATACAAAGCTCTAAAATGGGGGGAATAACTGGCTAGGTGATATACTGCTGAAAAGGATCTGGGGTTTATAGTGCATCACAAATCTGAGCCAAAAATGTGATGCAGTTGCGAAAAAGACTAATATCATTCTGGGGTTTTGTATGTAAGATATGGGAGGTAATTGTTCTGCTCTACTCCTCACTGGTGAGGCATTGGCTGGAGTACTGTGTCTAGTTCTAGGTGCCATACTTCATGTAAAATGTGGACAAATTGGAGAGAGTCCAGAGGAGTGCAACAAAATTGATAAAAAGTTTAGAAAACATGACATATGAGGAAAGGTTAAAAAAACTGGGTATGTTTAGTCTTGAGAAAAGAAGACTCAGAGGGGACCTGATAAGTCTGAAGGTAGGACAAGAAGTAATATGCTTAAACTGCAGCAAGGCCATTTAGGTAAAATGTTAGAAAAAGCTTTCTAATCATAAAGGTAATTAAGCTTTGGAATAGGCTTCCAAGGGAGGAACAGGCTGGACAAACATCTGTCAGGGATGGTCTAGGTTGACTTGGTCCTGCCTGAGCGTGGGGTGCTTGACTTACTGACCCCTCAAGGTTCCTTCAAGCCCTACATTTCTGTGTGTGTGTCTCTCTCTCTCTCTATATGTATATCTGTCTCTAGGTATAGACACAGATGTATACACACGCGCTTGAATTTAGGAAGCTAAGAATTGCTGTTGCAGGTCAGATCAGTGATCCATTGAGGTTGGTACTCTCTCTCTCTGGCATTAGCCAGCACTGGATGTTTCAGAGGAAGGTGTGAAAGCCCTATAATGGACAGTTCTGCAATTACATGCCTAGGGGAGTGACGGGGAGATGTCTGACTCCATGTAGTATCTGGCTTATCTCAATATCCCTTGTACATTATCCTAGATAGCGTAACTGGATATTCTTAACATTGGTATTAATATGCCCTTTTTTATTCTTCCTAGTCTGTGTGCTAAAGTAATAGTATGTGATAAGTAGGTCCACATCTTAACTATGAAATATAGCTACTAAAAAACCCCAACAAAATACCTTTTCTTGTTCCTTACTTCAATTGTGTTGTTTGTTAATTTCCCCGTGTGTAATTTCCCCAACTGTTATTGTTATAAGTGTCTGGCATACTTTCTCTGTGTGGCTCCTGGTTTTATATACCCTTATCTCACCTCTCTGTCTTCTCCCTAAACTAAACAGTCCTAATCTTTTTTTAGTCTCTTGTTGTATGGAAGCTTTTCCATGCTTCCAATATTTTTCATTGCCCTTTTGTCTGGAGTGAACAGAATTGATGATGGTCTTCGAGGTGAGGGTGTGCCATCAATTTATAGAATGTCATAGTGTTGCTCCCTATTCCTTTTTGAATACAACACATGCACAGTGTTTGGTTAATTGACCACCGCTGCATGTTGGGCAAGTACTTTTATTGAACCATCCTCTGTGATGACCAGGTATCTCTCTTGAGTGAGTTAATTTGGACCCCATCAGCGTGTAGGAATATCTAAAACTTCCTTCCAACATGCTTCACCTTGTGCTTGTCTGCACTGAATTTCATCTGTCATGTTACCTAATTGCCGGCTTTTGTATTGGACCAGAATAGTGAAAATGGATCAGTCCTTTCTTGTATTCCAGGCAACAAGAAAAAGGGGCCACCTGATACAATTAGTAAGTGGTAAAATTGGAACAAATAAAGGAGATACTCCACATAATAAGCCAGAGGAATTTTGTGGTGCAGGTAACCACCAAATCAAGAGATTATAGCAAGATATTTTTAAGGGCTGATAATGGTTGTTCATTGCTTTTGCAGTTATAAAGGTAGTCAGCAGTTATGTATCAGTGCATGTTTCTTGGTTCCTTTCCTTCCTCTTCTTTTCACCCCAAAAGCACTCCTCTTCCACCAATAATTGTACAATTAGCTATGTGCATTATGGGTTTGTTTTTGTTGCTTTCCTCTGAAGTATGCAGTCCTGGATATCAGATTCAATGAGCTTCAATGTGGCAAATCCTATATAACTGAGTTATTGTGCATGTCTTGCTAGTTAGAGAGAAGAGACATGGATGTGTAGAATAAAAGGGGCAACACCAGGGAGGATGGTACGGGAGAAAAAACACAGTAAAAGAGGAAGCGGCACAACAGACATTGAGAACAGCTAATGAGGTGAGAATGTATCCTATAGGAATCAGAACAAAAAGAAAAGTGCATAAAGCTAAAAAAGCATTATGCTCTCAGATAACCTACATTTCAAAAAGTTATATTAAACCAAATATCCCTATTTTCCTGTTGTGGGAAAAATGTGCACTGAGAAGTTAGACCAAAATTTTGCAAAAATTGGGAGTTGCAACATACACACCCATCACCTTGAAAAGCACAAAAAACTAGTGTGCAGTCACGATTGGTTGGTATCAAAGAAGGTACACTATCACTTTGGGGAGAAGAGGAACAGACTTTTAGAATGAACTCTTAGGGGTGGTATTCTTAAACGTGCCAAAGGAAGTGGATGCCCAGCTCCTGTTGATAATCCATAGGCGCTTATCTCCCTTAGGCACTTTTTACAATTATACACAAGATCTCTAGTAGTTATTTGCCATCTTGTGTTAAGTTAGTTGTAGTCTTAACTACAACTAACAGTGGTAGTTACTGTGCAAAGACACCACTATTGAGTTAATAAGAACATAGGAATTGCCATATTGGATAAGATCTAAGATCTGTCTGGCCTAGTATCCTGTCTCTGACAGTGGTCTGCACCAGAAGCTTCAGAGGAAGGTGTAAGAAACCTCCATAGGTGGATGTGGGATACTAGTCTATGTCTACACTGCAGAGTAAGCCTGGGGTTTGAACTCCAGCTCAAGCTTTAACCCCCACTTCCGTCTACACACAAATTGCACTAACCCTTAGCTTGGTCCCAGGACCCCACAGGTGTTGAGTTGATTCAAGCCCTATTGCTTTGCAGTGTAGATGCAGTTCCAAAAGTATTCTACGGGCTGACTTTCTTTGTCCTCTGTCAGTGGTTTGGTGGACAGTCAAGTTTTCCCACACTGCATCACAAACAAAGAGCCATTGCTGCCACATTTTGGGAGCGTGCTAGGAAGTCTGAGGATGTGGGTAGTTGGACTCAGGCCTGCCTAATGCAGTGAAGACTCCAGAGCCCCAGGTAGGAACCAGGGTTCTCCAGTTCCTAACCTGGGGTCACAAATGAGTGTTGACACTCAAGCTCTAGGTTAACAAACCCAGGGTCTGGGAACTTGAGTTCTGCTAACCCTGGGCTTACATTGCAGTGTAGACATGCCCTGACAGTTAGAGATTCTCTTGAGACCTGAAGCATGAGGCTTAATGTCTCTTCAAAAACATGTCTTCATTAATTATGATGATGCTGAATATTCTTGATAGCCATATACATATCCAATTCCTCTTAAAATCTTGCCAAGTTTTGTGCTTGCTTTAAAATACCTGTATATGCTTGTTCTATATTACAGGAGAGATGTATGTTTCTGAACGCGAGGGCTGTGATTCTACTGGCGATGGAACAGAGAAGAAGCCTTTCAAAACAGCTCTGAAGGTATCTGCAGAAAACACACGAAGTCTATTTCAAGTCATATTGTTTCCCTTCAGGACAAACAGCCAATTATTTACGGAAATACTTAAACTAGTGGTGGGCCAGATTTGATCTGAAAATAGCTTTTTAAGCTGCTGTTCTCTTTAAATGTAAATCTTATATATCTTAACATCGGGTCCTCATTGATGTGTTTTGTAAATTTAGGATGTCCACCATATTATCTCATTGACAGTCTCACTTCAGTACTCTTATGATGAAACTGACTTTTGCACTTTTTTTTCCCTTTAAGGCTTTGATGACAGCAGGAAAAGAACCATTTCCTACTATTTATGTGGACTCGCAAAAAGAAAATGAGGTGATGTAATTTAAATGGATATTTTTAATTAAATGAGGTATTAAGGTTCCTATTTTTCAAGACACAAATAACTTCTTTCTCTTCCCCCCATATCTCACCGGATCCATCTAGAGATGGGATGTTATTTCTAAGACACAAATGAAGAATGTAAAAAAAACATGGCACAGAGAACAAATGAAGCATGAAGCTAGGGAGAAGAAAGAGGTGGGTTATGAATACTGCCAAGTCAGCTTATTTAGAAATTAAAAATAGAAAAAATCCATTTTAGCTCCCCTGAAAATGGCATATGCTAATCCTGAGTGTGCTGTTATAGTGGTGGATGAAGGCCGTAGCAGGCAAAGTGATCTGTAGTGCACTAGTCAGCATTACAACCTTTAAGCCCACTGCTTGTGTGCCCAGATAGTTTAATTTTGCCAGAGAAGGGCTGAGAAAGTTAAATGTACATGGTCCTATTCTATCCTTGGATATATGGTTTGACTGCCGTTGACTTCAGTGTATATGTATGTTAGTTGTTTTCACTTCATCAAGACAAGCAAATGGTCTGCGTCAGGGATGGGATGAGTTTCTACAAATTTTGGATGTGGATGTCTCTAAACTCCTCCAACCTTCTCTAAACCAGGTTAAGAGCACTTCTAGGAAGTGTTTCATGTTCTGGGGATCGCACCCATGTATCTTAGGGCAGATTTTTGACATATTGTAGCAGGGCTGAGATTCTATGTAAACATTCATCTTTAGAGATGTACGTAACGGTTTCGTACTGCTGTCTGTGGGGAGTGATACTGATATAAATAACCTGATTGTAGTTATCGTTAACACCACTACATGACTAATACATAATTTATGGAAAAACTTCTTAAAATTAGGCAGAAGATGGTTTGCGACGAGAGAAGAACCTGGAGGAAGCTAAGAAAATTACCATCAAGAATGATCCCAGTCTTCCAGAGCCTAAATGCGTGAGTGGAATCCAATGCACTGGATAAGAAGCCCCTGTAACAATCCCTTTCTTATATTTATAAACCGCATGATTCTGAGGTGTGCTCTGCATCATCACCAGCTGTTGAAGACTACTATGCTTTTCCTTCCTTGAGATTTTATTCTCTCTGGTGATTAGCATATCCTCATATGTTTCATCTCCCTCATTCACCTCACAGTTCACTGAGCCTGCTTGACTTTAATTTTGGATTCTTCCAATACACATGCACCAGAGGGGAAAAGCCAAGCTGTACTTCTGCTTGAAACAGCCTGATGAGTTTTTGTTGTTGTTTTTTTAATTGCTAAAAAGATCCTTGTTTAAAATCTGCCCTCAACAGAAGGGCTTTTGCCATGGTGGGGGATGGAGGAAATATTGCTGATTTGAAAAACATACATACTGAATTAATATCCAGTATGTGTGGGCCCCAAGTTCTGCTGAATTACATTCGTGCAGCCACACTGAAGTCAGTGAGGTTTGGCAAGTCTAAATCAGAGGAATTGGGAAGCAAAAAATAAACATTCTGCTAGATCACAATCTTGAAGACACTTCTTACAGAAGAATTTTGATTTGAGATTTTCACTCCAACATAAGCAAACGGACAGTGTACTCAGTTGCACCGAAGTCAATCTCTATCTTTCCCTGGCCAATGCACTGTAGTAATTCCAATTTGCAGATGGCTGGGACTTTAAAATCTATTAACCGATAACTAGATAAGTCTGAAGAGCAACACCAGCCTGCCAATTGGAGAGTCAGTCTTACCATGTCAGTGCCTCAACAGTGACTTTGTGATGGGATTCAATCAGTACCAAAATAAAATGCATCAAAAAGTGCCAGTTATCTACAATTCTAATTCATTATCCTCTCTCATATTTTGGCTTCTAACCGAACTCCTATCTTACTGAGTAGTTTTAAAAATTAGTGCAGAAAAGGCTGTTCAGACCTCCAGGTGAAGGAAAGCTGTGTGTTCAAGGTCTCTTGCCCAGAATGGTGTGACAATTTGGTATATATTGAAGTATAAGTAATATCTGAGAGGCATGGTTTTCAAGTGAACTTTTACATGTGCTGACTCTTGTTGTATTCAGATGTAAAACCAAATTCCTGATCACTTGTGGTCATTAAAGTTCCCACATTGCTATCTGACAGAGTAGGACTGTTAAGCAGAATGTAATAACCCAACATGAAATTTGGTTAGGACATCAGAGGTGCTTAAACACAAGCCTTTCTATTTTTAACTTGATAGGATATTCTTCCCTCGGTGCCCTAAACTGTCATGCAGAATTGATGGGTGCTATTCAATCCGTTGTGTTCTACCCCAGATGCATTTCAATGGTTAGAACCTGTTTCTGGTGCATATCCCATATGCCCATGTCCCATGAAGCTGTGGAAATGAAAGGCACTGTCTAAATGTCAGTTTGTTATGATTTATCTCTGTGGTTCATTGATTTTAATCCATGCTTTACAGGTGAAGATTCGTGCTCTAGAGGCACACAGAGGCCAACGAGTGAAGGTTTTTGGCTGGGTCCACAGGTTACGTAGACAAGGTAAACAGTCCTTAATGTAGACAAAGTAAATAGCTAGCCCTTAAAAGTAATTGAGTCAATGCAGAAAGGGGGAACAAGGGGTAGAGTATAACAGGACATATTCTGGCTCACCTTGCTCAGGCTAGGAAAGCTGGGAGGTGCGTGGAAAATGAACAGCTTCTGTAGCACCAGGTAAAGCTGTCCATCCTAATCCTGGATCCACTGATGCTTCATAGATGTCCTCTGCCAGGTATCCTAGAAGGATTGAACTTGGTTTGACCTGGGGATCGGGGTGTGATGCTGGCTGTCCTGCCTTAACAGTGATTCCTATTGCATGGCATGCTGTGCAATCTGTTTCTTCCCAGAAGGAAAAACTTGAACAAGAGGGGATGGATGGGAGGGGCTACATCATTTCCCACATAATAGCTGTAACTTGGGCCAACATACTCAACGTGTATGGCCGGTCCAAAGGGCCTGGCCCTGAGAACATCCAACACTCCTTGTCAAATTATTGGGGGTAAAATCCTGACCCTATTGAGATCAATTGGAGCTTTGCCATTAACTTCAGTGGAGCCAGGATTTTGCCCTGGGGGATTTGGATGCCTAACACCTAGGATTAGGCTCTACATATGACTTCATCTTTCATTATCTTTTGGCATAAAAAACACAGTTGTGTGGAAAGGATTTTATCATCCAACAAATGTTTTAATGTGTAGTTCTGGTATTTATTAGTGATCATGAGCAACCCTTAACAGACAACCCTGAAAACAAACTGCCGTGATAACATTTGCTGGGTGTGGGCCTACTGAACTGAATAAAATAATAGTTTTGTCTGACGAGTCTGGGTTTTTGTTTTTGTTAACTAGGAAAAAATTTGATGTTCCTTGTGTTAAGGGATGGCACAGGATTTCTGCAGTGTGTCCTGTCAGATGAACTGGTGAGTTGCGGGGTTTTATTTCTGCAATGCAAAAGAGAAGCTATTAATACCCAGTGTTGTTTCCTTTATATGCCCCACTTGAAAGTTTGACTTAATGATATTAAGGTTTAATTCATTAAACTTTTATGAAAAGTTTAAGGGGGGGGGTCTCTTTTTCTCACTCATACCACCGGAGTTTTTCTTGTTCACAGAATGAGTTAACGAGGAGATTATGAACCTTCTTTCTTTGTCTCTGGACCCTTGTAGAGTTTGTATTCTAGCTGTACATTTAAAATATCTTTGTCTCTTTTTCTATAGTGTCAGTGTTACAATGGAGTGATCCTCTCTACGGAGAGCAGCGTGGCAGTGTATGGTACACTAAACCTTGTTCCTGAAGGCAAGCAGGTGAGGGAGTTAGTTGCGGCTGTGAGTTTGGGGTTCCCCCCCACCCACCTATCACTCAGTCAGATGGCAAAATATGGCCCTTTTGGGGAGCGGCAGGGAAAGTGGAGGGAACAGAGGGAAAGAACTCCGTAATTGATTTCAGTGGGGATTGCTGCTCAAAAATTGATGGCATGATATGGTTGAGTGTGTGTGCGCGCGCGTGCGCATGGGTTTGTGCTTGTGTTCGTTAGTTCTAACTGGGTAATATTTCTAGTTTATCTTTTAGCTGAAGTTGCATTTCCTTAGGGTACTAGTATGGAAGAGTATTGTCTTTTAAATATAGACACGGCTTTAGTTTTCCTAAAAAGTGAGATGAATATTTTTTTTAAATAACTGTTTTAGTGGTAATGTGGTGATTCTCAACTCTCCTTTTTAGCTGAGATTTGTGCTTGTAGGCTCCCCTCTATGCAGGATAACCTGTGGGAGCATAGAGACCTTAATTTGGCCTTTTTTTTAATTTGAGAAGGACACACAGCCTGAAAACTGGCCTTTAACGCTGTTTGTGTTCTTTAATGATGATTTCAGCATCATTTATAACTGCTGGAAATGTATAAAAATACAATAAGGTTGTAGACCAAAAACCAAATAGTGTTTATATTTTGCTGCCTTGTAATTGGTCATGTAAATTTCAGATTATTAATACTTATGAAGTCTTTCACATCTGGAGCTAGGGTCAGTTCTACAATAAGTAGCTTCATAAAGGATGCCCATAAAAAGAGTTCAAACTGTAGGTAGGGCTGGAGAATTTTCCAGGAGTTCATATGGGGAGAGAGACTGGATGAGGATGGTCCAAAGTTTCAGGATATCCTTTAAAATATAGTAATGTATAGTAAATATAATTCCCAAAAAACTAATAGTAGGACATTTGTTTTCTAATATCTTCTCAGTTGCTCTTTGTCGAATTAATTCAGTTATAAAATCTCTTCTGCAGAATAAATATAAATCCATATTGTAAAACCGATGCTTGAATATAGTTTCTTGATGTTTGTTGGATTTTCCTGGGGGGGAAAAATTCAGAGAATGAACAACAAAAGAGAAGCTATTCTGATAGTGCTCTAAATAGCTTCTAAAGAGCCAATTTTGAAGAAGATTAGGCTGTTCAACTAGCCACTGATGGTAGGACAGAATGGGACAAATTCTGCCAAATTTACACTCCCAGTACCCCCATTGATATTCTGTATACTGGGTTCTGCCCAGTATCTGATTTACTGAGTTCCCATTAACTATGGCACAATCTGCGGTGAGACTTTGTTATGTTGTAGGCCCTTCCTGAACAATAGTTAAGTGTGAGTTTTGTTAGAAAGGTGTTAATTTATTCAGAAATTTCATCATGCAGTGAAAATGTATTTACTTCTACACAGACACTTGTGTACGTTTTATTGAGTCTAGAAAGTTTGAAAAAGGGGGGGGAAAATAGTCCAGATTGTGACTTGTTTGGCCCTATCTACTCTCTTTCACAGAGTTTAGGAGCCATGTTTGAATACAGTTCAGCAAACTTGTTTCCAAAAAGCACTTGCCAGCCAGTGTATGAACAGGTCCCAACAGTGTTAGAGTTGTGTTTTAAAAAACCAGGGCTACAACATGCTATCTGGCAGTATCCACACTGGTGGGCAAAACAGAGCTAGAAACCTATTAGCTGGAACCGTGTGTTTAAAGCAGGTTGTAATCCTCCCTATCACTCTGAGGAGACTGACTGCATCCATAAGAGAACTTGTCTAAAGAACCCAGCCCCAATTGTATTGGAGCTTATAGCAGCTAGTATCAAGTTAAAATGATATTATCAGGTCAGAAATAACTTATTTTAAAAGCACAGTAATATCCTTCCCTTTGTTAGTAATAATACCTGAGGATATTAAACTCTAACTTCTAACTATTTTGTGCTTTTTGTTTACTATTTATATTCATTAGCTCATTATTACATTATTGTCTCTCTCATTTCGGACAGCGAAAGCCAGATAGAATCAGAAAATGAAACTTTTGCCTTAGCAAATGGTATAATGTTTGGGATTATGACACTACAGCATACGCTACTTGAACTCCAAAATGGACAATTTGTTGTTTCCTTGTTCAGCAGTTAGCTAAAATTAATAAGAGGAGGGTTTTCTGCTTTCATATTGGGGTGAAATTCAGCGCAATGCAGAAAACTCAGAAAAGCCCCCACGTCCCATGCAAGCCCTGGGATGAAATTCCTACATAGTCTATATAGGGTGATCCTTCCACCATCATATGAGCAACTCCCATTGACTTTAGTGAGAGTTACATGTATCCTTCAGCAGGAGGAGATGGGACAAAAATATACAAAGGTCAGAATGCTTTAGATTCCTATCAAGGGTTATCTTGTACAAATGTGTGTATTTTTATGGGAGTGGGGAGAGAAGGAGGGATTTTTCACTGTTTTCACAAGAGTAGCAGTCATTTGGAAACATTGACAAGCTGCCTCAGACCATGCAAGTTCTGAAGATGAAAATCTTTCACACTGAGTAACTTTTTATTAATCAGAAGTAGCACATAATACCACTGTAGTTAAATCGGTGGATCCCAACCCAGTCTTGGGTTGCAAATCATTCGTCTAAAGGTGGCATTGTTGAATTACAAAAAATGGCATTTTAAAAGCATTGCCTTTCTCAATAGGACTTGAACATCTAGGGCTAAAACAGAGTTATTAGCAACAGAGTTAAGTTAGAATATCAAGTTACCATTTTTAGGTGACAGTACCAAACTTCTAATGTGTATGTTGTTTCTTCTAAAACCCATAGGCTCCAGGGGGCCATGAGTTGAGTTGTGACTATTGGGAGCTGATTGGTCTGGCTCCAGCTGGAGGGGCTGATAACCTGATCAATGAGGAATCGGATGTTGATGTGCAGCTTAACAACAGGTATATGATGATCCGAGGAGAGAACATGTCCAAAATCCTCAAGGTGCGCTCCATGGTCATACAGTGCTTCAGGGATCACTTTTTTGACAATGGATATTATGAAGTAAGTATAGCTTTCTTTCCTTCTACAGAGCCTCAGTGACGCTTCTAGATATACTGTATAGACTTTGATATTGAATTGAATTACAGAAAAATTACTTGTCAATTAGGAGACCACTTTTTGACTGTTTTTATAGACGGAATTCTTATCTTAATAATGAGATTTTGTTTAACAGATCACTCCACCGACACTAGTCCAAACGCAGGTTGAAGGAGGCTCCACGCTATTCAAACTGGATTATTTTGGCGAAGAGGCATACTTGACACAGTCCTCCCAGCTGTACCTGGAGACCTGCATCCCTGCGTTAGGAGACACGTTTTGTATCGCCCAGTCATACAGAGCTGAGCAGTCCAGGACGCGCAGACACCTGTCAGAGTATGGGAATCATTGTAGTATAAGTATGCATGTGTTTAGAGGGCAAGGGAACAGCAGTCAGTCAGGAACAATAGGACTCTACAAAAAGGAAGGTAGAGCGTTATGCTAATATGCAAGGGGCTGACCAAAGCTTCTTTGGAAATATCCTGCTCCCAAGGTCAGTGGGTGGGAGGCAGAGCATTAGAGGAGACATTGACTCCTCTTCTCTAATTTGTCCAGGTGGAGAATGACTTTTATTGAGCTTCTATTGTTGGAATGTGCTGTGGATGCCATTGTGTAACTTGTGAAGGGAATAAAGTTATAAGTAGGGCTGTCAAGCGATTAAACAAATTAATTAATTGCGCTGTTAAACAATAATAGAATATCATTTATTTAAATATTTTTGGATGTTTTCTACATTTTCAAATATATCAATTTCAATTACAACACAGAATACAAAGTGTACAGTGCTCAGTTTATATTTATTTTTGATTACAAATATTTGCACTGTAAAAAACAAGAGAGAGTATTTTTCAATTTCCCCGTTGCAAGTACTGTAGTTGCGGATTGGTCCTGCTTTGAGCAGGGGGTTGGACTAGATGACCTCCTGAGGTCCCTTCCAACCCTGATATTCTATTATTCTATGAATCTCTTTATCATGAAAGTTGAATTTACAAATGTAGGATTATGTAAAAAAACAAAAACCCTGCATTCAAAAACAAAACAATGTAAAATTTTAGAGCCTAGAAGTCTACTCAGTCCTACTTCTTGTTCAGCCAATCACTTGACAAACAAGTTTGTTTACATTTGCAGGAGATAATGCTGCCTGCTTCGTGTTTACAATGTCACCTGAAAGTAAGAACAGGCGTTAACATGGCAGTGTTGTAGCCAGCGTCACAAGATATTTATGTGCCAAATGGCCTAAAGATTTATATGTCCCTTCATGCTTCAGCCACCATTCCAGAGGACGTGCGTCCATGTCGATGACGGGTTCTGCTCGATAACAAGCCAAAGCAGTGCAGACCAGTATATGTTCATTTTCATCATCTGATCAGATGCCACCAGCAGAAGGTTGATTTTTCTTTTTTGGTGGTTCGGGTTCTGTAGTTTCCACATCAGAGAGTTGCTCTTTTAAGACTTCTGAAAGCATGCGCCACACCTCATCCCTCTCAGATTTTGGAAGGCACTTCAGATTCTTAAACCTTGGATCGAGTGCTGTAGCTATCTTTAGAAATCTCACATTGGTACCTTCTTTGCGTTTTGTCAAATCTGCAGTGAAAATGTTCTTAAAATGAACATGTGCTGGGTCATCATCTGAGACTTCTATAACATGAAATAAATGGCAGAATGCGGGTAAAACAGAACAGGAGACATACAATTCTCCCCAAAGGAGTTCAGTCATAAATTTAATTAACACTGCACCCCAAATCCCTCATCTCCAGCTCCACCCCAGAGCCTGCACCCCCCCCCCCAACCCTCTGCCGCAGGCCTGAGTACCTCACGCCCAGCCCCCCACACCCAACGCTCTGCTCCAGCCCTGAGCTCCCTCCCACACGCCGAACCTCTCAGCCCCGCCCTGCCACATGAATTTTATTTGTTATGTACACATCACCTCCATATTGGTGCACATAACAAAATTCATTCTGCACATGGATGGGAAAAACTACAGGGAACACTGTTGGCATGTAAATACTTTGCAATGCCAGCTACAAAAGTGCCATGCGAATGCCTATTCTCACTTTCTGGTGACGTAAATAAGAAGCGGGTAGCGTTATGTCTCGTAAATGTGAACAAACTTGTTTCTTTGCGATTGGCTGAACAAGAAGTAGGACTGAGTGGATTTGTAGGCTCTAAAGTTTTACATTGTTTTGTTTTTGAGTGCAGTTACCTAACAAAAAACCCTACATTTGTAAGATGCACTTTCACGATAGAGATTGCATTACAGTACTTTGTATGAGGTGAATTGAAAAATGCTATTTCTTTTATCATTTTTAGAGTGCAAATATTTGTAATAAAAAATAAATACAAACTGAGCACTGTACAGTTTCTGTATTCTGCGTTGTAATGAAATCAATATACACCTCTACCTCAATATAACGCTGTTCTCGGGAGCCAAAAAATCTTACCGCGTTATAGGTGAAACCGCGTTATATCGAACTTGCTTTGATCCGAGTGCGCAGCCCCGCCCCCCCGGAGCACTGCTTTGCCGCGTTATATCCGAATTCGTGTTATATCAGGTCGCGTTATATTGGGGTAGAGGTGTATTTGAAAATGTAGAAAAACATCCAAAATATTTAATAAATGTCAATTGGTATTCTATTGCTTATCAGTGCGATTAAAAAAAAAATGAATTGCGATAAATCAAGTTTTAATCGTGATTAATTTTTTTGAGTTAATCGTGCGAGTTAACTGCGATTAATCGACAACCCTAGTTATAGGCTAAGGAGGGAGGGAGGGAGGGGGCAAAATGGCAATTGGGATGAAATCCTCCCCTCTCATAGGGAGATTGTCTTCATTACTCAAGTCCTCTTGCTTGTGCATGGCTGATGAAAGGAGGGGAAGTGTCTTCATTCTGATGACTAATGGTGATGTGACCTTGTTCTTCAGATATACTCACATTGAAGCTGAATGTCCTTTCATGACCTTTGAAGACTTGTTGACCCGTCTGGAGAATTTGGTGTGTGATGTAGTGGACAGAGTCTTGAAATCGTCTGTATCAACCTTCCTATATGACCTAAACCCGGTATGTGGTGGTGTGGCAAGCAGTCCTGAATATTCACCTCTGTTTGGCAAGAAATATGACGTAATGTCCCTCAGAACCTCAGCCTAGCCTCCTTTTGGCAGCATATTCACACGGGGCGAACAGAGCACAGCAATGAGCTCCAATCATTTGTAAGACACTCAATGACATCAAAAGGAGTCCAGCCTCTGCAAGGCTGATACCTATATCATACACGGATAGGGCTGGTGGTTTATATCTTAAAGTCTCGGGACAAGCTGCTGCTGTTTGAATTCCAGAAGTGCTTAGGGAGCCCCATTCATGGATCATGTAGCCTTTTATTTTGCTTAGAGTGAATTTGATGATGTTTTACACCAGCATGCATTCAGCTCTGGTTGCTACAGTTTCAAACTCACCAGAGTGAAATTGCATCTGGTGCTTTTCTCAAATTTGGAGACTCTAGGAACACACAAAGTTGAAGGACAATGACCACAGACACGATCACAAGTACAAAGTCTTATCTGTACTATGAGTTTTATTAAGCAGTAAGTTACAATTACCCATGCATATAGAAATCTGACAAAAACCTATGCAGTAATTATAACTGTAGTCACACTCACAGCCTCAAAGATATTCTAGGGTCGAATGGACGTCTCAATAGATGATCATCGCTAGAGGGATGGTTCTTGCTGGGGCTTCCTGTGGGCTCGTCCCTTGGGACTTCCCACTTTTACCCAACAATGGAACCCTCTTTTATAGAGTAATTCTTACCACACCTAATACCTTATACTTATGCATGAAGGTGTCAAACTCTCTTTTCCTTATCTGTACCTCCACACCCCATAAATATGTCCTGTTTTTCATAGGTTGTTCTTAGTTCCTCTTATTCTCATTAGCATCTATGCATGCCATGTACTCTGTGGTCAAGACAGTCATTGAAAGATGTTCCAGTCAGGTGTTTCGCGGTCTTGAACAATACATTGCGGTCTATTGCAATCCATTTTTTCATAATATCACCTATTGGCACATCTTATGAAGTAACCTTGTGACCTTGCTGGCACAGGGTTATTCCTATGTCACCCACTCATGTCAAGTGTTCTTAAGGCTGTGGCCTAGTATGGCTAAGCTAAAATCTTATAAGTCTCCGCCTGTAGACCTTGCCTTCCAGCCATGCTTTACTTATATACCTAATACACACTCATCACTCCTAAATATTTATCAATCCTATACTTCTATAATCCTACAATTTAAATCTATTTAGCATAAATTGATTATATATGAAATGGCATATAAATTGACCATAACATCACTTCATACAATGACAAATGGATGATAACTTGAACTAATTGGTTACAGCCAAAACCCCACTGTGCTAGGTACTGTACAAACAGAACAAAAAGCTTGTCTCTGCCCCAATCTAGGTATCTGACAAGAGACAAAAGTGGGATATAGACAGACAGGGAGACTGAGGAAACAGACAATATTGTGTGGTTTCTAAGCTGAGACAGTGCTCAGTAAAGCTGGTTCCTCCTCCTCATCCTGTCTGCAATGACCCACCTTACTTCACTGTCTCCTTAATTTCCCCCCAAAGCCAGCCAACAGCCTCCTACAGCCAGCCAGTCTCCTCTCAGTCACTAGCCAACTCCTTCATGTTGCACAGAGACCAGAGCGTCTCCAGTTTCCTTGGCTTGTTCTGATAAGCACTGCCTTCCTCCTACTTGTTTAGTCTCTGCTCAGGACCTGGGATTGGGGGAGATGAAATACAGCACAGGCCAGAGAGTGAGGTCTTTCCTTAAAGAGGTGAATGTAGCAAGTCTGAACTTGCTGCAAGTACCCAGCCCCGTGTCTCAGCAGATGGAAACTCTCTTGGCATAGTGTCCTGTAGTGCTATCTGCGGTACGCTGTGGAACTGGTGCTGATGTACCCAATGCATCCATGCACAGAGGGGGTCAATGGCCTGAGTGGTACCGTATTGTATCCTGGTTCCTGCAGAGAGCATTCTGTGGGTTTAGAAAGCTGAATGTGGAGAGGGATAGATGCTTTGTGTGCTCACAGTCACTCAGCACCCCAGACACCACCAGGTATTTACCTAAGGCTCCCATAGAGGCAACTGCATTGCATTAGTGCACACACCATGTAAGTAAGGTCCAAGAGCTGTAGAGGGAGCCTCATTGGCACAGCTCTTCTGGCTGGGAGGTGTAAGGGAGACCAGTGGAGGCTTGAATCAATTATTTTAAAAAAATACACAATTTGAAACAATCCACTCTATTAAATCAACAACAACAAAAGTAAGTTAGAAAAAGCAATTCCTCAATGGTTTGAGTTGTTACAAACAGTTAATGGAGAAATCATACATTTGCTATATATTAGCCCAGAATTAGTTTGTTGCCTCTCTCATTCAGACAATTTAAAGCATGGTTCTATTATCAAAGGATTCTTTGTCAAATTTGCTCTGTCTCTTAAGTTCTTTCTAAGCATCACAAACTCTTCCTGGGATCTGAAAGCCAAGCTGTATTCATTCTGGCTACAGCATCTTTTCTAGTTTGTTTCAGGGGAAGAATCTTTATAACTAATTTGTTAAAGCATGAGCTAGAAAAGCATCTGGCTTGTTCTTTCTAAGCCCTACTGGCTGTGCACTGCTAACAGGAAAGCTTGTGGTGTTCACCAAAGTGAGCAGATAGGACTGAAAACACAGGGAATAGATCTCCTGAGTAGGAACGTGCTTTTTTTTTATTTTTTTTTAAGCCTGGCTACTTTCCTAACTCTAACTGCACCGCTAAAAGGAATTGACCTTTCAAACAACACTAATGTTTTCGTGTGTGTCTAATCTTACATTGCAGAACTTCCAGCCCCCCAAACGACCTTTCAAACGAATGAACTATACAGATGCCATTACATGGCTAAGGGAACACGGTGTGAAGAAGGAAGATGGCACTTACTATGAATTCGGAGAAGTAAGACCCTTTTGCCCTCTATTTTTTTGATATCTTAAAAGAGGTTGGAGCTCAACTCTGAAAGTGTACCATACTTATGGTTTCTTTCCTAATTTTGTGACTGGATCATAATGCAATAAATGCAAACAGTGGTTTTATAAAGAACCTACTGACTATTTTTTGGGTATGGCCTGGTCTTCTAGCTGCCTAAAGGGTAATGTTGATCAGTGGGGCCAGGATTTCTTTAAATCAGTGTCTTTGTCCTCCTGAATACTGGGTTTCAGAACCTATTCTCTAGTTTGCAGACATGTGGAGGGAATATGGCTTTTAAGATGCTCTGAGCCTGAGGATCCATAGGGAAATCCACATGAATGGAAGAGGAAACCTAATGCAGACACATCCTCTCTGCATGGCATTCCCTCATGTGTTGTGCTAACATTTTCCTCCCCTTACTGTGTACTACACTCGAGGTAGCGCAGGATAAGTGGAAGGAACTGATGCCATTGGGTTTGGAAGGAAGCCTCCCTTGTGGGCAAAAAAAATTAAAATAAAATAAAAATGGCAAAAACACATAGTTTAAGATCAAAATTTGGATTAAAACTTTTGGTCAAAAATGTTTCAGAAAATTGAGAAATTTGAATAAAATATTTTGGTCAAAAAATTGTATTTAGGGTACACTGAGAAATTGTTTTTAAAATATAGGTTAAAAAATTTGGACAAATTGTATTTTGCTTAAAAAAAAAAAAAGTGGCCAGAGTTGTATTTCAGTCAAAAAACCAAGAAATTTGGATCAGGAAAATTTTATTATTTTGGCCCAAAAAGCTTTTGATTGAAAAGTAGAGAAATTTGGGTCAAAACTTTTGGTGAAAAGGTCCAACCTCCTTCTTCTCATTCTTTTTTAACCTCCAAACTGTGGGTCTCTCTCTCTCCCCCTCCCCCCCCCCCCCCCACCCCCCCCCTGGTTTTGGGGTCCTTTGCACCCTTCTCTGTGCACAGTAAAGGAGACAAAATTACACTTTTGTGACCTTGACATAGTCCAAATCCTCAGAGGGGCTGTGCCTCTGCAGCTCCTGGTGCAGTCAATGAAAGCCCAAGGTGCTCCATCCCTTTTCAGCACCTGGCCCTGAGTTTCTAGTGTCTGGTTTATCTTCCTAAGTTTTGCCACACAATGTGGCATTCTTTATTCATCGCAAATAAGACTGAAGCTGCCTCTGGTTTGAATTGTCATGTCTTTGGTGCTGTCAATGCCTGCCTTAACCCAGAATTGAGAGGGAAATCATGTTATATTTTAGATTTCTAATATAATTTCTACATGTATTTAAATCACAGGCAACAATGGAAGTGAACATTGACCAACACAAATGGTTGTTACAAGCAATGCTTCTTCAATTAATGACAAATGTATCTGTTGGAGTTAGACTTAGGCCTGGTCTACGCTACAGAGTTAGGTGAACATAAGGTAGCTTATGTTGACCTAATTATGTCAGTCTACACTACGGCCTTGCTCCCACTGATGTAAGAGCCCTACTACATGGACATAACAACTCTGCTTCCATGAGAGGCATAGGGCTTATGTCAGTTAGTTAGGGTGATGCAGTGCTGGAAATTGACAAGAAAGGCTGTTAGGCTTCCTGCTGTGAACCCTGTGCCTGGCACACAGCTTGGGCTGTCACCTCAGGACAATTGGGCTCCCGGCTCCCGGCCAGGCTACCCCTCTTAAGTTGGTGGAAGCACTGCTGGTGAGGATGTGCACCGCTGAAGGAGGGCAGTGTGGACGTGAAACACCCCAGCTGTAAGTCGACCTAACATAGGTTGACTTAAGTTTGTAGTGTAGATGTGCCCTTCGTTTCTTTACATCCTGCACCACCTATTGCAATCGAAGGCAGCCATTTAGAGAATGGTCATAAAAGGTGGAATTCCAGCCTGGATGAGTTGAAGCTGTGCTTTGATTTTGATGGAGTTGAGACCCCATGCTGGTGATGTTACATTTTTGTATAAAATAGATTAAATACTACAAAAAAGGGATATTTCATTGTAGTTGCATTTTATGTTAGATCATGTGAAACATATGTTACCATAGATTTGACTGTATGATACTTAATGATTATTAAATAGTTACTTATAGCATAGGCAGAAAATACTAGCAATCTAATGAGGGTATTAAACTGTGCCTGTTTTTTTATTAATAATTAAAATGCTAAATTTGAATTTAAAAAAAAAAAAACAAACAAACTTCTGGAGTGTGTATTGCTAGGTGTCCTTCAACATTCCTTAGTAACTTCAAAGTTAGGAGGGTTTTGATGCAGTGGTACATATAATTGGTCTTTAACTGGTCATTCAAGATATTCCTATATGCAATATATAGATTAAAGGAAGTGCTTAAACAGTTCTCAGCAGTGAGACCGAATGCCCATGGAATGTATAGCATACCTGGGTTTCAGGGCCAGATAAAACTAGCCTCTATGTAACAGTAACTGATCATCTGAAAGAACTCCACTCTCTTCTCAGCTTCCAGTCTGGGACTAGCTTAGTTTTCCTAGTGTCTTAGCTATTCCTAGCTGTTACCCTCTGATATGTAGTGAATATTCTGATGCAAAATAATTTTTTCTTGATTTAACGTCTCGGAGTTTGATTAAAATTGCTTCTCCTCCACCCCTGCTAAAAGCTTTCCTCATATCTCTGTCATTATACTGTGTGTTCTTTTTGCCTGACATCTATAGGAGAAAAGCCTAGTGCTGAACTCAAGCAGTGTGTCTGGCCATAAACGTTGTTAAAATCTTGTTTAACCTCAGGATATCCCAGAAGCTCCCGAGAGACAGATGACAGACACCATTAATGAACCAATCTTGCTGTGTCGATTTCCTGCAGAGATAAAATCCTTCTACATGCAGCGTTGTCCTGAGGATTCCCGGCTTACTGAATCTGTCAGTTTGTGTCACAGAGTATTCGTAGTTTCTTTCTGGGAGGGGGATGGGTGCTTGTGTGTGTGAATGCACAGAAAAATGTAATAAATGACTGGGTGGGAGAGTCAAGTGGGATAGCTTTCACTGAAATAATATTTTTGCATGTGTCTGTGCATGGCCTGTTTGCTTTAAAAAAAGAAATATTGAAGTAAATGTATACCTGCCCTGAAAAGAATAAATGTCAGCACTTTACTAGGGCTTTCGTTTAGTCTGATCACACACAAATGCTATATAAAGATAGTATTCAGTCTAATAGTGGGAGGAAAAGAACAGTCTTACCATTAACGCACAGGACCAGAAGTCAGGAGAGCTGGGTGCTATTCTTAGCTGTGCTACATTTTGTGTGTATGAGGAAAGATTAAAAAGACAGGGACTACTCAGCTTGGAAAAGAGTCTACTAAGGTGGGATATGATAGAGGTCTATAAAATCATGACTGGTGTGGAGAAAGTGAATAGGGGAGTGTTATTTATCCCTTCACATAACACGGGAACTAGGGGTCACCTCATGAAAATAATAGGCAGCAGGTTTAAAATAAAGAAAAGGAGGTGCTTCTTTACACAATACACAGTCATCCTCTGGAATGTGTTGCCATGGGATGTTGTGGCGGCCAAAAGCATAACTGGGTTAAGAAAAGAATTCGATAGCTTCATGGAGGATAGGTCCAACAATGGCTATTTGCCAAGATGGTCAGGGACGCAACCCCATGCTTCGGGTGTCCCTAAACCTCCAACTGTCAGAAGCTGGGACAGGATGACCGGGGATGGTCACTCAAAATTGCCGGGTTTTGTTCATTCCCTCTGAAGCATGTAGCACTGGCCACTGTCTGAGACAGGATAGTGCGCTAGATGGACAGACCCAGTAGGGCCATTCTTATGTACTTGGATAAGTCAATCAGCCTGTCTGCTCAAATTCCCCTCCTGTAAAATGGGGCTAACAGGACATGCCATCCTCCTTAGAGTGTGCCTTAGAAGTGCTACCATGCTAACCTTTTAAGCCTATGATTGGTTTTGGGTTGGCTTTTTTTTTTTCCCCTGTTGCAAGTAGCTTATATGTAATAGTTTGTGACTTCCTGTCTTGTCTGTTTTAGGTTGATGTATTGATGCCGAATGTTGGTGAGATTGTTGGAGGTTCAATGCGTATCTGGGACAGTGATGAGCTACTAGAGGGTTATAAGCGGGAAGGTATTGACTCCACACCTTACTACTGGTATACAGATCAGGTACGTGAATAGACTTTACTCCCTGCATGTCAAATACAGAGGATGTGGCTTTTTCAGATCATGCTAAAATGATAGTAAAAATTAATCTGGGCAGTTTATTTTAGAGAGATCAAGACGTCTCTATCTTTTGGCCACTTGACCCATTGCATCTTGCAATTGGTTGCTACCTGTGGCAAGGTCGTTTTTAGGCTATTGAAATTGCTTTTGCTTGCTGCGGTGCATACATCCTCTATTAGAGCTCCCTGCTTAGAGGCTCCAGTGCAGCCTGGAAATGGCTGGGCATGTGAGTGCAATTCCCTCGGAAAGTCTTCTGTCCCTGCTCTGCCTGTTTGAAAGGCAGTAGTTCCTCTTGGCAACTTCCAAGTATAAAATATTTTTGCTGTTAGTGGACAAAAGAGTAACTTAGTCTGTTGGAAAATTAACAGTCCATCAGCAGTGGTTGCAGGGGGAGGGGAATGGAGTGGAGAAGGACAAAAGAGGGAAAGAAAGGAGTGTAGTGTAAAGTCCTCTTTCCTTCCTGCTCCCTCTTTCCCACTCCTCTCTTTTCTGGATAATAAATCTCAGGAATCAGACAGACACACACTCATTCAGTGGGATGAGCCCATTTTAGTTTCCCCATTTATCATTCAGGATATGAGCCCCCGAGTGTGATATTTATCCCAGTGTAGATGAGTAACAGGCTGATGAGTTTTAAAAATATTTCCTCTTTGCATTTTGTTCCATAGCGTAAATATGGCACATGCCCTCATGGTGGGTACGGCTTGGGCTTAGAACGCTTCTTAACATGGATTCTGAACAGGCATCACATCCGTGACGTATGTCTGTACCCACGCTTCATCCAACGCTGCAAACCTTAACCACTTCCTCAGGAGAAATTCAACAGAAAATCAAAGCAACTTCTAAAATCCTACATGTGAGGGCGGGGGGGAACAGTGCACTATGTCATCCTACAGTCCGTCTAAAGGCAAGAGCTATTGCTCCTTGTTGCTTGAGCCATAAAGTAGTACAGTTTTACTAAAACAACTATCTAATGTAGCAGCTGAAAAGGTGAAATTTTGCTTATTTGGAAGGTAAAATCACTTTTAAAAATCTACAGAAAAATTGCTGTTTTGTCATTTTAAAAACACCATCTGGTTGGGGCATTGCAGCTTTTAGCTCATAGCAAAGTTTTCATATTAGATTGATATTTGAAACATGCAGTGTGTACAATACTTAACATGCAACATTTATTTCTCCTCTGACTTTAACATTTAATCTGTATGTATCTTAAAACATTGGGGCACTTGATTTTCTTTTAAAAGTAATTTGGTTTATGTTCTATCTGTGGTTTGGGGGTTGTTTTGGTTAAATTAAAAGGCAGATCATTTAAAGTTACAAATGCTGTTGTGTATTAATATGAGAGTGTTCAACAGAAGTTAATAAAGATGGAATCATGTAAACTGTTAAAAATACAATGTTAGAACATTTGGGCCTTCACTTACCCAAGCAAAACTCTCTCTGCAGTCAGAAAGAGTGTAGAATTGAGCACATCCTCCTAATACAAAAAGATCTGCTTTCTTTTGTCAGAGTTCATTAATTTGGAAATGATGGCTTCAGTTTTGCAAGGTGCAGAGCACCCTCTGCTGCTTTTGATGTCTGCCAGAGATCAGCAGGCTACACCTTGCAGAACTGGGCCCTTTAACAGGACCGGCCATTGTACAGCCTACATGCTGACATAGAGCGAGGTGGATGCGTTCTTAGAATGTTGTGTCTAGCTTCTCCTGTACACCTGCATGTTTGAGCTCCCTTCATCAGTTGGTCACTGTTGCTTGACACATAGGAAGAAAACTGAATTTTAAAGACACTGATACAATTTGGTAACTTTGAAACTGAAATAGTTTAATTTCAGCATTCTATGATTATTTGGATTAGTGTCCTTTTAAAGAGTATTTTAATCTAAGGAGCATATTTTCATAGGTCAGTAATGTCTTGTCTCCCAGATGGCTCTATACTGACTAAAGTTTGGGTAATGGGCTCAGTGTACTGTTTCTGCTTCTCCTCTGTGGGTTCCCTCAATGATTGTAATCAACTGTTACTTAATTATTAAGTGTTTTGAGCTGTCAGAATGCATTTTAGTCATAAATTAGATAAATCTTACTGGAACAAATAGTAGGTGGGTTATTTGAGACCTACTTGGATACTTGCCTTGGGACCTAGTCTGGACTTTTCATCTACACTGTATTTGTAAACTGTTAAACTTCACATTTCTGTAGCAAAACTTTGTTTTTCCTTTTAGCATTTTGCATGTTGCACACATAAATCAGTCCAATCTGCCAGTCAATAAATTTAGCATAACGTACAAAAATGTGTTCAGGGTAATAACTTTTGGACTGTCCCCTTTTTGTATTTGTCCTTTTGTTTTTCACTGGTATGTTACTTCCTTAACATACTCCACCCTGTCAAAGGACATGTCTACATGGGAAGATTCAGGAAAGTTTAACTGAATTAACTAAAGGTGTGAACTTAAAGCACATTAATTAAATGAAGTGCATTAAACCTCCTGCTCTCATTCAGAAGTAAAACGGCATTATTGCTTTAGCTTAATCTCCTTTGGGTATGGTTACATGGGGATAAAAAATTGGCAGCTGGCCCAGGTCAGCTGACTCGGGCTTACGGCCCACAAGCTCTGGGGCTGAAAAATGGCTGTGTAGCCGTTTGAGCTTGGGTTGGAGTCCGAGTTTTGGGATCCTCGACCCTCACAGGGGTCCCAGAGCTTGGGCTCCTGTCAAAATCTGAGCCCTGCGAGTCTGAGTCAGCTGACCTGGGACAACTGCGGCTGTGCTGCAGGGCCTTTATCCCCATGTAGATGGACCCTTTGAAGACGTTAAAGGCTAAAATGAACTAAGGTTACTTCCGAATGAGTGTCCACACAGGCATTTAATGTGCTTTAACTACTGTACTTTAAATTCATACATTTTAGTTATTTGCCTTAACTTTCCTAAGAGTCTCTGTGTAGACGTGCCCAAAGAGAAGTGGGGTACTGCATCATATTTTTATGTGGGAAATTTCCACATGGTGGATAATGTCAAGTGGCCAAGGCATCATCTGTGCTGGGTTTGTATTGGCAGGAGGGAGAGAAGAGTCCCTGATTGAGGCTTAGGTGCTCCAGGAATTGCAGACATCCCATGAAACTCCCACTGTTCCTGTTCAGGAGCCATGCTGCCATTGAAAGCCAACTGCATCGTTTGAGTAATGCCCCTTTTGAGGAGGGGGTTTAAAAGCTACCGATGAGTTAATGTTGCTCCAAGAAATGAGGATCGCTCAGGTAGCTGATTAGGATGAAGTTTTTTTTTTTCTTCTCCAAATCCTCCTTTGACCTCACTTCTTCCCCCTTATTATCCACTATTAACTTCCACTCCTTTGTGGCCTATTCCTTTCTTCTGGACCTACCGCAGCCTGTATGGAAAAATACCAGACCTTACAAGACTCGCTCACTATACAATAACTACCATTAGTTTTGTTTCCTTCATCTATTCTTTTTCCAGGTTCTTCCTGCATTTTTTTGTCTCCATGTTTGTCTGCTTGAGGTTACAAAACTCTTCAGAACAAGGTGGTTGGTATTTTAATCTGTGTAAAAGTCCAGGCAAAGTTGTAATGCTATATAAATATTTAACAATAATAGACTTGCCAGGGTTTTGAGGTGTTTTATGCTGAATTTATATATAATCCGATGCAGGGGACATAAAAGAAAAAAAATCCAACATTAGTTGTCTCGTTTTAATATACCATCAGTAGCAACCTCCTTTCAAAATCTCTGCGCTTGACATTCTAAATTATATAAAATTCAGATTATCTTTATATTAACTAAAAACTAGAAAAATATAATCCCATTCCCTGGAGGGCAAACTAGGCCCATCAGGGCTTTCAATCTGACCCACGGGATTACCAGCTCTGTGCGGCCCCGGGGGTGGGGTGGGAGGGGCAGAGGGCTCCATGAGCTGCCCTCGCCTGCAGGCACTGCCCCCCACAGCTCCCATTGGCCAGGAAGGGGAACCACAGCCAATGGGAGCTTTGGTGGTGGTACCCACAGGCGAGGGCAGCACATGGCAGCCCCACCTGCCCCACCCTACCCCACCCTCAGGAGCCACTGCTGGACATGCTGGCCACTTCTGGGAGCAGCACGGGGCCAGAGCAGTCAAGTCAGCAGTAAGGTAAGCAGCGCTGGGCCAGAGCCTGCACCCCAACCCCATGCCCTGAGCCCCCTGCATCCCATTCTGCACCATACCCCCTCCCACACCCCGTACCCCAACCCCCTACCCCAGCCCTACATTCATAGCCCTGCATACAATTTCCCCACCCAGATGTGGCCCTCGGGCCAAAACGTTTACCCACCCCTGGGCTAGGTACACCCAGAGCATACTGTTGCATCCCTCATCGTCTTGGCTAATAGTCATTGATGGACCTATCCTCCATGAATTTATGTAGTTCTTTTTTGAACCTTGTTATAGTTTTGGCCTTCACAACATTCGTGGCAATGAGTTCCACATGACTGTGAGTTGTGTAAAGGAACGCTTTTGTTTGTTTTAAACCTGCTTCCTGTTTATTTCATTGGGTTACCCCTGGTTCTTGTGTTATGTGAAGGAGTAAATAACACATCCTTATTCCCTTTCTTCACATGATTTGTGATTTTTATAAACCTCTATCCTAACCCCCCTTAGTTATCTCTTTTCCAAGCTGAAAAGTCCCAGTCTTGTTAATCTCGCCTCATCTGGAAGCTATTCTATACCCTTAATCATTTTTATTGCCCTTTTCTGTACCTTTTCCAATTCTAATATATTGTTTCTGAGATGGGGTGATTAGAATAGCGCACAGTATTCAAGGTGTGCGTGGAGCCTGGATATATGTAGTGGCATTGTGATATTTTCTCTTTTATACATCTTTCCTTCTTTGTCCAGCTTTCTAATGTTTAAAATCAGGACTGATGGACTAGCACCGTGGTTCTCAACCAGGGGTACACAGAGGTTTTACAGGGAGTACATCAACTCCTCTACATATTTGCCTAGTTTTACAACAGGCTACATAAAAAGCACTAGTGAAGTCAGTACAAACTAAAATTTCATAGAGACAGTGGGCTGTATACTGCTCTATATACCATACACTGAAATGTAAGTACAATATTTATATTCCAGTTGATTTGTTTTATAATGACATGGTGAAAATGAGAAAGTCAGCAATTTTTCAGTAATAGTGTGCTGTGACATTTTGTATTTTTGTCTGATTTTGTAAGCAAGTAGTTTTTAAGTGAGGTGTAACTTGGGGGTACACAAGACAAATCAGACTCCTGAAAGGGGTACAGTAGTCTGGAAAGGTTGAGAGCCCCTGTTCTAGCACAATCACATTAAATGCTCTTTATGTCAAGTGATGGAAGAGATCTTTAGGATTGTTCAGTCATTAAGAGCAAACATGGCCACAAGTGCTGGGATGTAAGTTTGGTAGAAATTTGTTTCCATGCCTTGAAGACAATTGCTTCTCCTTTTAATCTCTGTAGTTCTTACTGTCAGATAAACTCAGTGATGCTAACACGATGAGCTAAACTACTGTGCCAAGCATCTGAATGTATCATTAAACATGAGCTAAGAATCTAATTTATAATTTATGTGGGGGGAGGGAGGTCTGAACACAGCTATTTTGAAATCTGCAGACCAAGACTAAACTATATATAAAAGCACTCAAGAATGTAACAAACTCAGCACTGAGACACAATTTATAATGACATGGGTTTTTTTACAAGAGACCATAGCCTGGCTCCACATAGGCATTGCAACTAACTTTTAGGCAGCGAGCCACCCATTGGAATCTGCAAACCTTGGGTTAGGTACCTAGGCTCCCTGTACAATGAATGGGGAGACACACCTGAAAACGGGATCCACAAATGCCAGCACCCTGCCAACAGCAGATGCCAGTGAAAGGGGTGTGTCCTAAGCCCCCTCCCTCTCATGGAGTTAGGCACCTACGTCTGGGCTTCAAGGAGATGCCTACCTCTGCTTGCGATTAATAGCCAGGAACCCTCTCCCTGCATCAGGCACGTACGTTTTTCTTCCAAGAGCAGCAGTGGTGCATGCCAACTCGGCACAAGTGGACTCCCTTATAGCCTTTACCCAGCGGTTAGAGCACTCACCCCAGATATTCAATTCCCCCCTAGCCCTTGGACTATGGGACATTCTGATGTGCGTTTCTCTCAATCTCTACTGTTCAAGCGATTTGACTTGGTTTAAATACAGTAGACTCCGCTTATTAGCAACCCCTCAGCTGCCAGCAAAAAGTTGCTATTATCCCAGCAGTTACTAATAAGTAGGGCTGTCAAGTGATTAAAAAAATTAATCACTATTAATCACATGATTTTAAAAAAAATCGTGTGGTTAATTGTGCTGTTAAACAATAATAGAATACTATTTATTTAAATATTTTTGGATGTTTTCTACATTTTCAAATGTATCTATTTCAATTACAACACAGAACACAAAGTGTAGAGTGCTCACTTTATATTTATTTTTATTACAAATATTTGCACTGTAAAAAAACCAAAAGAAATAGTATTTTTCAATTCACCTAATACAAGTACTGTAGTGCAATCTCTTTATCCTGAAAGTGCAACTTACAAATGTAGAATTATGTACAAAAGATAACTGCATTCAAAAATAAAACACAATGTAAAAGTTTAGAGCATACAAGTCCACTCAGTCCTACTTCTTGTTCAGCTAATTGCTCAGACAAACAAGTTGGTTTACATTTGCAGGAGATAATGCTGCCCGCTTCTTGTTTACAATGTCACTTGAAAGTGAGAACAGGCGTTCGCATGGCACTTTTGTAGCTGGCATTGCAAGGTATTTACGTGCCAGACATGCTAAACATTCGTATACCCCTTCATGCTTCGGCCACCAATCCAGAGGACATGCTTCCATGCTGATGACACTCGTTAAAAAAATAAAGCATTAATTAAATTTCTGACTAAACTCCTTGGGGGAGAATTGTATGTTCCCTGCTCTGTTTTACCTGAATTCTACCATATATTTCATGTTATAGCAGTCTTGGATGATGACCCAGCACATGTTGTTCGTTTTAAGAACACTTTCACTGCAGATTTCACAAAACAAAGAGGGTACCAATGTGAGATTTCTAAAAATAGCTACAGCACTCGACCCAAAGTTAAAGAATCTGAAGGCCTTCCAAAATCTGAGAGGGACGAGGTGTGGAGTATGCTTTCAGAAATCTTAAAAGAGAAACTATAGAACCTGAACCACCAAAAAAATAAAATCAACCTTCTGCTGGTGGCATCTGACTCAGATGATGAAAATGAACATGCATTAGTCTGTACTGCTTTGGATCATTATCAAGCAGAACCGTCATCAGCATGGACGCATGTCCTCTGGAATGATGATTGAAGCATGAAGGGGTATATAAATTTTTAGTGCACCTGGCATGTAAATATCTTGCAACGCTGGCTACAACAGTGCCATGCGAATGCCTGTTCTCACTTTCAGATGAAGGCAACAGAGAGTCCTGTGGCACCTTTAAGACTAACAGATGTAGTGGAGCATAAGCTTTCGTGGGTGAATGCCCACTTCGTCGGATGCATGTAATGGAAATTTCCAGGGGCAGGTATAAATATGCTGGCAAGAATCAGTCTGGAGATAACGAGGTTAGTTCAATGAACTAACCTCGTTATCTCCAGACTGATTCTTGCCAGCATATTTATACCTGCCCGAACTAACCTCGTTATCTCCAGACTGATTCTTGCCAGCATATTTATACCTGCCCGAACTAACCTCGTTATCTCCAGACTGATTCTTGCCAGCATATTTATACCTGCCCGAACTAACCCCGTTATCTCCAGACTGATTCTTGCCAGCATATTTATACCTGCCCCTGGAAATTTCCATTACATGCATCCGATGAAGTGGGCATTCATTCACGAAAGCTTATGCTCCAATACATCTGTTAGTCTTAAAGGTGCCACAGGACTCTCTGTTGCTTTTTACAGATCCAGACTAACACAGCTACCCCTCTGTCACTTTCAGATGACATTTTAAACAAGAAGCAGGTAGCATTATCTCCTGCAAATGTAAACAAAGTTGTTTGTCTGAGCGATTGGCTAATCAAGAAGTAGGACTGAGTGGACTTGTATTCTCTAAAGTTTTACATTGTTTTGGTTTTGAGTGCAGTTATGTAACAAAGAAAATCTACATTTCTAAGTTGCACTTTCAGGATAAAGAGATTGCACTACAGTACTTGTATTAGGTGAATTGCAAAATACTATTTCTTTTGTTTGTCATTTTTATAGTGCAAATATTTGTAATAAAAATATAAAGTGAGCACTGTACACTGTATTCTGTATTGTAATTGAAATTAATATATATGAAAATGTAGAAAAACATCCAAAAATCTTTAATAAATGTCAATCAGTATTCTATGACAGTGCGATTAAAACTGTGATTAATTGTGATTAATTTTTTAAATCACAATTAATTTTTTTGCATTAATTGAGTGAGTTAACTGTGATTAATTGACAGCTGTACTAATAAGCCAAAGGCAAGTTTGTAGAGGCAGCAACCAGGGACAGAAGCACTGGGACATGCCTTCCCTGGCTGCAGCCCTGCAAATCAGCCTGCATGGAGGGCAGCAGATACTGGGGCTTTTCATGGGGAATGGGTACTGGGCCCACAGAGCTGCATGTTGCTTCTTGCATGCTACGGGGGCATCAGGGCTCAGCACATCCCAGTGAGAAGTCTCACTTCCCTGTGAGAAGTCCCCTGGCAGGGTGCAGCTGGAGAGAGGGTTGCCAAATTTGTAATATTTAAAAACCGGACACACTAGCAGGAGTGCCAGAACCTCCTCTTCCTCCTGAGGCCCTGCTCCTTAACCCCCAAGGGTCTGCCCCCACCTCGCTCCTCTTCCCGCCCCCCCCCCCCGCCTTCCCACCTTTACTCCACGCAGTCAGACTATGAGAATACACAGCATTCTCCATGAGGTTTGACCAGATGGGTGGCTCATTCCATCTACCTCAAAGGATTCTCATTGAACCAGCCTCTAGGGATTCCACTAGTGCTCCTTACATCTGCATTGCAGGCCTTTGTGTGGTAGCCCCCTCTGATGTACAAACACTCCTTTACCCACTAGTTCAATAGCTCTCAACCTTTCCAGACTACTGTATCTCTTTCAGTATCCCCAAGTTACATCTCATATAAAAACTACTTACTTACAAAATCAGACATAGACAAGTGTCACAGCACACTATTACTGAAAAATTGCTTACTTTCTCATTTATACCATATCATTATAAAATAAATCAATTGGAATATAAATATTGTAATTACATTTCAGTGTACAGTATATAGAGCAATATAAACAAGTCATTGTCTCTATAAATTTTAGTTTGTACTGACTTCAATAGTGCTTTATGTAGCCTGTTGTAAAACTACACAAATATGTAGAGGAGTTGATGTACCCCCAGAAGACCTCTGCATACATCCCGGGGTACACATTCCCCTGGTTGAGAACCACGGTGCTAAAAGACAAGTAAATCTAAAAACAAAAATGAAGGCAAGAAATGCATTTTCAGTGTCTCTAAAAGAAAAGTTGGTAAAGTTCCCTGATTAGTTCTAAGATATCTGATCTCTATAGTTCTCCCAAATAAGGAGAGACAAATAAGTGAATTGTTTTTAGAGCATCTATTAGATAAATAAATAATTTGTTTTGTCTCGAGGTTAGATAAACTAAACAGGGTTTGCTGTACTGATCATTTTCATTTTCTTTTTAAATTAATTTAAAACACCACACTTCAACAAAGAAATGAAGCTGTCAGGGAATTTTCACTCAGCCGCACAAGTGTGGTGTAGAATTCAGAGACCTTGCTGCAAAATTTAGGTCTAGTTTGGTGCGCGGCCGCATTATTATATATACACTATGGCAATGCGTAGTGGCCCCAGATGAGATCACAGCTTCATTGTGCTAAATGCTGTACATACACATAGTGAGAGCTAGTCATTGCCCGAAAAAAGTTTACACTCTAAATAGACAAGACAGGAAAAGAGTGTAGGGGAAATAGAGTCACAGAAAGGTTACCCTGCAAATCAGTGGTAGAAATAGAATCAGTGTATCCTGACATCCAGTTCAGTGTCCTATCCACTAAACCATGCCACCTCTGGTTAATATACTGCATGTACAAACAATATTATGACATGAATACAATGTAAAAGTACAACCAGGCCTGTAATGGTATGCAGAGATGCTAGAGGTCATAAATCTAGACATGTGGGTTTCTGCTACCCAGCAGAGGGACTTTGTTCCTTTCTGTGTGTGAAGGGAATTTCATCATAAATAATGTATCCAATAAACAGTGTGTATCCAGCTGTGCAGTGTGCAGCCTCAATGCAAAGCTTCCCTACAGTGCCCTGTCAATGGCAAATTTTATGCTTTGAAAAGAGTATTCTTTCTATCCACTAGAGAAGATTTCAGTCTGCAGAGCACAGAAGTGCCAATCATGGCAAATAACGATTCAGATTTTGTTCCCGGAGCATTGAGCTGAAATCAAGATTCATTTTATTTAGGACTACAGGCTGATAGCAGATATGCGGTCCCATTTGCGCCAGGCTAGAGCATTATCTACTAATTAAGCCTCCCAACCTCAGGTAAAGTCTCCCTTGCCACTCCCCACCCCGAATTCCCTGGTTATGTGAATGCACACAGATTATTGCTTTCTGATGATCTCCGATTTTTTGTTCCTCATTTGCATTCTCAAATATCTCCTCCCCACCCCCCACCCCCCGCTTTCCTTAAGTAAATACAAAGTACTGGGCTGTGATTTCATCATGGCAATGTAAAGAATAACTTAATGGAAGCAATCATGGTGCAAAGCGTTGCTTAGTTCACTACAGAAAGGTGCTCAGCTGCTATGCTGTGAGGACAGTAAAAGAACCTACATAGAATAGAAAGGGCAAAATTCAGAGAAACACTGTGTCATATAAATAAATGGAAAATGCACAGGTATTGCTTTTGTACCCAAATTAACCCTTATTCCTCCTTATTAGCGTACATAACAAGGACATGTACTCAGATAACATTTCTAAACAAGAGCTGCCATGAGAGAACCTACTTTTACAACTCAGCCTTCCAACTTTTCCCTTTACGTAAAGGAGAGTAGAACCTCCAATGCCTCTTGGGGAATTAAAGGGGCACAGTCAACTTAAAAATCAGACTTCTTTTTAAGCTGTTGTTACAAGTATCACTTAAGGTTATTATGACTGATAGCAGAAAAAGATATTTTCCTGTTTTTTTCATGTTGTTTACTATGTATATAGTTCATTTCACTGTTTCCCTTGTCTAATCAGTCACTTTATTCTGTTTGTGTGGAGTTTTCACATAGCAGCAGGGAGAGGAAAATGTAGTTGAAAATCCACAAAAATTAGCGAAGGGACTCACAGGCAGGTCTAGTATCCAAACTACATGTAAGTTATTATTTTAAAAAGAACAGGAGTACTTGTGGCACCTTAGAGACTAACAAATTTATTTGAGCATAAGTACTCTCACACTTTTTATCAACCTGCCTGTATTGGGCTATCTTGATTATCACTTCAAAAGTTTTTTTTCTCTTACTTAATTGGCCTCTCAGAGGTGGTAAGACAACTCCCACCTGTTCATGCTCTCTGTATGTGTGTGTATATATATATATCTCCTCAATATATGTTCCATTCTATGCATCCGAAGAAGTGGGCTGTAGCCCACGAAAGCTTATGCTCAAATAAATTTGTTAGTCTCTAAGGTGCCACAAGTCCTCCTGTTCTTTTTGCGGATACAGACTAACACGGCTGCTACTCTGAAACCTGTTATTATTTTAAGTTGACCATGTCCCTTTAGAGCATCCTTTATGTGTCCAGAATGAGGCAGCATAGTCTATTTGATAGGGAATTGTACCTGGAGTGAGGTAACTAGGGTTCTGTTCGCAGCTTTGCAGTGTGATTCATTCATTTGCAGTGTGACGTAAGGCAAGTCACTTAGCTTCCCTCTGCCTGGAGACAAGCTGCATTTATCCTGTGGCAATCAAGAAGAATTCGGCTTATTACATCTATGAATTTACCAATCATACTCGAATTCATTTTTGTGTACATAAGAAAGCTAAGTAAAAGAGAAACCTATTTGGACCTCAGTTACCCTATCAAAACATGAATTATTTCCCAGTGAAATTATTAAAATGACCTAAATACAGTATGACCTATAATCTGCATTCTTGATTCATATTTATATCTCTGAAGTGTGTGAAATAGCCATGTGAAATGTGACAGAGGACTAACACACACCACATTTTTTTCTCCCAGTTGTCTGTCTACATAGCTGCTGTATTGCATCGCTCTCACATGTAAGACAGGAGGGTGACTGCTGGAGATTTTAAAACCATCTAAAGAATACCTGGTAGGCTTTTGTTAAACATTACAAAGGAACAGCTATTCCAATAAAAGTAGTAATTATAAAGTAGGCACTCAAAAATAAACAGGAACTAAGAGATTCAGCGAGCCTCTCCTCTAGAACGAGGGCCTGATGCTGCAAACCTCGCCTCCAATGAGTAACGTACTAAAATCAATGACAGAATTCATGTGAATAAGGACTACTCCAGTGAGTAAAAGACTGCAGGAGTAAGCCTAGAATGTTTGTGAAAAGAGGAGCTTCCTGGCTCACAACATAGGGGCCCAATCTGGCAACACGTTCTCACATGAGTAGCCATTATGCAAGAAATCCCTTTGGAGACAATGGGGCTGGTTGCATGAAATAACAATGAAGGACTGGACACTAACTCAACATCAGATTATGCCCCATTATCAGTCACCAACTCTCTCATGATTCTGTTTCCAGTCTCGTGGCTTTGGTGTTTTCCTTAAGGCCCCAGCTCCTGAAGCCTTGTAAATACAAGAGCATCTCAGCTTTATTTTTATTTTTTTAAGTACGTGTTTAGCTTTTTTGGCTGCAAAGAAAAGTTTGAAAATGTAACCTAAAGCCTCAAAACCACAAGGCGGCTAAAAAGAACCCAGTTTTAAAAAAAAATCTTGTGATTTTTAAGCCACTCCATGCATTTTGAACACTTGGGATTGACAATAACTGTTATATAGGAATATAGCAATATCCGTACCAGAACAGACCACTAGGCCATCTATTCTAATATTCTGCCTGTAGCAGTGGCATTTAGATTCTACTGGATACTTCAATGAAAGACAACTCTCTGCTCTAACCCATAATGCATCTAAGCAGTTGCAAAATACTATAATCTTTGGCGGGGATGATTAGAGCTGTAGGGATTATGGTCCATTGTTAGGAAGAAGCTTTATGAACTCATCCTGCCAATTTTTTCCTTTGTTAATGAAATCTTAGTTATGTAATTAGTAAATAATGGGAATTAGCTTTTTGAGTATCTGCAACAGGAACAGAATGGAACGATCACATTTCCTAGCATTTACTTGCTAGAGTTTTATAGACTGCTTTGACTGTTCTAATAACGGATTGAACTTCTTTTGAACAACATGACATTGAGGCATGAGAATATCCCTGGTATGGCAAAATGGGGCAGGGTAGAAGTCTATTTGATGTGCCCTTCATTCCATCAGGTACCTGGGCTATTAAAAAGTTCTGTGTTGTTATGAGAGAACTACAACTAAAGTGACATTGTTGCCAATGAAAGTGGATTCGGGTGCAGAGTTCCAGAAAAGAAAGAGCAGGAGGATGAACAAAAGGTGGCGGTCATGATAAGAGGAATATGATTTCCAACTGTTCTTGTATAAACTGTGAAATGCCAAAGACAAGGAACAGTTAGGTAGGTGGTTTGTGGACAAGGGGCATGGCTACTTACTTTGCATTTAAGGGAGCCAGGATGAGAGACCTGCTTGTAAACATAACAACGTGGGAACAGCTTTGAAACAGTGACCAAGACCTGACTGGGTTTACAATGTAGGATCAGGGAAAGTGTTCCCCCCCCCCGCCATTAGCATTTTGTTAATTCTATAGATCCCTGTCCCAAGGATCCTACAATCTGAAAATAAACAAATATCCCACAAAATATAGAAGTATTCATGCATTACTGAGCAAAATCAACTGGGAAAAAAGGAATGGGAACATGATCCTGGGAAGACAAGAATGAGTCAGAGAGAGAGAGATGTGTGGTCTGAGTTGAGCACACAATTGTGAGCTGAGAATTCCCACTTCTAATTCTGAATTCTAGCCCTGGCTCTGACACTGATACAGGCAATCCCCTATTCCTGTCACATACACCCCTCACTCCTGAGTCCCCAGGCTTTCTCCCATGCACCTTACCAATTGCAGCCTTTCCGCAATGTCTCTTGGGGATGGGCAGTTCATTGCCCAGGGTCTTTGAGTGAGTCCTCCGGTTGATGACTTGGAGGAATATTCTAGCTCTTCTTCATGAACTAGCCCCAAACATCTTAAAGGCTAAATCTCTCTTAAAGAAAGCAATTTAGTCAGAGAAAAAATATATCTAATGTCATGAGGGGGACAACTTAGCTACATCAGAGCCAGTGTTTACTTACATAGTACTGCCAACTTCAAGAGGATCAAAAATCATGAGTCGGACCCCGCCCCCAAAATCATGACATTTTAATAAAATATTATATTGTGTTTTTTAGGTCAGTCTCTTGATTTTTGACCTCCCCTTGCCCATCCCCGGGGCATGTGCATGTGACAATTAGTGTCGCCCACTTTCCCACATGTACTAGATAAGGTGATTTTTTTTTGGCCCCTGCTGCAGGCGCTCTCTCACCCCCACATCTGCCTGACTCCTGCCCAGCAATTAATCCTGTCCCCCATCACCACCACCCCAACAGTTCAGCCCCCCTGCCCCATCGACCCCCACCGCCCTCCGTTCACCCTCCCAGCACTTACCCATCTGCTCAGAACCCACCATCAATACAACCCTCCCACCTCATGAGCCCTCACTCTCCTCACTTCAGCCTCTGGGCAGGCTCCAGCTTCGCCTCTGCTTCTTAGGGTTCATCACCCTCCCCTGGCCTGGGGGGATGGGGAAGCTGCAGTGGGGTCCTCTCTTCCACTTCCCAGGCTGGCAGGGGAGCAGCTGCTGGGAGCGGCTGACAGGATTTCTAAGCCTGACTTTTAGAATGCTCAACTGTCAAATTCCAAATGTACTTTGGAACTAACTGCCTAGTGGAGAAGCCACATTCCTTTGGTTAGGGTGGGGTAACTCCTATTTGACAGGAAACACATTAAACTGTGCCCTGGCTGGAAAAAAAAATCCTGACAGTTGAGAACTGTATCATGAGATCATGAGTGAGGCTTAGGCCATGTCTATATAGGTACAGCACTGCAGCAGCGCAATACAGCTGCACCACTGCAGCGCGTCTGGTGAAGATGCTCTCTAGCAATGGGAGAGAGCACTTGGATCAAGAAATCCAATATATACAATACAGATAGGCAGGAAATGAATTTTTTTCCTGTGACATTTTTTAACAAACACAATTGCTTGTTCTTTAATTTTTGTCAAAAGCCTGTTTTTCTTCGGGAAAAAATCAAAACATTTTGATGGACAATTTGTGACCATCTCTAATTTACAATGAAAGGCAGATTGCTTAAGAAGTGATGACAAGCAATAAAGATTTTACAAATATATAGAGCAAGAAGCAACAGGGAGGGTATGGCTCCCTGAGGGGATGGTGAGGCAAACGGTGACAGTACAAGTAGTTATTACGGAAACCCGAAGGACTTCTTTGAGGCAGTGGGGGGAACATGCTACTGAAAGGTTTCTGGAGGAAGTAAAACTTTGGCTTCAACTACACACAAAAGAAATTGTGGTTTAACTATACCAGTATAGTTAAAGAAATACAACTCCCCTGATGTGGACAGTTATAGCCATATGAAAGTGCTTATATACAGCTATTCACAAAAGGGGAAAAAGCTACTCCAGTATAAGCATATTTATATTGGTATAACTGCATCCTACGCTAGGGGTTGTACCAGTATAACTATTTTGGTACAAATCACCACCCTACCTGACATAGTTCTACCTTACAAAATCTTGGTATAAATCAAGCCTTGCTGCAACAAAGAATTTCACTAAAGCTGGTCAAAAATTTTCCAGCAGACCATTTTTCCATTGGAAAGTGCCATTCCATTCAAATTGAGACTTTCTGCCGGAACATGTCAATTTTGATGAAATTTCATTTTGGAATAAAAAAAAGGAAAAGAATCACTTTGATGAGGTTGAAATGTTCCTGTTTTGACTTATCAGAATGGAGCATTTCAATTTTTCATTTCAAAACAACTTTTCATTTTGAAATGTATTTTATTTGCTATGTTATTATGCACTATGATATATTTATAAATAATATAAAATAAAAAAAATCAAAATAAGAATGAAACATTTTGATTGTATTAAACCAACATTTATATTGACCCCAAACACAACATTTCAGAAAATTTCATTTTATGGAACATTTTGAAATTTGTTGATTTTCTTCCAATTTGATATGAAAACAAATTTCAAAACATCAGAATTTCCTGTGGAACGGACATTCTGAGTTTCTGCCAGCTCTAGATCTCACCATGTTAAAAAACCAACAGAGCAATTGAAAATAGATGCTGCAGGACTGGAGGTTTGAGAAATGCCAGAATTCTGAAAGAGACAGCAAACACAAAAGGAGGAGCAGAAGGAGATAGTTTTCAGTTCTCATTAGGGAGCAGAGCGAAGAGGTATATGTTGGGACTTCAGAAAAGTTATCTTTGACGCTCCTGTTTAAAAAGGGATTAAGGGAAGATCCGGGAAGCTTAAAAACATGGGAGTATGATCTCTGTATTGCTGAGAGAGAGTCTACTGTATAATTATTGATTAAGGAAAGAAAACAGAATACTTAGACAGGCAGGGCCAGCTCCAGGCACCAGCGCAGCAAGTTGGTGCTTGGGGCGGCCCATGGAAGGGGGCGGCATGTCCGGGTATTCAGCGACAATTCGGCGGTGGGTCCCTCAGTCCCTCTCGGAGGGAAGGACTGACACCGAATTGCCGCTGAAGATTGAAGCAGCTCGGGAGAGCAGCCGCTGAAGTGCCGCCGATCGCGGATTTTTTCCCCCCTCTTCGCCGCTTGGGGCGGCAAAAAAGCTAGAGCCGACCCTGTAGACGGGTATGCTAGCCAAAAAAACGTGAAACTGGATAATTTCAAGGATTGGTAATAGTACTGTATTGAGAGCCTTATGTCTGTAGGGCATATCTACCTGAGGTAGGGATTGAAAGTCATTACCATTTATTGACTCTTTAGCAGTTTAGATGAAATGAACCGATGGTCTCAGTTCAGTTCCTAGTGAATAGCCTTCAGCATCACAGAAATCACTATTAGAACTGACACCGGCAGGAGACAGGCCAAGGTTTGAATAAGCAGAGATTAACCTGCTCTCTCTCATCCCTACCAGTGGTCCTACTAGACCAGGTTTAAGATGAGGTAGCAGGGGAGCTTGCACTCCTGCCTTTTGCTAAAGCTGTTCTGAGGCTGGATAGAGAACTTCAAGAAGCAGTAAATTAGCTTAACTGTGAGTTAAGGTTGCTAGATTGTATAACCCGCCAACACAAATCCTAAAAAGAAATGAAATAATCTCCGATCTAAACCGTACTATTTAGTTCTCTTTCTCTGCCTCCACTGCTTTGGTTCCCCCATCCACAGCACACAAATCGACAGCCTCATCCTGAACATAAGTTTTCTATCTTTCTCTCCTGGCCTTCCATAAACAACTGTGTTACATGGTGGAAAGATATATGGCATCATTAGTTTTAGTAATATTTTGAAATGTGAAATAAAGAGCCGATCTGAGGCAATAAGAAAAGCACAGATAATTCATCTCAAGCTTATCCTTCATGCTTAGAAGGCCCCTCTGCTCTGCCCTCTTTTTTTTTCTCTCTCTCTCCTCTGACGGGAAGTTTTTAATCATAAACCTCTTTAACTATTTAAAAAATCTGGCTACTCTCTGATCCATCCCTTTATAGCAAAAAGATAAAGTTTAATTGACCTCCTGGCTAGATCCTTACTGGTTATTTGAAAAGTGCATCCTAGACAAGTTAGATGGGGGTAACACCAACTGATGTGTCTCCACTGTGTATTTGGCTGTCTGAATTTAAGATTATTTTATTGCCCTTTGATGTCTGGGCAGTCAAGACACATCAACTATGCTATAATAGTTAATGTTTCTGGCCTGTTGGACACAATAGGACTTTCTGGGGGTGGCATGTTTACTGACCTGATACAATCACCACACTTACCCTTGTTTAATATCCTTGAATATGAGCATGTTTATGCCAGTTTCCCCAAATACAATACATCCCCCACCAAGACATGACAGAGTCAATTAATACACACCTCGGGCCTTTGAATGAACTTAGCCTGTGGCCTAAACCTCAGACAGTGTGTGAAATGTGCATTAATGGCCTCAGAAAATATACCATGGAGTATTGGATTGCTTAATTATAAAACAGACAGAGGAACTGAGTGATCTGATGGAGTGTAAGAATTCTGAACTATTATTGTTATCAGTAAAATCTACTGCCTACTGCCTTGAATTTTGAATTGTTCCGGTTATTACAAATAGATCAGAATGTAGGAAACTCTATTTTGACTATTTTAATATTCTTTAAAACCAATGTTTTATAATTGCAATAAGATACTCCATTACCAGAGCTGGGTTACATTTTAATGCATGCCTTGTATTGTACCTACCAACAAATGAGGAGTCTGATCCTGTCCCTTCATCACAAAAGTAGTCCTTTCTCCCCTGAATAATCCTGTGGAGTTCTGTACTATGCATGTAATATTGCTCCCCTGGGTGGGTTACCAGTAATCAAACCTGGAACTTCTGGATTTTAAAGCATGAGCCAGTGCTAATCTGAACTAAGAGATTCATCTCTGTTAGCCAAGCCTGTAGGAGGCTCATCAACTTTTAGATGTGGCCCAGTTACCACTAGAGAGGGACAGAGGACCACATTGATTGGGGTTACTTCTACTTCTTCCAGTGATGGTCCCTATTGTATTCCACTGAGGGCTTATGCATGCGCACCAGGCGTCTGGAGTCAGAAAATTTAAAAGTAGTGTCCTTCGGCTCGCACACATGCCCTGGTTCACCTCTTGCTTCCGTCCGAGGTGATAAAGGACGGGGTGGACTGACCACGTCTCCAGTTCTTTCTTACCGCCACATGGTCCGGATCAGAACTTCCAGTGTCCTTGTTTCTGACGCACCTTTAAATACATACTTGTAAACATGTATGTATTTAATATATGTAATGTAAACATGTATGTATCTAATATTCTAATATTTAGAATATTAGAATTTTATTGTAGTTTATCGTAGCTTTTAGTGATTAGTGTAGATAGATTGGGGGTTTCTTCCCCCCCCCCCCCCCCTCCTCCGGTCCACGTGCAGGTACCGGACAATGCTCAGGACCTGGGCTTTAAACTCTGTGCCTCCTCCTGCCCATGCTCCTTCTCGGTCAGCGACGAACTCCAATGCTGCCTCTACTGCTTGGGGGAAGCTCACATTGCATCCAGGTGCACTGCAGTATCTGCCAGTCCTTCCCCAGCCCTACCCGAGAAGCCCAGGCTCTCTGCCTCCGGAAGCACCTCATGGAAGTCGCCATGAGGCCTCACTCGGACTCAGGCCAGGGGACCCCCGTGTACATCGGCCATAAATGGCAAGGAGTACACCTCCTGCTACTGAGTCCAAATCCAGCACTGGTAGTATCACCACTATGTACCCCATGCCAGGGCCTAGTCGGGAGGTAAGGAAGCATACCCATAAGCATGGAAATAAGTCTTTCTCAAAAGCGAAGAAGTGCACGCCCCTTCCATGCATTCGAACCATGAAAATGGGGCATGCACAAAATCTCAGACACAAGAAGTCCCACAAGCAGGGGGAGCCAGTGGTTCCAAGCGCTGACCCACTGGTACTGTCAACATTGGTGCCCCATAAGATGCGGGATCCGCCGACTCCGGGGAAGTTCACCTTGGCACCACCACTGACACTGAGTAAAGAGAAGGTACCTCTGACACCAGGGAGATCCAGAACTGTGTTTGAGCCCAGGATGTATTTGCCTTAACAGAGCCAGGATCACTCCATCTGTCAGGGCCTTTCTACCTCTAGGGAGGCTATTTCTCCCCCTTGTGATCTGCCACCACTGTGGGACCTCTTGCCTCCCATTCCAACTGTCTATACCCTTCCTCCAGCCCCGACAGTACCACCAATGGAACTGGAGTCCGTTTTCTTATCCTTCAACGAATTGGATGCCAGAGAGGGTCCATTGATGTTGTACCACCTGTATGTGCCCTCACGGAGACCATCCTGGTCTCAGCAACATCCTCTGCTCCAACCACCACGGACCCTCTGGTACCCCATGCCATGGGAACTGCCTCAACATTCTCCAGATCCAAACTATTGGCTGTACTGGGGACCATGGTCCCAATACCCTCCCTCAGAACCAGCCCTGATCCATGAGGGAACCTTCACCTACCTCCCCATTAAGGGCTCCTTCTAGCCAGCACTCGGATCCGTTGATGGAGGAGGGAACCTCTTAGCTCCGACGGTGCAGGCAGATTTCCCTCCTCTTCCCCTGATGAGGCAGCAACTACAGTGTCCCCTTCACCTCCGGATGATTTTAGGCAGTTCCAAGAGCAACTGTGCAGAGTTGTGGGGGGAACAACACATTCCCCTAGAGGAAAACCATGATGCCCAGCATAAACTCCTGGTTATCCTCTACTCCTCAAGCACCAACTAGAGTTGCACTGGCTAATTTAATGATGCCATTCTTGAGCCTGCCAGGGCAGTATGGCACACCCCAGCCACATGCAGGCTTACCCCCAAAAGGGCAGAAAGATGCTACTACATTCTGGCTAAGGGGTCTGAGTTTCTCTTCTCATACCCCCTCCCCCGAACTCCCTGGTTGTCCAAGCAATGACTGAACGAGTCAGACAACAGCACCCTCACTCCAACCCATCTGGCAAGAAGAGCAAGCGTTTGAACCTTTTGGGTCTTTTCCTCAGACAGTCTCCAATTCAGGATTTTGAACGATCAGGCATTACTAGCCAAATACGACTTCCTGAATTACAGCACATGTGAGGAATTTGCTGATAGACTCCCACAGCGGAACTGGACTCATTTTTAGATGCTCATTGCGGAGGGAAGCTGATAGCCAGAACAGCACTCCAATCAGCGGTGGACACAGTAGACACCTCTTCCAGGGCTACGGCTATGGCCATAGTTACACATAGGGAATGTTGGCTCCACTCTTTCGGTTTCCCTCAGGGGGTGCAAAATGCTATTGAAGACCTCTCCTTCGATGAATCCCATCTTTTTAATCAAAAGACGGATGATTCCCTGCATGCCCTCAAGAACTCTAGAGCCACCCTTTACTCACTTCCCCGAATCATAGGGGGGACATGTGGGGTCAAGTGCCCTCTCCCTAGATTGGCCTGTTGTGGGTGGGGAGGGAGAGGGGCTCTGTCCTCCCACTGCATCTGTCCCCCAGCACGCTCGGCCCCTGTCCCTGGCAGCCATGCCTGGGCAGGGAGTGGAGAGGGCAGGACCAGCCACTTCTCACTCTCACACCAGCCACTCTGGGTCGCTGCTCTGTGCAGAACCTGGCTGGGGAGGCGGCGGTGGCTGGCCATCCCCTGCCCTGGCCCCCCGTCCAGGCTCTGGAGCCTCCTCTCTTTCCCCCAGGTATGTTTCCAGCTCGCCCAGCCACGGTCTCCAACAGGCGGGCCCGGATGGGGGCAGCCCGCTGCCACCGCCACCACTCCCCAGCCAAGCTTTCTCAGGCAGCTGCTGCACTGCACAGAGTAGCGACCCAGGGGGGCCAGCTTAGCCGCATGAGAAGCAGCTCCCTCCCGTTCCCCGCCCAGCTGCCAGGGAGAGTGGCTGAATGTAGCGGGGTGTGGCGCGTTGGGATAAGGACAGAGCCCCCCGCCCCTGTGCAGGTAACGTGGGGCGGGGAGAGCACGGCAGCCCCCAGCTGGGCACAGGTGGGAGGTCACTGGGCAGAGGAGACACGTGGGGCGGTCATATACGCTCCCTTTTAGATTGTGCCCCCCAGGACGGAGAGGCACAAGTTGTCTATGGCTCTGAGCCGTCAACCCCACTAGAAAAGGAAGGGGAGCCTCTGGGGCGGCCAGCCCAACCATGTGACTGGTGTGAGGACCTCTGGGTGAGTGTAGACATGTGGGGTGCCTCGCCTCCTACCCAATGCACCTTTTGTGGGTGGGGCATGCCAAAGCCCCATGGGGTGGTGCCTGGGGATCCCTCAGCTGAGCAGGAGGCCCAACCCCAGAGTAAAATCCCCGGACGAGGAAAGCGAGGCCGAGGAAGACCAGGCCTGGCACCAGCTTAAGGGGGGAGGTGTGTAGCAGGGTGCTGGTGCAGAGGCACCTAATTAGCCCCTGCTCAGCCAGCCCCAATCAGGGGAAATAGATTGGGGCTGGGGAGAAGTCTGGTGCCTGGCCTTTAGAACTGGCTGCACCTGTGGGCCTGAGGGCTATGAAGGCTGGCTGGCAGCCAGAAGGAAGGGGGGATGGCCAGGGGAAGGTCAGTCAGTCTGTCTCTGGGCTGAGAGCAGGTTCTGGGTAGAAGTGGAGATTGTAAGGCCTGCAAACTGTATATAGTATATCACTGGTGGTGGGAGAAGTCTGTAAATAAAGGCACGGTGCTGAAGAAGGAAAAGCCTCTCTGTGCTTTATTGGGGCAGCCAGTAGGTCCCAGGAAGAAGGCCGGGCAGAGGACTTGTTACACCTCCTTTCCATGAAAGTCACCGTCCTTGTTGTTATCACTTCCATGAGAAGGGTTGGTGAACTTGGAGCTATGATGGCAGACCTGCTTTTCACAATTTTCCACAAAGACAGAGTTTCCCTGTGCCTGCATCCCAAATTCTTACCAAGGGTAATCTCCCAGTTTCACATCAATCCATTCAGTTACCTGTTTTCTTCCCAAAACCACATGCATCTGCAGAGGAACACCGACTCCACTCCCTACATGTCTGACGAGCTTTAGCCTTGTACCTGCAGAGAATGAGACCCATCAGAAAGTCCCCCAGACTGTTTGTTGCAGTAGCAGAAAGATTTGGGGGACAGGCCATCTCCACCAAGAGAATCTATAAATGGACTTCGGTTTGCATTAAACTTTGCTATCAACTATCAGGCCTGCCTCCCCTACTGAGACTCCAGGCCCAGGCTTCGACCACGGCCTCCCTTCAGGATGTGCTGCTCCTGGACAGATGTAGAGCAGCCACGTGGAGTTCTGTACACATCTTTGCAATGCACTATGCCTTAGCATAAGACTTAGCAGCAGCAGGTGCCTCTTTTGGCGTGGCAGTTCTCTGCATGACCATTCCATCTTCATCCTTGCACCCTCCTCTGACTTAGGTACTGCTTGTTAATCACCCTCAGTGGAATTACTCCTGGTGGCATTCTGCACCGAAAATTTAAAAATTCGGTGCCAAAAAATTAAAAATTCTGCTCACAATATTCTAAAATTCTGCAAATTTTATTTGTCAAAATAACACTACATAATCACGCCAGTTTCAATTATTTTGGTAATTTATTTCAAAATACCTGTCAGCAAGTGAAATACAATACCTGGAACAATACAGACACACACAAAAATTCCCCCCGGAGTAGAGTTGTCTAGTGTATTTGTTGATATCCATGCCCTTTTGTGATGTCTTTTTGGTCTTGTGTAATCTAAGAAAAGAGATGCTTTTTTCAATTGAGTTAGTTCAGTCAAGCTAGTTTAACTGGACTGAAAACCCCACTTACCACAAATCTAAACACAGTTTAACTCCTTTTACTCCATTTTAGCCTAGGCCATATAACTCAACTTTTTTTCCTAGTCTGGACAAGGTCTTTTATTTTCCCTGTCTGGGATCAGGCAGAGCAGATGGATTTCTGGATCCATGTGTATGACCATGTCAGCCACATAATAAACATATAGCTGTGTTGATATTACAAATATAAAAGGGAAAAATGAAATGCAATAACTCTTACATCAATTATTGTAAAGACCTTAGAGATATATCAGACGGTCAGTTTTTAAAAAATTGTCTGAACAGTCATAACCCAATCATTTTATGGAGAAGAACAGCACTTGGAGTTACATAGACAGGGAGCAATCAATGACCCATAGTGTGGAAACTGGTGCCTTTTGCACAACAACAATTATCTTTAGGTAGCAGACTCCTGTGTACATAATTAGCATCTTATACTGCATTTTGTGTGCAACACCCTCAGCAGTAGGTGCTATGCATATAGATTGAGGACATAAAAGTCCTATAAGGTCACAACATTTAAAAAGCCATTAATAAGGACAATTTAGGGAGAAAGTATGATCATGCATTTACCCCTGTTGATAAATTGATTGAATGGTGATAAATTTGCTTAAAGCGTCAAACTGAGGAAAGATAGCATATACATCTGAATTAAAATAATGGTTTAAAACAGGGGTTGGCAACCTTTCAGAAGTGGTGTGCCAAGTCTTCATTTATCACTCTAATTTAAGGTTTTGTGTGCCAGTAATACATTTTAACGTTTTTAGAAGATCTCTTTCTATAAGTCTATAATATATAACTAAACTATTGTTTGTATGTAAAGTAAATAAGGTTTTTAAACTGTTTAAGAAACTTCATTTAAAATTAAATTAAAATGCAGAGCCCCCCGGACCGGTGGCCAGGACCCGGGCCACTGAAAATCAGCTTGCGTGCCGCCTTCGGCATGTGCGCCATAGGTTGCTTACCCCTGGTTTAAAATGTCTGATAATGATTTAACTTATCAAAACTGAAAGAATTAAAAGGTCTATGGCTTGATTGTGCAGATTGTAGGACTTTAATGGTGTTCACTGCAGCAACTACTACACTCAGTATTAATTGTTTACAGGATCCAAATTCTAATTTGCTTTATGCTGTTTGCTGAGTTTTGCCGTTCTTTCACCTAGCACATTGAAAAATTGACTAGTTAGCTTTTCTTTTAGGCCACAATTTTGCAAACACTTAAGTAAATTCAGTGAGAATATCATCATCCATGGATCTCAAAGTGTTTTACAAAGGAGATGAGTACCATTTTACAGTTGGTGACATAGGCAGAGAGAGATGAAGTGACTTGCCCAAGGTCACCCAACAGACTAGTGGCAGAGCTCGGAACAGAACCCAAGTCCTGCTGAGTTTCACTGAACTCGAGGCCCCACTGCTTTCTTTGCATACGCTTTACTTCCGGCTCTCTGTGAGCTGAGGGGTGAAAACATTATCTACTATTGACTTCAATGACTCTCTTCATGTGAGTCAAGTTATTAATTGTTTAGCTCTCTGCAGGCCTGGGGCCTGTGACATACCAGACTAGAATCCAATAAACAGCTGTGTCACCCCTGCCCTGCAGCCTTGGGTGTCTCATAATGCCTTGCTGAAGTAGCTCCCACCTGGGCTGCTCAAACAGCCTTCCAGCATGCAAGCCACACCCGGAGTGTCCATGTGTAATGCAGCCTGCCAGCCCAGCCATACTTGGGTTACACTCTGGCTTTCACCAGCCTTGGTTATACTTAAGGCTAAGGGACAGGTCACGGGCAATAAACAAAAATTCAGTGAAGCCCTTAACTTATCTGTGAATTTTACTAAAAATAATGGGGGGTAAGGGGAAGAGGGCTGACAGAAGGACGACTGTTGCCTGAGCCGGGGTTGGGAGGGATGGGGGAGATGAGCGAGCCCGAGCCCCATGGTGACTGGGAGCTCTGGGGCAGATGGCTGGGAACTCTGGGGCTGGGAGCTCCAGGGCCACTGCATTTCTAGCTGAGAGCAAGATGACAGACAGTCTATGTGGAAGAGAACTGCATTCTGTTTCTTTTCTAAGATGTAGATTCAGAAACTTCTACGCTTAAGCTCTGTACCATTCACTTTTTTTTTTAAACATCTCAATAAAATTTTTGCCTCTGCCCTTTTTCCTGCCAAAGGATGGCCACTTTGCAGGTAATGTTCCATCAGCCTTGTTTACACCTGGCTGAGGCATCAGCTTACCCTTTGTCTCTGAGGGTATGTCTACACTATGAAATTAGGTCAAATTTATAGAAATCATTTTTATACAGTCGATTGTGTGTGTCCCCACATAAAATGCTCTAAGTGCATTAAGTCGGTGGACCGCGTCCACAGTACCGAGGCTAGCGTCGACTTCCAGAGCTTTGCACTGTGGGTAGCTATCCCACAGTTCCCACAGTCTCCGCCGCCCATTGGAATTCTGGGTTGAGATCCCAATGCCTGATGAGGCAAAAACAGTATCGCGGGGGATTCTGGATACATGTTGTCAGGTCCTCCCCCCCCCTCCGTGAGAGCAACGGCAGACAATCGTTTCACGCCTTTTTTCCTGGGTTACCTGTGCAGACGACATACCACGGCAAGCATGGAGCCCGCTCAGCTCAGCTCAGCGTCACCATATGTCATCTGGGTGCCGGCAGACGTGATACTGCATTGCTACACAGCAGCAGCTAATTGCCTTTTGGCAGTAGACGGTGCAGTATGACTGGTAGCTGTCATCGGCTATCTGGGTGCTGGCAGACGTGGGACTGCATTGCTATACAAGAGCAGCTCCTTGCCTTTTAGCAGCAGATGCTGTATTACTGGTATCCATCATCGTCGTACTCCTCAGTGAGTTCGGTCAGAGGCGCCTGGGCAGACATGTTTTGTCTCCTGGAGACTCAGTCCTGCCGGCAGTCCTATTGCACCATCTTGATGATGATGGCTAGCAGTCGTAATGCACCATTTTCTGCCAAGCACCCAGAAGATGCCGATGGCTATCAGTCATGCTGCACCATCTGCTGCCAGCCTAAGATGTAAAAGATAGATGGACCAGATTTGTTCTGTATTCATTTGCTTCCCCCTCCCTCCGTGAAATCAACGGCCTGCTAAACCCAGGGGTTTGAGTTCAATCTTTGGGGGGGGGCATTCTGTGTGACAGTTGATTGTGTTTCTCCCTGATGCACAGCCACCTTTGTTGATTTTAATTCCCTGTAAGCCATGTCGTCACTCGCCCCTCCCTCCCTCCATCAGACAATAGTTTCGCGCCTTTTTTCAGCCCAGACGCCATAGCACTGGGCTTATGGAGCCCGCTCAGATGACCGCAGCAATCATGAGCACTGTGAACACCACACGCATTGTCCTGGAGTATATGCAGAGCCAGAACATGCCAAAGCAAAAACAGGCGAGGAGGCGATTGCAGCGCAGCGACGAGAGTGATGAAGAAATTGACATGGACATAGACCTCTCCCAAAGTACGGGCCCCAGCAATGTGCAAATCATGGTGTTACTGGGGCAGGTTCATGCTGTGGAACGCCGATTCTGGGCCCGGGAAACAAGCACAGACTGGTGGGACTGCATCGTGTTGCAGGTGTGGGACGATTCCCAGTGACTGCAAAACTTTCGCATGCGTAACGGCACTTTCATGGAACTTTGTGACTTGCTTTCCCCTGCCCTGAAGCGCCAGAATACCAGGATGAGAGCAGCCCTCACAGTTGAGAAGCGAGTGACGATAGCCCTGTGGAAGCTTGCAACGCCAGACAGCTACCGGTCAGTCGGGAATCAATTTGGAGTGGGCAAATCTACTGTGGGGGCTGCTGTGATCCAAGTAGCCAACACAATCAAAGACCTGCTGATATCAAGGGTAGTGACTCCGGGAAACGTGCAGGTCATAGTGGATGGCTTTGCTGCAATGGGATTCCCTAACTGTGGTGGGGCGATAGACGGAACCCATATCCCTATCTTGTCACCGGAGCACCAAGCCAACGAGTACATAAACTGAAAAGGGTACTTTTCAATGCTGCTGCAAGCCCTGGTGGATCACAAGGGACGTTTCACTAACATCAACGTGGGATGGCCGGGAAAGGTACATGATGCTCGCGTCTTCAGGAACTCTGGTCTGTTTCAAAAGCTGGAGGAAGGGACTTTCTTCCTGGATCAGAAAATAACCGTTGGGGATGTTGAAATGCCTATAGTTATCCTTGGGGACCCAGCCTACCCCTTAATGCCATGGCTCATGAAGCCATACACAGGCAGCCTGGATAGTAGTCAGGACCTGTTCAACTATAGGCTGAGCAAGTGCAGAATGGTGGTAGAATGTGCATTTGGACGTTTAAAAGCTCGCTGGCGCAGTTTACTGACTCGAATAGACCTCAGCTAAACCAATATCCCCATTGTTATTGCTGCTTGCTGTGTGCTCCACAATATCTGTGAGAGTAAGGGGGAGACATTTATGGCGGGGTGGGAGGTTGAGGCAAATTGCCTGGCCGCTGATTACACGCAGCCAGAAACCAGGGCGGTTAGAAGAGTACAGCAGGGTGCGGTGCGCATCAGAGAAGCTTTGAAAACCAGTTTTGTGACTGGCCAGGCTACGGTGTGAAACTTCTGTTTCTTTCTCCTTGATGACCTACCCCTCCCCCGGTTCACTCTACTTCCCTGTAAGCTAACCACCCTCCCCTCCCCCCTTCGAGCACCGCTTGCAGAGGCAATAAAGTCATTGATACTTCACAGTCATGCATTCTTTATTAATTCATCACACAACTGGGGGATAACTGCCAAGGTAGCCTGGGAGGGGTGGGAGAGGAGTGAAGGACAAGGACACACTGCAGTTTAAAACTTTAAAACTTTAACTCTTATTGAAGGCCAGCCTTCTGATGCTTGGGCAATCATCTGGGGTGGAGTGGCTGGGTGGTCGGAGGCCCCCCCATCATGTTCTTGGGCGTCTGGGTGAGGAGGCTATGGAACTTGGGGAGGAGGGCTGTTGGTTACACAGGGGCTGTAGCGGCGGTCTCTGCTCCTGCTGCCTTTCCTGCAGCTCAACCATACGCTGGAGCATATCCGTTTGATGCTCCAGCAGCCGGAGCATCAACTCTTGCCTTCTGTCAGCAAGCTGACGCCACCTATCCTCTTCAGCCCGCCACTTGTTCTCTTCAGCCCGCCACCTCTCCTCTCATTCATATTGTGCTTTTCTGCACTCTGACATTGACTGCCTCCACGCATTCTGCTGTGCTCTGTCAGCGTGGGAGGATATCTGGAGCTCCGAGAACATATCATCCCGAGTCCGCCGTTTTCTCCTTCTAATCTTCACTAGCCTCTGCGAAGGAGAAACATTTGCAGCTGGTGGAGGAGAAGGGAGAGGTGGTTAAAAAAGACACATTTTAGAGAACAATGGGTACATGCTTTCACGTTAAATTTTGCTGTTCACATTACACAGCACATGTGCTTTCGTTACAAAGGTCGCATTTTTCCTCTTATATTGAGGGCCTGCCGGTTTGGTATGAGAGATCACTCATGCAGTGCCAGGCAAAAGAATTCGGCTTGCAGGCAGCCATGGTAAGCCACAGTCTTTTGGCTTTTTTAACCTTCATAACATGTGGGAATGGTTTCAAACAGCAGCACCCTCATTTCCCATACCAAGGACCCATTGGGTTGGCCATTTAAAATGGGTTTGCAATGTAAAAGGAGGGGCTGCGGTTTCCGGGTTAACGTGCAGCACAAACCCAACTAACCCCCCCCCCAATTCTCTGGGATGATCACTTCACCCCTCCCCCCCACCGTGTGGCTAACAGCGGGGAATATTTCTGTTCAGCTGAGCAGGAATGGGCACCTCTGAATGTCCCCTTAATAAAATCACCCCGTTTCAACCTGGTGACAGTGAATGATATTACTCTCCTGAGGATAACAAAGAGAGATAAAGAATGGATGTTGTCTGCATGCCAGCAAACACCGGGACCATACGTTGCCATGCTTTGTTATGCAATGATTCCAGACTACGTGCTACTGGCCTGGCGTGATAAAGTGTCCTACCATGGCGGACGGGATAAGGCAGCCCTCCCCAGAAACCTTTTGCAAAGGCTTTGGGAGTACATCAAGGAGAGCTTTCTGGAGATGTCCCTGGAGGATTTCCGTTCCATCCCCATACACATTAACAGACTTTTCCAGTAGCTGTACTGGCCGCAATTGCCAGGGCAAATTAATCATTAATCATTAAACATGCTTGCTTTTAAATCATGTGTAATATTTACAAAAGTACACTCACCAGAGGTCCCTTGTGCGCCCTCAGGGTCTGGGAGCACGCCTTGGGTGAGTTTGGGAGTTACTGGTTCCAGGTCCAGGGTGATAAAGATATCCTGACTGTTGGGGAAACCGGTTTCTCCGCTTCCTTGCTGTGAGCTATCTTCATTGTCTCCGTCATCATCTTCCTCGTACCCCGAACCCGCTTCCCTGTTGCGTGATTCTCCATTGATGGAGTCAAAGCACACGGTTGGGGTAGTGGTGGCTGCACCCCTAGCATGGCATGCAGCTCTGCGTAGAAGCGGCATGTCTGCGGCTCTGCCCTAGACCTTCCGTTTGCCTCTCTGGCTTTGTGGTAGGCTTGCCTTAGTTCCTTAATTTTCATGCGGCACTGCTGTGCGTCCCTGTTATGGCCTCTGTCCTTCATGGCCTTTGAGACTTTTTCTAATATTTTGCTATTTTGTTTACTGCTACGGAGTTCAGCTAGCACTGATTCGTCTCCCCATATGGCGAGCAGATCCTGTACCTCCCGTTCAGTCCATGCTGGAGCTCTTTTGCGATCCTGGGACTCCATCATGGTTACCTGTGCTGATGAGCTCTGCGTGGTCACCTGTTCTCTCCACGCTGAGCAAACAGGAAATGAAATTCAAAAGTTCGCGGGGCTTTTCCTGTCTACCTGGCCAGTGCATCTGAGTTGAGAGTGCTGTCCAGAGCGGTCACAATAAAGCACTCTGGGATAGCTCCCAGAGGCCAATACCGTCGAATTCCGTCCACACTACCCCAAATCCGACCCGGAAAGGCCGATTTCAGCGCTAATCCCCTCGTCGGAGGTGGAGTAAAGAAACCGGTGTAAAGGGCCCTTTAAGTCGAAAAAAAGGGCCTCATCGTGTGGACGTGTCCAGGCTTAATTCGATTTAACGCTGCTAAAGTCGACCTAAACTCGTAGTGTAGACCAGGCCTGAGGAACTGGTTTGGCCACTCCCCAGACTTCTCTGGAAAACATAAGTCATGATCTCAGCTTATGTTTAAAACTTCACATATAATGCTGCTGCTACATGCATTTTGCCATGATCTTATTGATCAGCAAGTTACGAGTTTTTAGATGATACCTCACAAGACATGCCTTGTACAAAAATTACTACAGTAGTGTGCAGGGGTATATTCTGTCACCGTTTTTAGTCAATTTCACTTTCAGGTTTTCTCTCTCTTCTAGAGAAATGCTGTGATGTCTGGGTTGCA
>NW_020664420.1:14262974-14380603 GCF_002925995.2 Terrapene triunguis | reverse complement strand
GGTAAACACTTATTTATGGACTTCCTCTTAAGTGTTTGCAAGATCGGGGCCTAAATAAGCAGCATGAGGTCCAGAGATGCTGAGCACCCATAACTGAGCGGTCCAGGCTGAGTCCCTCTGAAAGTCAGAAAACCTATTGAGGTGCCTACATATGAATGTAGGTGCTTAACTTTGGACATCCACGATAGAAAATGTTGGCCACACTTTTTAGAATACTTGATATCTCTTTGGTTTAAATTAATTTGGGACTCAAATCCCTCCAAAGAAAAGGAGACCTGTTTACAAAGCAGTCTAACTTTTGCTGTCACTTTAGTGTTGGCTGTTTGCCCCAGCTCTTAAGCCATCTGCAACCAGCAGATCCTTGTCTTTGCTCTCAGATCTGAGTCACACCCACTCTCACTGCGCTGGTTTGCTGGTGGCTGGGAGTTGGATCTTTAACAATCAAAGGAAGGGGGAGGATCTCTAGCGCTGGGACCTGCCTCTCTCCCTGTCCCCACCCCTTCCAGGCAAGGCAAACGCATGTCTTCCTAACGCAAGAAAACGGCGGGCGGGCTGACACAGGAGGAAAGAGGAGGCAGAGAGAGGCGAGCCCACTCCAGCTAGTGCTCAGGCACTTTCAGCAGGGGAAGGGAACCCTTTTCCCCGGGCGTCTGCAGACTAAGGGAATGTATTTAGTTCACACAAACATGGCTGCTGCCTTCAGAGCTGCAAACCGAGTGTTGTGTCCATGTAAGTTTCCAACCGCATTTTAAGGGTGGCCGGGATGCCCTGGGCTGAATGAAGCGTGCTGTGGCAATTGCAGCCTGCGGAAATTGCGGGCCGGGGGCTCGCCTGCCGCTCGCTGCACTTGCTGGCTCCCCGGGAGGGGTCGGACTTGGGAGAGCCGGGATGTTTTCTTGCACGTCCCTGGCCCCCCCAAACCCTCCGTTCCTGGGGGGCGGGGAAGTGACCCCCGCCGCTGCATTGCTAAGGGAGCAGCAATTCCGAGAGGGGTTTGTGCAGCCGGGAGGCAGATTAACGCCTGGCTGCGTTACATAAACAAAGGGCTTTCGCACGGAGCGCGGCCGGGCAGTGCGGAGCATGGGCCCGCTCCCCTGGGTGGGAAACCCCCGGGGGGGGACAGGGATGGAGGAGCATTTCTGAAGCAAACTCTTCCCCCTTTAGCCCCGGGCGGCGGATGGTCTGAGCGCAGAGAGGACAAGAAAGATTTAATTTCTCCCACATGCTGCCCACGTTAGCCCTGTAGCCCGGGCGGTGTTGGCGGTAGCGGCCCCTCTCCAGGGCACTTGGAACACTTTTCCTTGGGCTGAGCGCAAGCAGAGGGCACGAGAAGATCCCCCCGGGGGGAGGGGGCTCTGCAGCCGGGACTGTGTTACGCAACGCGCCCTTTCAATGAAAAGCGTTTGCATAACGTTGCGTGATTAGCAGCAGGAGCCCTGGGGTGACTGGTGCGTCCTGCTGCAGCGAGGTAGTTAGTGGCTGGCAGCGGGAGTCCCTGTAGATGACGCTGGGTGCTGCTGGCAGCTGGAGCCCAGGGTCACTGCGCCCTGGTGGGGCAGGGCCGGTTTCTTTGGAGGCAGCACCAGGGCATTGTGCCCTGGCTCAGCAAGTGCCTCCCACTGAGGGCTTCACGCGTGCAGTATGTGGCCTGGCCAGTGCTGCGGCACCCAGAGCCAGGGCCCCACTTCAGTGCAAAGTTTTCAAGCTTCTGCTCTCCTTTGTGTCTCCCATTTTTCGTGGTGTTTGTCTGTAGATTGTAGGCATCTTCTGTCTCTTTACATCGTGCCAAGCACGTTGTGGGCGCGTACTCCGTTCTGAGCCAGCATGCTGCCCTTGCACCAGAACCTGTCTCTGGTGCCCAGGGTCAGCAGTGCTCTCTACAAGCGGTTGCAGGCGGGTAACCAGGGTCGTGTGCTCTGTCTTGGTGCAGTAAGTGTCTCTGGAAGCCAGGGAGGGAGTCAAATTCTGCCATCAGTTACAACCATCAACCTCAATCAGTGGGCTTGTACCGTTAAGTTGAGTCTGGCCCTACATCTGTACTGACTGTTTGCAGGGAAATCTGAACTTCTGCACGCAGACCCAATTACAGCTTTGTCGACACCAATGTAAAAGCAAACCCACTTCCGGTGACCATAGGAGACTGGGAATCACGTCCATTATAACTGGGCTTTGCAGACACGGGTTATTTATCAGAGAGCACTTAAATGAGTATCTTGCCTTTATGGTGTTGTAGCCATGTTGGGCCCAGGATATCAGAGAAGTAATATCTTTTATTGGACCAACTTCTGTTGGTGACCTGAAGAGCTCTGTGTGGCTTGAAAGCTTGTCTCTCTCACCGGCAGAAGTTGGTTCAATAAAATATATTACTTTACCTACCTTGACTCTCTAATATCTTGTCTTTATTCATTCTGTCACAAAGCAGAGCCCTTTGGAGCACGGACAATCCTTTCTGTTCCTATTGCAAGCCGTGATGGTTGGGAGAGTTTATGTTTAGCTGCCTTAAAACTTGGGTATGGGTGTCTCTGATTTTTGCATCAAAAATAGATTTTTGGTTTTAAAAAGCCAGAAACTCAAACAGTTGAAGAACTACAAAAATTATTTTATAAAATAGATCAGTTCTCAAAGTGCATGGACAGTGTATTATTTTGGAAAGGATACAAAAATTCACATAGACCCAATGTGAATGATGAGCCCTTTCTAACTCCCCCCAAAACAGACCCTCCCCACTTAACTTTCCCAGCCACTCACCATACCCCCAGAAAATTCCTGGGTCAGGAGATTCGCATTGCTGTCCTCTAAAACTATGCAGTATAGTCCTTAATCGGCTGCCTTCAGCGATAGAACCACCAGGATTTGCTGCTATACAATAGCAATTATTATTATTTAGTTAGTTATTTTCACTTATAAAATGTAGCCACTTTGGACATCTACAGAATTTAATTTAAAAGATCATTTGTTATATTTAGTATATTAAAATCAATTTAAAAGGAAACATGCTCCCCCCAACAGACTACAGCCTGTGAAAAGAGAGGAGACTTGTGCCATGCCCTTACGATCAACAAACTTGGCTCTGTCAGGCCAGTGGGGAAGGGATTGCCCTTGAAAACATTCTATTAACAACCACCTGCCATATAAATTTGGGGACGAATGACATTCCCCAGCTTTCCTGGTAGTCTTTGGTTGTGGGAAAGGAAAGAAGTGGTCTCTCGGGTTGTCAGGAAACATGCCATGTAGGCTGAGATATGTGAAAGTCACTTCTATGGAGTTGGTCCCCCAAACATTTTAGAATTTAACTCGTACAAATAAGATGAGAGACAGAATGCAGCAGGTCAGTTGTGGAGATGAATACAAAAGGGTTGAGCTGGGCATGTAAAACTTCATAGATATTAAATCCAGAAGGATCCATTAGATAATTTAGTTGGACCTCCTGTATAATGCAGGCTGTAGACTTTCATCCAGTTACTCCTATAATGAGCCCAATAGCTTGGGTTTGACTAAGTTCAGTTGGGTCATCGCTTTTTAGTATTTAACCCTAAATCTGCCTCTTTTTGTTTGTTTGTTACAAAGCCGGAATTTGAATCCCCTTCCCCCTCTCAGCTTTGATTGAAAAGGGTTTAATATAGAAAATGTTAGTAATTAATGAGCACTAGGCCTGTTGATTGTGAAACAGAACACGTCCCTTACTACACATACTTTGTGTGTATCTTTTTTCCAGTGTCCGTGTAAGTGAATGGAGATTATGGTAGGAAATTGATTCAAGTGGTACTATTAAAGAAAAAAGTTTAAATAAAAATCCCTGAATTAAAGTAACTGAGACATACAACCAAAAAAGCAAGATCGTTCTTTTCTGAGAAAAAAAACTATTGTAAACTCAGCCTGTTTGCTGAACACCACCTCTGGTAACAGTGAGTAACTGATCTAGTGATCCAACTTGCTGCAAATGCCTAGGGCCCTAGGCAAAACATGGGACTGCTGAAATGCCTTTTTCCTCAAGAGTCCTTGGCTTTTGTGGTCTGTCTTTAACCTTAACATGGTTATTTGCATATTGTCAGAAATGTTTTATTAAGATTGTATGGTCTCTGTCTTTTTGCCCCTTATTTATCACCAGGGCTCTGTGAAAAATAGCATACAGAACAGTGACTAACATTTTAAGTAAATGCTAACAATGGTTTAAATATAATTAGCAGAGCACTTTTTATTTTTGTTTTAAAAGTACATCTATAGATTTTTTTTTTCTTAAATGTTACTGAGTCAGTGTAACGATGTATGCTCAGACAGTCTAACAGTTTTTTAAAAGGAAGAATGCAATATAATTGATGAGGAATATGATTTAAGATAACTTGAGCGTGCAGATGTATGGTTTTATTTTATTGGGTGCACATGAATGAGGACGTGGTAGTATGTATATGTAGATCTAAGAGCTACTTAGAATACTGGGAATAAGAAATACAGCAAACAAAATTCTTTAGAGATAAAAATATCTAGCTGGATTATTTGGTCATGTGAGAGGTGATTGACATACACAACTATTGTTGTATTCTGTTCGACTTACAAAGTTTTTATCTAATTGAAGAGGAATGTGAGACCTTAGCATTCATTTTTAACTACAAAAAAGGAATTTGTAGATATCTAACTTGGCATTTCAAAATGTGGGTTTCCCCCCCCCCCCCTGGAACCTGGTTCAATAACCCTGTAATATACTTTTTTTTCTTCTCTTAAAAACATTTTGTTGTAAATTATTACTCATTGAAAAATTAACAAGATTGTGCTTTAGAAAAAAACTTTAGATGCTGAAAAGTTGTGAATAGTTTTTACAGTTCCAAGTCAGTTTTCCAGGTATTTTAATGGTGCTTCTCTGTAAAGCAAACGTACTGTAGACTGTGGCTTAGAAAGTGAAATCTTTTTATATAGTCTTGTAAGTGGGGGACCCTTTTCTAGTCTCCATTGCAGTGTAAGCAATGGTAAACATGGAATGTGTGATACAGTTGTGATAATTTAATATGGCAACATGTTAAGGAGGCATTTCTGCATTTGTGTACGCTGTGAAAGTAATTGTGTGTGCATATTTAAGGGCAGAAGTGGCCTCCTAAAATTTTATTGTGCCCTAGCTCTGAGGGATAAAATGTTTATGGTATTTTGAAAATTAAATAAGAAAACCTGTGTTAACATAACATTAAGCTTGAACGATTTAAATCACAAAAGATATGTGAAATAGAGTTCCAATAGCAGTGTTGCACATCCTGTATATTCTATGGGAAATCCCTTATGAAACAGAGAAATAAATGTAAAAACCACACATTTAACCAGTGAAACAATGAGACATACATATTTACAATGCAGCTGAAAGCTTCACTTTTGCATTGTATAGTATAATGTCGACTGTACTATACAAACTTTATAAATCTAGTAAATTAAGATTTTCAGAGGAGAAAAAACAATCCTTCAGGCACCGAAAGTGCTTAAATCACCTCAGTCCCTTAGATCACAACCTTTTAACCCACTATTAATATTTAGACGTGCCTAAGTGCTTAAACCACTAATAACCCCCATTAACAAGTGTAGTCTTCTTATCCATCTCTGCCTTTGGGCAAAGTCTGGCTGAGGCTAGAGCCATGGAGTGATGGGAAGAATCGAGTGAAAGCAATGAGAGATGGCTGCCTAGAGTGAAGTTAAAGAACCCTGGTTGAACTGGCCCTGAACTGATCCGATGGAATTGCTGGTTCAGTCTACTGGAGCACAGGGTCAAGCTAGGAACAATCCAGGGCTCAAATACATTAAGCTACATTGCAGCAAATGTTTAAAAGCCCTGAAATTCAGGGGCTGATTTTTAAATGTTTTTTAATCCGTATAATGTTTATATATGGATGGGTGTATTTTAATGTTTTGTAAATTTAGTGCTTGTGAAAGATTCTGGCAGCAGCTTGACAGTCTTGGTGACTGAAGGGGGGAGGGATAGCTCAGTGGTTTGAGCATTGGCCTGCTAAACCCAGGGTTGTGAGTTCAATCCTTGAGGGGGCCATTTAGGGATCTGGGGTAAAAATCAGTACTTGGTCCTGCTAGTGAATGCAGGGGGCTGGACTTGATGACCTTTCAAGGTCCCTTCCAGTTCTAGGAGATAGGATATCTCCATTTAAAAAAAAAAAGTCATTTGTCCATAGAATAGTTACAATATTGCAGTTTTCACTGCACAACCATTTCATTGTACCTCCACTCTGAGCTGAAGGTACTTCACTTCCTTTCATGCTGAAGTGGTGTCTCTTACAGCATTGCCAGCCCCAAGTGTTCAAAACTCATGAGTCAGGCCCTAAAAATCATGAGATTGACTTTAAAATGATAAGATGTTTCAAAAAATAAGTGTTGGTTCTTTGCTTTCCTGGTTTTTGAGCCTTTAAGGCACACTCAGGTCATGTTTTCCAGCTTTTCTCTGCAACCACGAGGGCTAGACACTTACCCTTTTAAAAATTGTATGAAAATCCATGATTTTTCCTTAAATTGCTTGGCTCCAGGAGATGGGGCTTGAAAAGAAGTGCCAAATATCAGGAGACCACCAAGCACATTTAAAGAGATATTGGGGGAAGGCAGCATATGTCTCATAAACCGAATCCTCTGCCCAGTAATAAACTAACAATACATTTTAACCTTCTCTCCAGGCACCAAAAGCAGCAGCTGCAGTCAAGTGAGAGTCCAAATACAATGGAGAGGTCAGTCGACAGCAGCAGCCGCCACTCAAACAAAAAGCACAGAGCCTCAAACTCAGCCTGGAAAGAGGTAAGGAGTTATTCACAGGCCTCATCTGTGCTGACGTGAAGTGTGTGTGTGTGTGTGTGTCCTACAGGGAATTGCTCTCTGTCTCTCTCCAAAATGGTATTGCTTTACTTTACAGTGCTCTGGTTTTAAAGCATTACAATCGTCTCACTGTTTCCTTGTGCTTCCCTCATTTATATGTCTGTATCCATCTGTTGTCCATTGTCGGATATTTAGATATTAAGCTCTTTGGGGCTGGGATCATCTTTTTGTTCTGTGTTTTGTACAGCATCTAGCACAAGGGCGTCTTCATGACCAGGGCTTCTAGGCACTATTGGAATATAGATGATAAAAATATTTACCCTTATGCCCTGTTACATCTTGTGCAGTGTTTAGTAGGGTGGAGGGGAGAAAGGAGCAGGGAAATAAACAGCGGTTAAGATTTTTTTGAAGTAGTCTATGGGATTTAGGCCAGTATCTTTCATTTGAAAGTTAGTGTCTAAATCCCTGAGACTGTTTTGAAAATCTTAACAAGCCATCCTGAAGCTTAACTATTTGTATTTTAAGAAGATAATGTATAGTAGAGTGAGATAGCAGCTTAATAATGCAGTTATTGCATAATTTGAGACACCATTTAGTACACTCTTGTTAATAATAATTAGTGCCTTTCATTCAAGGATCTCAAAGGACTTTGCAAACAAATGCACCTGTGAGGTATTTGCAGATATGGAAACGACAGAAGGGGGAAGAGAGGCTTCTCATCTCAGACTGTATAAAAGATCCAAATCCTATGGATCTCAGACCCTGTACAAAGTCCCAATGCTTAGATTTCCCATTCTAAACGTGTTACCATAACAGGCTTGATTCTGTCCTTTGTCTGATGCAGGATCCTTGATGGACCATATTCCAGTGGTAGGTAGGACTAGCAGGGTGAAGCTCTGGCACTCCACTGTTCCAAGTGGGAGGGTAGGGTGCAGCAGAACCAGAGTGTGGAGCCAGAACACTTGCTCCAGCAGGGAGTTTCCCTCTGATAGGGGAATTCTCTGCTGGCCATTTGCTCCCAGTTTTTGGTCTGTCTGTGCCCTCTGAGGTGCACGACAGGGCCAGAGCTGAGTCAAGAACCCAGGATTTTCATAAACAGGGATTAATGCCTTGGTGTGTGGACTGGCTCTTCATTTCAGAAAGTAGTTAAGAGATGGAGAAGACATACAGGGCTAGGACATCTTATCTAGCTCACCCCCTGCTTGGACAGGATTGTTCTCTGTAGTGTAATATGTTTTCTGGTGAACCTAAAATGTGCAGCTGGCATTTAGCTGAGGTATGGAAACCGCTGTATTCATTTACTGGTGGTGTTTATTATTAAAGGATGTATACTGGAAAGTTACTTCAGCTATGGGATGCAAAATACTTGATTTAAAAAGGCCGCATGTAGGTGTGAATTTGCTGGCTCTGATGCTTATTGAGCATAAATAGATTGCACTTGCTGATTCAGCACATAGTATTTTGTCAAGTGTCTCAGGGCCAGATTCTTATAACCTTACTCTTGTTGAGTAGAAACGTATACCTTGAATAGCCCCATTGATCTCACTGGGATGGAGTAAGGGACTGCTAAATGTGAATAAGGATATCAGCATTTACCTCTTGATGATTAGTTTTTTAACATGATCCTCATTTTGCACAATAGAACGAGAGCAGGGGGTCAGGCTGATTAGCCTGCAGTTGTAAAAGGTGGCAGCTGATTACAGGGCGAAATAGAAAAAGATTTCAAACTGTATATTTTTTTCTTTTAATAGGAAAACTAAAACAGGAATCTTGATGTTAAACATGGGTGGCCCAGAAACACTGGGAGATGTCCACGATTTCCTACTTAGGCTTTTCCTAGATAAGGACCTGATGACGCTTCCAGTACAAAAGTAAGAAACACTTGGTTCACGTGGCGTGTTAGCATGTGAGTGTTGTTGTAGGCTATATACTTGGACATCAGAAAGTCCTTCCAGTTGGCTGCAGTGCTTCAGGCCAAGAACTCTGTACTGACTGTCTCATGTGAACTTGGTAATGAGAAATTATATTGCAGTCCTCCAGAAACTGGGGGCTACAGGATGAGACCCTTTAATCGGTGATCACAACTCTTTGTTTACTGCCAACTGGCAAATTTATTCATGTGAATTAGATTAAATGGTATTATAAAACGATACAAAACAAGCCATGCATAGAATGAGACTGAACGTTATTAGCTTGCTGTGTTTTGGAGGCTGGTGGTGGGTTGGATGATTTTTTTTGTTGTTTTTAAGATGCTGGAGGGGAGGTGATGGGGGATATGTTACTAACTCACCCTGCTTTTGAACGTTTCAGTAAGCTGGCACCATTTATTGCCAAACGTCGCACACCGAAAATCCAAGAACAATATAGCAAGATCGGAGGAGGGTCGCCAATTAAAAAGTGGACTGCAACACAGGGAGAAGGCATGGTGAAACTGCTGGATGAAATGTCTCCTCACACTGGTACTTATACCCTTCCGTACAGTTGTTTAGGAGATTGTTCTGTTTGTTGTAGTGGGTGTGTGTGCGGGGAGAAGACTGGGCCATGGGTGGTCATGCCTATTGGGAAGAGTAGGAGTCAGGCTTTGTGGGCGGAGCTAATCCAAGGGTCAGGGCCAGAGGCTGAAACCAGTAGCTACACCAGGAGTCAGAGCTGGAACCAGGAACTAAGCCAAGCCAGGGGTCAGAGCTGGGATCGGGAGCTAGGGTCAGGGTGAGGAAGCTGGAATTAGGAGCTAGGTGAGGTAGCAAGGACTGAGCAGGAACAAGGCAGGGAGACAAGGCAGGAATGGGTTTAGGAGCAGGGCAAGAGCAAAGTGAGGCGTGGCAGACATCAGGAGGGTCACACCTATGGGCATGAATGCATTGAGCAGCCAGAGAGTTGCTGCTGGGTTTAAAAGTCAGTCATTTGCCCTTCCTGACCAATCAGGTAGCCAGCTGCAGGCCTCTTGTGCTTGTTGGGTTGCCAGGAGACAGACTCTGCTGCAGGCCCGGATCCCTGACAGAGTGTGTGTGTGTGTGTGTGTGTGTGTTTGCTCCGTCCTGTTTAATACACAAAGATACGACTCCTGACACAAAACACTTACAAAGTTAGACATATGCAGTGGATGGAGCATTTGGTGTGTGTGTGTGTGTGTGATCATGACTCCATCTAGTGGCTTCTTTGAGTAGCTATAACTTCCTACTACAGTCTCACAGCTATGATTATCTACACTCTGGATCCTTTAAACTGTTCCTGAATCTAATTGTCAGTCGTAGCTAAAAGGCTTAACACAAACTTGGCTTGATCTTATTACAGTCATTAGAGGAAGGGGGTGGCACAGAAAGATGCTGTTTCACAGTTTAATTCTGCAGTACTAAGCAAGATTACTGCTGTCAGCACCACCCCAGGACATGAGGGATCCTCCCTTGAAGCTAGAGCGATAGATAAGGCCTAACGGTTTGGTTTGGACGGCATCCACAAGATACAAAGACTGTATGTTCTCCTTCAGCTAGGGTAATGTTTGAAAATGGGAGAAGATTGTTATTCCATGTAAATGTCTGTCTTCCCCCAAATCCTAGGGCCTCTGTCAGCTTAGCCACTCAGCTTTATCAGGAGAAATCCTTATCAAGGAGGGGTGACTCTTGTTGCGATTAACTCCCACACAAACTAACGTAGGTTTTACCAATAGTGGTTTTTCAACCTGTCCAAACCTTCACTGTTGAGCACTCTTAAATCCTCACTGACTTAAGCTAAATTGATACAAGTCATGTTTAAACCATTTTAAGAGTGTTCATGCAGGAGTCTGCACCAGTGTCCCAGGGTGCTCCACTCACCACTAGTTGGGCTCATCCTCCTGGCTGCTCTGGGGATTGGCTCATGAGATCAACATCCTTACCCGCGGTTGCACGCCATCACTCTGTCTCTCTCTGGTCTGCAGACCCTCTCTCGCTTCTGTAACAGCATCCTCCTCCTCGTGACTTGGCCCTCCAGCTGGGTCACTCTGCGTTTCCCCCCCTTCTGGGAGGTACAGTCTTTCAAACCCTCTGTCACTCCCACAGTGACCCGGGCAGTCTTCCAGTTCACAGCCCCATCAGTGCCTAAACTGTCCCCTCCGCCACAGGCATAACACTGCCCTGCTTGGGCTTCTGGCCTCCCTACCCTGTGGCCTCTCTTCTTGCCCTAGCCTTTCTGGCCCTTGCTCACCTCTTGGAGAATCTTGAGCAAGTAGTACTGTTCTTCAGCTAATTGCCTCATATAGTGCCTCTCACTCTTGCTGCTGGTTCTCTAGAATCTGCCTCATCAGGGCCTGTATCCCCCTTTGTTGCTTGTCAGCCCCCTTCACTGGGAGCAGCAGCTCTGTGGTCCAGCCTGGGAAGGTACACCTGCCTTCTGCAAAGACAGCCTCCATACATGGTGGCTCCATTGTCTCTTTGCCTCAGGTGTCTCTCATCTAGCCTTTCTTGCTCCCCTTGTATCATAGGCAGCTGTCTAAACAGCTTCTCAGTGTCTGCCACTCCCCTTGTATCAGGGGCGACCATCATTGCTCACATTCTCCACCAGTTGAGTCACAGAATCCACTCACTACAAGCGGCACCTCCTGCTGGCTATCTTAGGAATTAGCATGGTCAGTCATGTGCTCTTCCTCCAGTGGTGTCTTGCTCTACTCACTCCTGGATCATCAGCTCTCTCTTCATGCCTTGGCTCTCCAGCCAGGTAACTAAAGTCCTTCTCTTCCAGGTATATCACAGTCTTTCCAGACCTGGTGTCTCGAATGCCTTTTGCCACACCCCAGTGGCTAGTAAGGGAACCCAGGCCCACCCACCACACTGGGTTCCAGCCAGGGGCCCTATAACAAGCAGCCGCAGTCCTTATGCAGTCCTACCTCTTGCTGCTGTTTCTCTGAGCTTCTTCCTACATATCAGGGCCCCCCCCCCCCATTTGCCAACCTCTAACTCCCTCCATGCAGGGAGTGACTGAAGCCTTTCATAGCCTCTGTAGCAAGCCATCTGGCTTTATATAGGCCTTGCCTGTTCCTGCACAGGTGAGTGTGTCCTTAATTAGCCACCTCCAGCTTAAATCTCCCCTGCTTGCAGCCTATTTAGCTGATTGGGCCCAACTGGCATAATTCAGCTCTTGCAGGGCTAGTGTGGGGAGTCTACTCCATCACAACCAGTTTAACTGAATCGGTTTAAAATCGGATTTGAGTTAAACTGGTGCAAGTTTGTGTGTAGATTAAGCCTAGACTTCTACATGTTCATCTCATGCTGGTCACAGTGAGCAGCTGTTGGAAATTTGAAACATTTGTACCTCTCCTGGATTTTTGTGAGGATAATAGAACTATGGCACATACGGTGCTGTAAGCCAAGAATCTTTTCTACCTGAACTTTATGCTATGATTGGAATATGCTTGTCTGGCAGCATGGGGAAACCAGTTTCTCTCTGTGTCCATAGAATAGGTTCAGCAGTGCCAGGCTTTTCCTGTGTCCCTCATCTCTTGAGGGAATGCCCTGAAAAGGCACAGTAGTTCTGCCCCTGTGCCCATTGTCACTGGGGATTAAGTACAGTATGCTTGGCCACAGTTGTCTTCGGATTGGTTCCTTTTTAGTTCCTTGTCATCTCTAGTCATACCCATGTGGTAGTTGCCAAAAAGCAATGATCATCTGATGGCTGCTCTATTTGAAATGAGCCACAGGGCTCACCTTAGTTCTAAGTAAGCCAGTCTCTGCAGCATGTTTTGCTCCCTTTGGACAGTCGGCAGACAGGCTAAAGACTAACTTGGTGGGGAAGAGTGGGGAAGCTTGCTCTGGCTTCCACAGAGTACCTTTGGTGTGGATTAATGCCAGAAGTCCTTTCCCAGTCCTGTTAACCTGATATTACAAAGTTACCGGGAAAACTGCAAAAGTAAGTCTGTGTTTTTGGCCCACGAGGAGAGCTTCTGTTCAGCCCCGTAACTTAACTGTGCTTTGAGTCCACAAACGCTCGTTTTCTCCCCATTTCCTTGGCATTGGAATCAGCTGCTGAATCAGTTGGCATGTCATGGAACCCACATCGATGTCTGGAAAGATTACATATGCTTTTGACTCCAAGTTATTCATAATTCTTTGTATTTTAGGACCCATTTAAAACTTGGGTAGGTGAGGCTTAGATATGAAAGTTGTAAAGAATTTGGAACTGGGAAGCAAAAAGTTGCAATCTTAAAAGGTAATCATGCTGAAGCCAAAATGGTCTTTACTTTGTTACACGCACCCCTGACTCATGAGTTTGTTTTGTGTGGATTGTATTCAACCCTTTCTTTCAGACACTGTAGTGTGACTCCATTGAAACGAAAATCCTTGCAAGTGTAGCCAAAGAATAAACTTCATCCAGAGCTTGGGCTCAGAAATTACACCCTGCTATAGCAGCAAATGCAGTAGTTTATTTTTTGTATAAAAGTAGTTTCTAAATAGGTCAGGTTTGCAATAGATCCTGAAGCTGATGGTTTTAGGGAGTTTTATCTATTCTTCTCAGGGTGTATCACTCCCTCTTACTTTACAATGTGGTCACCAAAAGAAAGCCACCCTGTCTTTATCTGTTTGTGCAGCCTTTACATCTGACTTGGTATCCATTATTTAGAGATGTACTTTACTGCCTAGACAGTAGCTGCAATTTTAGAAGTAGGGCGGGCTAACAATTTGTTGTTAAAGGTGACCTTGGAGGATTTAGTGAGGCCAAATACATCACTGCATTGCCTCAAAATAGCTTGAAAAGCCAAAAGTGCACCTTCAGCAAGAGCTGTAACGTTTCTGGAGTGCTTTTCAGAGTTCTGAAATTTCATTATGTTTGGTCTGCACTTAAAAAGTTTTACTAACATAACTATGTTGCTGAGAGGTGTGATATTTACTGATATAGTTATGCTGGTAAAAGCCCAAGTGTAGATACAGCTATACTAGTATAGTGCACTTTATACTAGTATGTCTTATTTTACGTTGCCAAACAAGGATAAGATATGCCAAAATAAGCACTTTTATACTGGTACAACTGTGTCTCTGCTGGCATGGGGAGGAGGGGTAGGGAGTGATGACACTTTAAATATTCCAGCATAGTTAAAGTGGCAAAATTTTTAAGTGTAGACAAAACTTTACCCTAATCTGAGTCTTCCTGATGATGTGAATGTAAGTTATGGTAAAAGAAAGCAGTTTTTTAAAGCAGTACACATATTTTGGGGTGTTTTAACAACCTAAACTTTCAAATGTAAGTAGCAATTTTGTGTGCCAAAATTGAAACACCTTAAAATCCTTTGGATGCTACCTTACAGGGGCCTGATTTTCAGAGGTTGGATGCTCTGCCCTTTTAAGGCATTTCAGGTTTGGGACACAGAAAAATCAGGGCAACCCCAAACCACCAGACACTTGGAAAATTTAGGGCTTTACCATTCTGGATGCCTGTTGCTTCCTTAACACGTGACCATCAAACACATAAGCACAGGAGTAATTTTACATATACAGGTAATCCCTGTGAATATAATGAGACGACTAATGTGTGTAAAGATACTTATACACATGTTTGCAAGACCAGGACCTTGTTTGGTCAGAATAATGCTGGCTTTCTTATCAGAGCTGAAATATCTTTGTTTAACATATATGAATTGTTAGTACAGACGATTACTGGTCTGTATATCTAATAAGAAATTTATATTCCTTTATCTCCTGTTTGTCTGTGCTGTTTTTCCCAGTTCAGCAATAATTTTTCCCAAATCTTTTTGTTTCTGTTCCATTAAAACTTTTTCTGTTTGAAGGCATAGCTAAGTCTGTCTTAACAGAGGTTGTTTGAGTCCTTCCCTTAGGGTACGTCTACACTTACCGGAGGGTCCGGCGGCAGGCAATCGATGTTCTGGGATTGATTTATCGCGTCTGGTTTAGACGCGATAAATCGATCCCGGATTGATCCCGGAAGTGCTCGCCGTCGAGAGGAGTATGCGGCATCGACGGGGGAGCCTTCCTGCCGCGTCTGGACCCGCGGTAAGTTCGGACTAAGGTACTTCGAATTCAGATACGTTATTAACGTAGCTGAATTTGCGTACCTTAGTCCGAAGTGGGGGGGTAGTGTGGACCAGGCCTTAGAGGTGGGTTTGGCAGCATCCTTTGCATCGTTATTTTGAGTACAGTCCTTTTGGGTTTGATTTCCAGACGGGTAGCACAGAGTTATGATCTGATAGTTCAAAGGACAACATTTTGCATTTTTCTATTCTCCAGCTTTCATCTTTAAGGTATCAGCATATAGTCTGTTCTAGGAGGAGAAATGTGGATTATAGAAAAGCACATGTAGTGTCTGCCTTAGGGGTTCTGGGTCACCAGCGATCTAGTTCTGAAGTTATAATTAATAGTTTTTTGGAGGAAGCAGCTGTATTGGGATAGATCCCTGGTCTTAAAATTTATCCAGATTTTGATGAGCAGCCTTGGTTGACCCCAGTGCTCCTCAGATCTCAGCTAGGAGCAGCAGTAGCAGACCTCACTAACTCTCTTTAAATGCATAAAGCAAGGACTTGACTAACCATGGGGAAGACAGTATTGCTTTAACGGAGGGAAAAGCACAGTGGGATCATGGGAACTGCTTATATTATTTTGACTGTACTATGTTTTATCTTTTGATCGTAGGCAGTGGGGGAGAGGATGTGCACATGTGTGTGTATATTCTTATTTACAATTTGTATTGTGGTAGCCCCTAGGAGTCTCAGGATCCTAGTGTGGTAGGCACTGTACATACACAGACTAAAAGGATGGTCCCAGCCCCAAAGAGTTTTCAATCTAAGTAAATAACACATGCCCTGATCCTTTAAGCTTTTTGTTCTTCCCACAGCAAGCAGGGAACCTTAAGAAAATCACAACTTGTAAGACATGTAAAGAATTGCCAGCTTTTTTATTTTTAATTAGAAATGTGCATTTTTACAATATACTTCAATACCAGGAGGTCTGTTAATAGTGAATCCTACACCAGAGCACTGGAAATGATTGCCAGAAGCTGGACTGGATGACTGGGGATGGATCACTTGATAAATTGCCCTGTTCTGTTCATTCCCTCTGAAGTACCTGGCACTGGCCACTGCTGGAAGACAGGATACTGGACTAGATGGACCATTGGTCTGACCCAATATCCCGTTCTTATGAAACTGATTCCTCTGCTGATGTGCTTGTGTGATCTGCATTTAGCTGTTTAGTATGTTTAGCCAGACATGCTCACATTCCTTAACCCAATCATTTGGAATACAAGAATTCTATTCCCACTGAGCTAACTGCTCTTAGGAAGTGAGCTGTGTTACGATTCTTGTATTTTAAAGTGACATGGTTCCCATCTGGCATGAGCCAGGTTGATCATTTCCTTTTAACTTAGTTGAACATGCCTTCTTGATACTGCACTATTGTCAAAAATGTAACATGCCATTGTACTCTGTCTCGTGCTGGCCTGTAGAATACATCTAAATGATCTCCATGTTTGGAGGGGAGGGAGAATTTTACAGATTAATGCTGCTACTGTCAGTGCTAGGATCTTCAGCAACTAAAATATATACATTTCCAAAAATCTGATTCACAACTCATGGTAAGCCTCTAGCATATAAAGTATACAATTATTATTTCTCCACAGCCTAACTTATCACAAACTGGGAAGAGATTTTCAGCATCTTGTAAACATCATGATTGTCATTTTGGCTGTTGTTAAGTCAGGGAGAGTGTATTCCTGAGGAGGCTGGGCTGCAGCTGGTCAGAAGGAGATTTTAAAATCCAAGCGTTTGCAGATAAAGTGATCAGCTGCTATTTCTTTTTCTCTTTCTGCTGGCAGCGCCTCACAAATACTATATTGGATTTCGGTATGTCCATCCTTTGACAGAAGAAGCAATTGAAGAGATGGAGAAAGATGGCGTTGAAAGGGCTATTGCATTCACACAGTATCCGCAGTACAGCTGTTCTACCACGGGTGAGTGTGTCTGTGAAAGTGCAGTAAAAGGGGAAGATAAACCGCATATAGACAAATGTATCCGAACAGCTGAGAGTCCAAGCACAAGAGGCTTATGAAAGCATGAGGGAACTTTTGGGATGTGAATGAAAACCCAGCCTGCCTTCCTCGAAACCAGCTTCCTGGTTGGCCTGCTTTAAGTTTCCCGATTATAAGTAGAAGCCTGTTCTCTAACAATAAGGAATTTTAAATTTATAGGCCTTGTTAGACCTCCATGCCTCACAACATCCCTATGAGGGGGTTATACCAATTTTACAGATAAGTAAACTGAAGCACAGCTCCATAAAAGGGCACTTTCCTGAAGTTACATAAGTGAGTTGCATAGCCAGAATTGGAACCCAGGAGTCCTGACTTAGTCACCTGCTCTAACCATTAGAGCCACTATCAGTGCCAACAAAATCAGAAACCTACATAACCGGAGTACGTGCATGTTCTAGAGGTATATATTTCCACCCCCTCCCCTAGCCCTAGGACAGGTGATAATGCTTAGTGTACATTTCAGTTTAAAGCAGGGACCCATACAATATAACATGCTTTTGGGTTTTCTGTAGCACACGGTGATGCTTAGTATAATGCTCCCTTAATAGCTCCTGAAAATAACTTTGCTTTAGTTGAGGATTTAGTTGGCAGGTAGAAAAGATCTATTAGTTATATAGACTTCATGAGGTAAATATTTTTTTCTACTTTTATGCTCTCAGTTCTGATTTGCAGTGTAATGTATTTGATACCTAGTCCTTAAAATATTGAAATGGCTGGTTGTAAAACTCTCTTTTTGTCTGGCAGCATCCATACTTCTGATGAACGTATAGCTAAAGCTCCTGCTAATCTCCTAATTTTGTGCATTTCAGGAAGCAGCCTAAATGCCGTTTATCGCTACTATAATAAAAAGGGGGAGAAGCCAAAGATGAAATGGAGCATTATTGACAGGTGGCCCACACATCCCCTTCTCATTCAGGTATGGAGTTTGTATGCAAACCATTGTGGCAGTCAGGAAAACTCTTTTTGCTTGTCAATTGAGCAGATTCGACATGGAGTTATTGAGGGTACGTCTCCACAGCAAGAGAAGACCCACAGCAGTAAGTCTCAGAGACCAGGTCAGCTGACTTGAGCTCCTGCAGCAGGGCTGAAAATAGCTGTGGAGACATTCAGGCTGGGGCTGGAGCCCAGGCTCTGAAACCTGGCAAGGTAGTCTCAGAGGCCGGGCTCCAGCCCAAGCCTGAACATCTACACTGCTATTTTTAGCTTTGCAGCACAAGCCCCGGGAGCCCAAGTTAGCTGACCCAGGCTCTGAGACTCGCTGCCATGGGGTTATTTTTTTTTTTGCTATGTGGACGTACCCCATGAGACTACTTGTCTTAAAGGGACACAAACTTGTTCCCTGATTTAGATTGTTTCAAAATTTTAAAAACCTCAGAACAAAAGGAATATTTCAATGTTATGTTGTATTTCATAATATAAAATATATATCCTATGTGCTAGGTCTGAAATTACTGGGGGCAGTGTTAGTTCGGGATTAATGTGTGGAAGCTTGCATTGCTTCCATAGACCTCCATGTAATCAGTGCTAGTAATGTCACCCTGAGATCCACAGCCTAAGGGGCTCGATTATCCTCCCATTGACGTTCACGGTAGACTTCTCATTGACTTCAGTGGGAACAGAATTAGGACTCCCTTCGAAAAGAAGTGAGGAGTGGGGGGGCGGTAATGTGCTTGACTGAGGGAGGAGCCTTTTTTTTTTCCTTTAAAGAGGTGGAGTGCATTTGCTGGGCTTTTAATATTAGCACTAATGTGGTTTTGTATTATTCTAAAGCCCTTGTCTGGCATCAGAGAGGTGGGTAATGCTGGCCACAGCAGTAGCTGCAGCAGAAACACTTAACAGCAGCCACATTCTGCTCCTTCCTTTCCAGGGAAGATGTTAGTGGCTGCTTTTGCTGTGGAGAGAGAGAGAGAGATGCCAGGGGAGCGTGAAAAGCAGAGTTGGGAGCTTTTCTTCTTCTTCTGCCTTTGACTTTTGCATTTTCACGCTGGTCTCTGACTGACTAGAGTGCAAGTGACTGAGGGGAGACCAAGAGAGAACAGTAGTTCTTGGCACTTGCGCATGCCGTTCACTTCTTTCACTGAGATGTCTCAGCAGAGTTCAGGAATCTGCTGCATGATCAAATAATCTACCAAATGCTGCTCTCCATTAGATGGATTGCACACAAATACAGCTGCGTTTTGTAAGCTAATCAACATGCATTTCTCCATGCCCAAGGGAGCCTGTAAGTGAAGGGCTGGCTCAGCCTCTGATTGTATCATTGCAACAGAAATTAAAGTTTAATTTTTTGTAATGTTTTTGTCCTATCTGTGGTGGTGGTGTTGCAATGTGTCTGGTAGGGAGCTGCAGACAGTCACCGCAAACTTTTTTTTTCCCTTCTGGCAGCACCGTGTGCAAGTTGTTAAGTCAGCTTCTTTTCCTTTCTGTATGTTTCCTTGCCACCTGGACATGTATATCTTGGGCTAGGTTCTGATCTCAGTCACTGCTGTGACTCTAAGGTCAGAATCATTCCCTAGTCTTCCATGTGGGGAAACAAGGCTTTGGTTTTCAGGTCTTGGTTAACTGAAACCATCTGTCTCCCCATGTTCTGTCCTATCAGTTGACCTCAGATAAGGAACTCATTCTATCAGCCCACAGATTTAAATGTTGGGTTGGGGGCAGAGCATTCTGAAAGAGGGAACCTGCTCTCCCTGTAGGTCCATCAAAGCCCAAGTTTGTTATCCTTTAGGGTATGCATTTTACACAGCGGGCTTCTGTCAGTGAGAGCAGCTTGACTGAGGGTGTGCGGACAGACATTGATTCAATTTGCTGTAATATCTTAACTTGTGTCCTGTACCTGAAGTCCAAGTAGCTGATCCAAAGCTCATTGGGAGCCTATCAATGGACTTCAACGGGTTTTGATTTAGGCACTGTAATTCATTATTTACTGAACATTTTATTGTACACACTATTGATCAAACTCCCACTGGCATGCTACTAAAAAAAGACCCTTTGCTGTCTCGTCAGAAGTTCTTATGGTGAGCTAACACAACGCAGAGCAGTGCCCAGCCAATTTGTGCACATTATTTTGAGCAGATGGGTGCATCTCCTGTTACCGATCTTTACTCTTTTGCCTCTCTCTTACAGTGCTTTGCAGACCACATACAAAAAGAACTGGATCTGTTTCCACCTGAGAAAAGGAAAGATGTTGTCATTCTTTTCTCGGCTCACTCGCTCCCAATGTCTGTAAGTAACATGAAGTCACCTCTGAAGTGGTTAAAACTCCGTCGCATGGGAGAGTCACGTTATTGGTCTGATGGGTTGCATCTCAGGCAAAGCAAAGTTTTGAGTAGCCTGCAGCTTGTAGGCCATCAGGATTAGACCAGACAAGGAACAAAACCTACTTCTTGCCCATCGCTTCCACATGAGGATAATGGGGGGGGAGAACTAATTGTTTTCTCACCTTTCAAAAAGAAATTACTCTCCCTGAAGCAATGAGAGTAGAATCTTTGCACGTTTAGAATAGACCATCTAGAGTGGGAGATTTTAACACAGTGGGCTGGCACTAAGTAACAACTTCAATACAGTGGCTTCTAATCATTTTGGAAAAAAAAAAAAACAGTGGCATTGTACCACATAAGTTGAGGCTGCAGAATCTGTCTTCATTTGTGTGAAGAGGAACAATCAGGTGATGAGGCAAAGGACAATTTCATAATGAATTCTTCTGTAAAGCTGTCTTGTTCCATAAACACACATTTAAAATGTTTTCAATACTAATGGTTCAGAGTGTCCCAGTTCAGTCAAATTGTGTGTGTCATGGTTCACCTTCTAATAATGTCCACTGGGGTCTTTTTATTATTTTTACAAGTAAAAAACTCGTGGAATATGTCACAGTCAACTGGCGTAATTCAAAACGGTGTTCTCTGTTCTGGAAGTCATTCCAGTGCCAGTCAAGGCTGAGATGCAGGGTACTGCTGTTTCAGAAGTACTGTATTAAAAGTAATCTTTGGTCCTTTCCTTTTGCTATTGCCTAGCCCTGGGAGACTCATATTCTTGGAATATGCTGCCATCTACTGGTTAATGGCAGAGGGAACAGTGGACATCAGCAGTATTATTTATTTATTTGTACGAAGGTAGTACTTAGAGCCCCCAGCAGAGATCTGGGCCCCGTTGTGCCAAGCATTGTACAAGCACATGGTGAGGGACAGTTCCTCCTCTGAAGAGCTGAGAGTCTAAATAGATAAGACAGACAAAAGGTGGGAAGGGAAAGAGAGCCATGGAGAAGTTGAGTTATCTACCCAAGGCCACACATCAGGTGAGCAGCTGAACCAGGGGCAGAACTATGACTCTTGACTTCCACATTTTAACGTGCATTTTTCTTGCTTTTGTTTTTCCCTTATGGGTCTGCAGAGTTCCTACTGGCTCTTTTCAGAGCTGTAAGGACACACATCTTGTTTTCTGCTTTAGTTGCTCCCCTTTTCCTGCATTGACTTCCCGGTTACCCATCCTTTGTTTTACGGTTTCACTTGAATGCCCATCAGCACTGCTTCTTGAATCAGCCAACAGGAGTCATGTTGAATGGCATGGAACATTCCTCTTCTTCCCCTGTCCCATTCCCCAATGTGTTGCTGCCTCCACTGCTGTCCCAGACTTTGCTGGCAAGGGGAGAAATTGACACTGAATGCACTGTGAGTGGCCTGTCCTGTAGTGCAGAGTAATACCGCTAGGGCACTGGGCACAATGAGGAGCTTTTCCCCAACATGTTTGTACTACTGTTTCACTTGAATTGAAGAGAATATAAATAGTAAACATGAGCTTTCTCCAGTCTGAGGCCAGGGATAGGACTCGGTACTCCTCGGCTTTATTTCTAGTTCTGCTACTGGCTCACTCTGTGACTTGGCCAAGTCACTTATGCTCTCTGTGCCTCAGTTTTCTCATCCATAAAATATTAAAGTATCTGTAAATTATCAAACCCACAGAGGTATTATGAGGATTAAATATTTTTAAAATGCTTTGAGATCCTCTGTTGGAAGGCAATTACATGCATGCAATAAAGGAAGCCTGTAAAATGTCAGTTTGATGCTAAAGTAATTGAAAAGAAACCATTTGTGACTCCAGCTAGTGACTGAAAACACACACATGAAATCTGTCGGGCAGGAGCAAATATTCTTTGCAATGGCTAAGATAGGCCTGTTACACGTCAGACTGAGAGTTTATAACTCTTAAATTCTGAATTACCAGTAAAATAATAGTAGTTACGTTCATTGTGGTATATGTAACGGTTAACGATTTCTGTTGCCTGCACAAACATCTGCCATTGTGCGAGGCACAGCTGCTGCAGCCTGTTGCAGGGGATACATGCACTGTGCTCATGCATGGAGACTTTGTTTGCTTGCTTCCCTTCATTTAAAATGAGTGAGTGAGACCGAACGTTTTTAGATGTTCTTTGCACATGAGAAAACATAACATTCATGAAGAATGAAAGGCCAGTGTTTCTGTGTTGCAGGTAGTGAACCGTGGCGATCCATACCCTCAAGAGGTGGGAGCTACTGTCCAAAGAGTCATGGAGAAGCTCAACTTTTCCCACCCCTATAGGCTCGTGTGGCAGTCCAAGGTATGTGGTCAGAAGGAAGTTGTTAAAAGCCACCTGCAGCCCCTTAGTCATCAAAGTTTAGGATGATCTCTTCTCTCTTCCTCTCTCTCCTACTTTCTGGAAGTATCTGAGTTCCAATGGAATGGTGCTCTTTGTGCCTGGGTGTTATCTTCTATATATATTTAACAGCCACTTTAAGTTTTTGCCACTTTACAAGAGTTCTTGATGCATCATTCCCAAGTAAACTTCTGATAGCCCAGAGATTCTCCAGTACTCCTCATATGCTCTCCCAATGGTGGGGATTTTTCTCTGACTAGCAGCTGGAAATGGGAAGCAAATGAACTATGATAAAGTCTGCTGAAATATTGCTTAGAGACCTTCCAAAAGATCGCTTATATGATTACGTCCATTGTTAAGGACATGAGCCCAATCCAAATAGACTTCATTTTTTTTAAAGCAGGTAACGCAGAATGGGTTGATTTATATCTCTCTTTGCACGTGACGTTTGTAAACTCCAACTGAAATGAAGGAACTTTAAGAAATGTTAGCCTCATCAGAATTGCATGTCAGTAATTTACATTTCTCAAATGTGTTACAGTTACGGGGGCAGAGTTGTTTTGTTCTAAAGCTAAGAAGCAGCAAGTAAAGTATCGTGTTAGCTCTGCATCTGTACTTTTTGGATGTTAAAGAACACCATCGGCTTATTTAGTCTTAAAAATGGAAAAATTCTTTAAAGGCAGGTAAATCCTGCTCAATAGCCGTGGCGGGGGAGGGTTGGAATGAAAAACAAAGGACGCTTATTTTATTTGTAGTAATTTTTTTAAGTGCCCCTCTAAAAGCCAATCATCCACTCAAAATATGTGTTGTTTAATATAAGTAAATTCAGTCTCCTAGGATTCTGCTTGTTGTCAGGATGGATTGTCTGGGGGTCTAAACAGAGAGGCAGTGTCTCTTCATCAAAAAGTAATAGATGGAGAGGTGGACAAAGATACTGCTAAACATAATAAGATAAACACAAATTTGATTCTTCATTGAATAAATAAGTATGTGTAGGTTAATTAAATGACGACAGAATATAATTCTTGTAGAATTAATTTATCAAAGCTTGAAGAAAGATTTTTTTTTTTTTTTTTTCCCCCCTCCCACTTTCTCCTAGGTTGGCCCAATGCCGTGGCTGGGTCCTCAGACAGATGAAACTATTGAAGGACTCTGTAAAAGGGGAAAGAAGAACATTTTGTTGGTTCCAATAGCATTTACCAGTGACCACATTGAAACTCTCTATGAGCTGGATATTGAATATGCACAAGTTTTAGCAAATGAGGTAAACATCACTTCAGGTCTCATAATTGCTTGGGCAATTCTGCTCCCAAATTTCTTTCCCCCCGTTTTTAGCGCCGATCTTATGGTTAAATGTTGGTATGGGATTTGGGTCACCTTCTGCTGTTACACTGGTGTAAATCTGGAGTTAATCTGAATTGGCTTCAGAGATGTTACTTTGAATTTTTATCAGTGTAGCTGAGAGCTGATTTTGACCCATTTTATTTTAACTAAGATAAATGGTTTGTATGATCAATAAATAAGGGGTTTGGGGAACCTGGTATCAAAGTAAAATTTTGTCTGCTCATCATTTTAGCCGTGCTGAAAAAATATTATTACAGTTAATTCAGTCATTTTAGGGCAACCTCTAAATGATATAGAAAATGTTCTTCAAAAAAGCTACTGGGGTATTGTTTTTTTCCATAACAGCTCTTTATTTTTCTCTCCTCTCTTGTTTTTGATTCAGTGTGGAGTTGAAAACATCAGAAGAGCAGAGTCTCTTAATGGAAATCCATTGTTCTCCAAGGTATCCATATTGTTACCATAGCTTTAGTAGAAAATACAGCTTAGCAGTCCTCTGGAAAGCTCTAGCAGATTGTTGGTTTCCTCTCATATTATTAAAACATTCTGAGTTTGACTATTAAAATAGAATTCCCCAGACTTTGTAGTTCATAGACCACAAGCTATTTTCCTTTGTCACTGTGTTATTTTTTAATTGATACTTATTTTGAATGTTGTTTTGACAATGAAAAGCAATTTTTCTCTCATCATTTTCAGTCACCTATTTATTGAGATTGCCAGAAAAGCAGAAATGTTCCTTTTTAGGGTCAATATTATGCCAATGAATTTTTAAAATCAAGGTCCCCATTGAAATCAAGGGGAAGTTTATATTAAAAAATTGGTGTCACAACACATCCCTTGGTCTGACCGATTGTTGGTCTGGCTAACTCGTTAGTTTGGTAATGTGCATGGTTTTTTGCAAGTGGTTCACTCACTTCTGCTTTTTAATACTCTGTCTTTCAGGCACTGGCAGACTTGGTCTATTCACATATCCAGTCGAATGAAATCTGCTCCAAGCAGTTAACCCTCCGCTGTCCGCTTTGTGTAAATCCTGTCTGCAGGGAGGCAAAATCCTTCTTCACTAATCAACAGCTGTGATGTGCAGCGTAGAAGAACACACTTGATTTGTGCAGGGAAATCACTTAATGGTGCAACAATGCAGACATCAGAAATTGCACACAGATAGCCAAACTCTAGCATTCTGGTACACTCTTCTAACCCCAGTGGCTTCTGTGGGGTTGCAGTTTTGTAACAGAGACGTGAATTTGAAGTTTTTCTTTTTTTATTGGAGAGATGTGGGTAGAAGGGAAGGAAGGAAGGGCTTGATGCAGTGAGGTGCTGAGAGGTCTCAATTCCCCTGGGTCTAATGAGCACTTCATAGCATCAGGCCCAAAAGTAAGCACTGAAAAAACTTTGATACAAACTGGCATCTAAAGCTCTTTGCAGGGAGTTCTTTATATGCACTAATGTCATGAATATATTCATTTCAGCCTTCCAGGTAGAGTGTACTATTATTATTATTTTTTGCTACTGGTGCAGTATTGCTAACACAGTTACCAGTCATCTTCTCTTACAGATATATTTTCAGATGTGTTTTGAATTCTGATTTTTTAAAAAAATAATATGTATATTTTTTAAAACATAGAAGTTTATTTTGGTTTTCCTGGGAGAAAAGAGATTCTGCAAAAGCCCAGACAAGCTTTGCCCCATTGGAACAGTGGCATTGTAGGAGATTTGTTTACATTTTCTTGAAACTTTCTCATTGTCTGAAGGAAAATCTCTGTCTGTGGAGAGCATGAAGTGAAAGAAATGACCCAGGACTGAGTTATATTTTTGGAGCACACTCCACTTAAATGGAGTTCTAGCTATATTTCAAACCTCGTTACTGTCAACAGCAAACACTGTAGCTGGTTGTAAGGGGGGGTTGGCTTATCCTTCAACCCAATGCTTTTCTCTTCTCCAAAGGGCTTTCTCTGTTTGATTAAGCAAATTCAGAAAGTTGAACTGGCTCTTCTGAGGATTTATAGATCTGCTCTGTGCTTTCCACTGCGTCAGGACATTGTGGTTTTTGTGGGATATCTATGGAGCTACATGGGCACAATCGATCCAGTTTAATTCATGTTGTCAATTAAAACCCCAGTGATATATTAGGAGTAATTTACATTGTGGTGGGTGTGCCAGATGAGGGGTGCAGGATGCCTCTTATCCTAACAGCTGCGGTGGGTATAAATTCCCTAACCCAGAAACCGAGTTCTGCCCTATTACATTCCCTGGGCTATTTTTCGTGCCTGATCCTGACCCATCTAAATCTCCACTGATTTCAGTGGGGCATTTGGATACACCAGGAATGCAGTCTAGTCCTAACTATTTACATTATGGAGGTTTTATAAAATAAAGCAGTGGGCATTCAGCACAGTCCCAGCTGCTGGCCCCACTACCCAGCATTGCTCGGTTTTGGCTTGAAATACATTCAGAATGGAATTATCATAGAGTCTGGATTAGCAGCCCCTTCATATAGGGGACATTCCCTCGAGGGCTAGAAGAATCCATTAAAAGTATTCTGTGGGAGAGCTCATTTATAGGCACTGGTCTAGCTGTCAGCTTCATGAATACAAATGTTTATCCTATATAATTAGCACCGAATACTGGAGGCTGTTTGCAAGTCGTTCTAACACGCAGATATTGCTTAAATTGATGAATCAACTAATCATAAGATGTGGAAGTGCAGGGGCTGTGATTATTAGACAATTTTACTTGCTCAGGTAATTGTGAGATGCACATAGTTTGTGCTCCTGATCCTCCAGGGATAGGGTTGTTTAAGGATAACATAGGCCCCTGTTGCCATAAAACTTGTTTTGCTCCATTTTATGTTGAAAGAGTTGACGTTTAGGATGCTGGAGACATAAATTAACATAATTGTTTATCAGCCAGTGGGCTAGATACACTGGTATGGGGAGATGGAAATTACACTTCCTGCCTCAGCCAGACACACACACACTGTGCCTAATACTCTCCCTGAGGGAGGAACAAGGTTTTTCCACTGCCACCCCTATTTCAGCTTCCCAGTGTGTGTGTAAAGGGAAAGGCTACATTTAAACTACTCCGGGGGCTTCATAGGAGGTTGCTGCTGAATCAGTACATCATATACTGGGCCTGCACCCTCCACTTTTTTGAACAGGTTCTTACAGTCCCCCAGCTCTTCAACCGAAAGGAGGCTGCTTCTGCTGCTGTGCCAAGGGCAGGCAAACTTTTTGGCCTGAGGGCCACATCAGGTTTCATAAATTGTATGGAGGGCCGGTTAGGGGAGGGGGTCGTGGCCCGATCCCCCGGGACTTCTGCCCCATCCAACCCCTCCTGTTCCCTGACGGCCCCTCTGGGACCCCTGCCCCATCCACACACAACCCCGCTCCCTGTCTCCTGACTGCCCCCGGACACCCACTGCCCCATCCAACCCTTCCTCTCATTCCTGATGGCCCCTTTGGGACCCCTGCCCAATCCAACCACCCCTGCTCCCTGTCTGCCGCCGGAACCCCTGCCCCTGACTGCCCCCTGCCACCCCATCCAACCCCCCCTCCTTCCTGACTGCCACCCTGGGACCCCGCTCCATTCAACCCCCTGTTTCCCCCCCGACCACCATCCACACCCCTGACCACTACCCTGAACTCCTCTGCCCTCTATCCAACCTCCCTGCCCCCGTACCGCACTGCCTGGAGCATCGGTGGCTGGCGGCGCTACAGCCGTTCCGCTCGGCTGGAGCTGGGCCACGCTGCTGCCGCTGCCACCCCACAGCACAGAGCACCGGGTCAGGCTGGGCTCTGCAGTTGTGCTGCCCCAGGAGCTCACAGCCCCGCCGCCCAGAGCATTGTGCCAGCGGCAGAGCGTATGAGCTGAGGCTGCGGGAGAGGGGGGGCAGCGGGGGAGGGGGCGGGGGCTAGCCTTCCGGGCCAGGAACTTGGAGGCCGGGCAGGACGGTCCCGCAGGCCAGATGTGGCCTGTGGGCCATAGTTTGCCCACCCCTGTGCTGCGCCCTATTTTCATGCTGGACTCCCTGCCGCTGAGATGTTGTGCTGGGATTTATGCCCGTGGAAGCCAGATGAATTGAGAGTACTCTCTGTCTAGCGTTCTGATTTTCAACACTTACGCTGCATCTTGCTCCACGATCCACACCGTCTGGCCCATGGGTTTGTATAGTCTGTACACTGCGACAAATTTCATATGACATTTTTCCTTCTCTATGTACATTATTACAATGGCCTTTTCCCTGCTTAGTAGGGTCTGTGTTGGAGAGACTGAAAGAGTGATGGCCAGGCACTGTGTAGCTAAATTTGTCTTTCTCCAGGAGCTCCAATTGCCTTTAAATTCCTTTAGTCCCAGTCAGAGTCTATTCTCTTGCCTAATGAGGGGCCAAAGGGAGCATTGGTATGCTCATGACTCCTCTTGGCACTAATGGGAGTTAGTCACATACGTTTCCATCCTCTCCTTTTATCCCCTTCCCTGCATCCAACCACCACACGGATGGGAGAATAGGCCACCAAGAGCCAACTGCTTCCCTCAGATGGAATCAGTGAGAGTTCTCCACCTGCGTTGCTGGGCGAAATTGAGCCCTAAGATGGGAAAGCCTCTGACCAGGATTTGAAGAATCAGAACACCAGAATAATAATTCTTGCAGCATACCTTGGAGTACATTTTTAACCTTACACCTCCCATTATACAGAAAACTGCTTGTCTCCAATCCCACTTCTCTGCTTTGACTGTTATGGGGTAACAGAATATAGTTTACACCTCTACCCCGATATAACGCTGTCCTCGGGAGCCAAAAAATCTTACTGTGTTATAGGTGAAACTGCGTTATATTGAACTTGCTTTGATCCGCCGGAGCGCGCAGCCCCGCCTCCCCGGAGTGCTGTTTTACTGCGTTATATCCGAATTCGTGTTATATCGGGGTAGAGGTGTATTTATAAAATTTTCCTGCAAATGCCTCTTAAAAGCCTTGAATATATAGGTCTTCTGATATGCACTGTTACCAGCACAATTAGGAATCTACCCAAAGTTGGAAACGGAAGGCTAACTTTATGTGAACATTGTAATATTATACAAATTGATTGGCTTTTTGTTTTCGTACTGAAGAATGTAGAGGGAATATTAGTTGGCATTAATTATGAGGCATTACATTTATCCCCAGTAATAGAAGATATTCAGTTTTTATGTATGCTAACCACAAGTGGGATAATTAACAAACCTGTTCAGGCTATTGTTGCTATTAGCCCATAGTGTGGAAATCATTTAATTTTCTAGCTTTTAGCAGACTGATCCTTTCTCAGTGAGTTGGTGGTTTTTTTTCTTTTTTTTAGAGTATAATATCACTCTCTCTTACTATTTCACACATTGTTTTGTCTGACAGATTTCATCACAGCATAAAAATTATAATAAAATACGATTACAGTTAACCAGCACTATTAATGATTGTGTTTTTAGAAACTACATTTTTTTTCTTGCATGTTAAAATAATAATTGTGAAAGCAGAGACAGCAATGCTAATGCGAATTCCATTGCAGCCAAAGTCATTGTACTCTAGAAGTACATACTTGGAAGTATATGAGTACAATAACCAAGCGTTTTCTGGGAACTTTCTATTTCTGTGCCTCGTCATTGTTTAGCATTCTAATAGTCAACATCTTTTTGTAACTGTTGTAGTTGGAAGGTTAAAATCTTCTCTTACCTGTTGGTACATTTGTATGCATTCAGATGCAGCTGAGACAAGTTTTAAGGGTTTGTGGCTACTAACTCCAGTCTTACCAGATTCTGAGCTTCTCTGCTCTGGATGAATTGGATGGGAGGCTCAGGTCCTTGGACAATAATCTAGCTTCATGGTGGTTATAAATGGTACTCCATTTACAGAACCACAGTTTGTTTTCAAGGCACTGCTCAAAAGACCTATGGAGGAGAGGGCGGATGTAAATATTTGCAGGTGGGATGCCTGGGTTTGGCTGTGTAACCGCTATTTCATTAATAAGAGCTCAGCAACTAAATCCCAACATGTCACTTCAAAAACCAGAGGGAGACGGGAAATAGAAGCAATGGTGTCCTGAGGGAAGAAACAGGAATTATAAACATTTGCAAACAATATGTTTTGGAAGAATTGGCTTGTGACTAGGTTGTCGTCATGGTAGTTTTGCTGTCCATCTGGATGCTGAAATTGTATTCAACCACAAGTAAGAAAAACAATCTCCTTAATTACCTACTTAAATAAGTGATAGCTTCCGAAAGTGGTGCCCTACTTCCATAGCGGAGTGTGGGCTTTTCTGTAATACATAAGGGGAGAAACCCTGGCACCAGTAAAGTCAACGAGCATTTTGCTATTGAGTTCAGTGGGGTCAGGATTTCACCCAAGGTATTCAGAGGCTCCTTTTAACTTCCCCCTCTATCCCACTCAGAATATTGGAACTTAGCATGAACTGAAAGAGATAATAGTTCCTTTTATTTCTTAATACCTTACATGTTCCAATATTTGCTTTAAATGCAAGACATGGATATTAGATTGAACAGGAACTTCCATTTAGTATACAATGAATTATTTGTATAATGTACCAATTGCCATTAAGATGGATATTGACATTAAATTTTTTTTTAAAGAAATAATTGAGATGTCTCTCTGAATATGTGAAGGAAGATTTTTTTCCAGACCAATATCCAACATTCTCTGTGCTAACTTCTTTTTCTTTGCGTGATAAAGAGAAAGCATACGCTTTCTATGTTTAACTCATCTATTCTAGATGCCCTTGCTTTTCAGTGGAAATAATGGCGTTTTATTCCTGTGTGGTAGCCTGGTGTCCTACAGCCGCACATTCTGGGTACATCAAGGTTGGAGTTCACTAATCAGTTTAGATGTGCTTCCCCGCCCCCATGGTGAGTAGTGGATTCTCTACACATGCAAGTATCTCCACATGTTTTGGTAAATCAACAATCCCAATAGTCAAAGCTGTTAATTCTGTTCGGGTAGAAGTTTATCCTTCTGTATATCTTTCAGTAATCGATACAATCTAGGTCTGACTTTTTCAGAAGTATGAGCTCCCATAACTTTCACTTACTTCCATTGGGTTATTGGCAGCTCTTGACAATTAGACCTTAGTATCTTAACTCATCACATAACATGGTGACTAAAACAATTGAGAACAAGACTTTCATGTAAGGAGAAACACAGCCACAGAAGATCACTTGCAGCACTTTCTTCTTGTGTCATTCTCTATATAAGGGGTAAGGTCCAGTATACGTGTGGGCTGCTTATGTACAGTCTATTTTCTTATGGATAAATGTTTTCCTCTTTAAAAAGCAACAGAGAGTCCTGTGGCACCTTAAAGACTAACAGATGTATTGGAGCATAAGCTTTCGTGGGTGAATACCCACTTCGTCTGATGCATGTGCCACTGTTTTCTCGTATCTTCTGCTCTGCTTCCACCCCCAACATTTGCCATGACACCACTGAGTGTTTGATACAAAGCCAAGTTCAGATCAATATATGAAAGTAGATATAAAATTTATGCACAATCCCTTGTAGTCATGGTCCAGCTGTGAAGCAGTATTGGATCACAGAGGATTTCCCATTATGAGAAGGTATGAAATTTAGCACAAATCCAAGGACACCATTTGTAACAGTAGGCTCAAAAAGATGGTGAGAGACAGATTTGACCTAGTTTCAAATCCCACCTACAACTGCTAATTTATTTGGTTATCTATTAACAGTCTCTAGGCAGCTTACTTTTTATGTTTAAAATTAAGTGCTTGATTGATTATTTTCTAGAACAGTGATGGGATGTTGTTCTATACTTAAGCCAATCCATTAGTGAGCTCTCATTACTGATCTCTTTTCTCTCTCTCTGTGTGTGTGTGTGTGTGTGTGTGTGTGTGTGTGTGTGTGTGTGTGTGTGTGTGTGTGTGTGTGTGTGTGTGTGGAACGACATGGTTGGATGGGGGAAGGGAGGGAGAGTTCAAGAGGGTGGTGGTGGGCTGTTTCTCTAGCAGCTCTGTTTCAAGGGCATTTCCAAAGGGATTTTCCATCTTTAAAAGACACCGACTACTTCAATAGGTCTAAATAACATCCAGGCTTCTGAAGAATAATATGATTTTTAAAAATGGAAGCCCCATCGCTTGACACTTTAAAACTAGACTGAACAAGCACTGGAGAACATAATGTAGGGAACAATCCTGCACCGGCGGGGGGATGGGTGAAATGGACCTTTCATGTCTTCAATTGCTGTGAGCATAATTCTGGACTCCTGTGGAATGCTTGGGTAATAGACTGCACAGGGGATCTCTGCATGGGGAAAGGGAACAGAATCCCCCCAGCTGTTTGCTATAAACCCTAATTCAACCAAGCACTTAAGTGTGTGCTTAATTTCAAGCACATGAGCAAACTACTCGTGCATAAAGTTAAACACATGCTTAGGGGCTCTGCCAGTTGTGGTCCCTATCCTTTAGAATGGAGTGTTGCCGGAGTAAGCATGGCAGGATTTGTATTTGTTGTTTGAAAAATAGATACAGTTGCATGAAGATAACTATAAATCTTCTGTTAATGACAGGTATCATAAAACTCATTTTTACTCGGGTGGTAAGAACCTCTTAGGAATCTGAAAATAGAATTTGTATCTCTAATTATTGTTTTCTCAAAGTAGAAAGGAAACATTTAAGTTATTTTCTCCATAAATTTGTCATGAAGCACAAGGTAACATGCTTGTCTACTTTCTTGTTTTGAGACCCCATCCGTGGCATTGGCAGTACAGTTCTTGAAATAGTTCCCTTGTTTTTATGCCTCAGCACAAGTGGGGTGATGGAGTTAAGCAGTGGTTCTCAACCTTTCCAGACTACTGTACCCCTTTCAGGAGTCTGATTTGTCTTGGGTACCCCCAAGTTTCACATCACTTAAAAACTACTTGCTTACAAAATCAGACATAAAAATACAAAAGTTTCACAGCACACTATTACTGGAAAATTGCTTACTTTCTCATTTTTTACCATATAATTATAAAAGAAATCATTTGGAATATAAATATTGTACTTACATTTCAGTGTATAACAGAGAGAGTACTATAAACAAGTCATTGTCTGCATGAAATTTTGGTTTGTACTGAATTTGCTAGGGCTTTTTAGGTAGCCTGTTGTAAAACTAGGCAAATATCTAGATGTACCCCATGGAAGACGTCTGAGTACCCCCAGGGGTACACGTACCCCTGGTTGAGAACCACTGCTTTAAGATACTTTTATGCCTCTAGTAATTTGGGTCAGCCATGTATCTACCTGGGTGCCAGTGTAAATTAGACCTCATCAAGCTGTTCTCACTTACACTATGCTTATGCTCAAATAAATTTGTTAGTCTCTAAGGTGCCACAAGTACTCCTGTTCTTTTTGCGGATACAGACTAACACGGCTGCTACTCTGAAAACTATGCTTCCCGTGACACCACATGGGAGACAGAGAATAGCCAGAGCTTAGATTGTTCAGGCCATGTTGATACCCCACCCTGCCCAAGCCCCATTGGCTGAAGGTTAGTAGGTGGGGCCAGCACAGACCCCTTACTTTGGCTCTGAACTTGTTGTGGAAGCCAGCCCCTAATATGCCACTGGAGCAGCACACAGGGGCAGACCCCAAGAAAGAATGGGCTTAGTGCTTCTTGTTACCTCTTATTACAGAGCCAGCTGGAGGAGCTTGCCATTGGCTTTTTAATTCCTCTGCGTGCTGGCTTAAAACGTGTACCTATGTGATTTAATTGGACACGGCCCAACATGTTACAACTTTAAGTTACAAGAGTATCTTTAAAAATCCCCGATGTGACTTGGTATTGCAAGAACCAGGAGCCACGTGGTGCTTTTAAAGATGGTGACATCTCCTCTGTTAGGGTGAATCATAACTTTTGCAAGTTAACCTATTATTGTGTGGGTGGGTGTGCCCAGCTAGACAGGCACCATTGTCTGCATAAGCAGGAAGTAGGTCACGTTGAGAAGAAAATATACCACATGGGATGGCATCCCAGAAGTTCACTTTGCTCAATGGGGGAAAGTCAATGCTGGCAAGCAATGAGAAAGACAGACAGCTGGGTTGCAAGACTGCACTTTGGATCTGCAACTGCCTTGATACCAGAGCCTCGTACTGCAATGAGGAACAAAGAATGCAGTAACCTTTCCCTTCAGTCTTCAAGAATGCCCCTGCTGACATCAGACAGACTCTGTAGCATTCCCCCTCCCCAACCACTACCCATCTCCCAGAAAAATGTTCCTGCAAAGAGTCGAGGGGAAGACAGGAACCTGCCCACTATCCCTTTTGGCTGCCTCTCTTTATGCCAAACTTTTAAGATGATTCTATGAGCATTCATGATTTAGTCCGACCTTTGCTATCCTAACTGGACTTTTGCTGTGTAGCATGTGTGCCATGCAATGAATGCTGTATCTAGAGAGAATCTGCATAGTCCTGGAGATACCATCTGTTTTTTAGGACATCCCTTATCCCGTTTATGCCAATGCGGTGACGTTAACGCTTATATTGCATAACACCTGTTAACACTTATCTACCATTGACACAGGGTTTATAGGGAGTTCTAATGGCCAAAAAGGCAAGTGATACAGCAGCCAGCAGATTACAAACTACACTAAACCTTAAACAAACAAACAAAAGACTGATTTATAAATCCATCGGACAACGTGTAAGTGACTTATTTATAATTCATGACTTTGAAGCTTTCCGTTACCACATTCACAACCCTCCTCTCTCACTTTGAACACGTTGAGTTCTAAATTTGGAATGCATTTCAAATCTGGTTTTGTTTCCCCTCTGAATCTGGATTCCGCAGTAACTGCCAGGAAAATGTTATTTAATTTGCATCTACTGTCTGATCGAGTGGCATTCTTTATGTGACTGTACTGAGATGGATTGTCTCCTTGAGCTGCACAGTCTTTTATCATTTGGAGTTCAGAGGTTACATCAAAAATTGCCTGCCTGCTGCCTGATGTGACATTTGAACTCCAAAGGGCAAGAGATCATGAGGCCATAAAGTAAGGCGAAAGCACTAAAGGTGTCATTCCTATTGTTCTCAAAGGACAAGAGTTTAAGACTAGATCACATGATTCATGGGGTAGGGAAGGGTGAGATAATGTAAGGGAAGATCAGGAAAAATAGTGAGTGCACTTTGCAATTAAGAACCAGTTGGTATCCAAACTGTATTACAGATTTGTTTTTGTGGGATATTTTCTGATCATTACTGGTACACTGTTGACATGATCTCTGTAGGAATAGTAATCTTCCGCTCTCTTTTTTTGCATGTGTGTGGGTGGTTATTTGTGTGGCCCCCTAAATGAGTGAAAAAGCATATACCCTCTGTGTGGAGACGCTGCATGATTGTGTGTGTGCATACGCAAAGTGTTACCAGTCCAGAGTAGAACAAATCTGAAAACTCCTCTAGGATATATTTCATTCTCTCTCACAGTGGCAAACAAAGGGGAAAATATTGCAGCTTGAGTACTGGGGTAAGTAGCTTTAAAAAGAAAAGTGCTATATTAGTGCTATTACTGTTTTTAAAATACAGAATCATTGGCAGTGATTCAAACCTCAGAACAATATGTCATTAGAAGGAGAAAGTCTATTTGGAATAAGGGTAAAGCTATATTTGGGGCTAGTTAGCATTTCAGTATAAAGCAAAATTAATATGAAAGGTAAGAGCTGCTGAGTTCAAAATAAATATAATGGACTTGATGCTTAATGGTACTGACCACTGAACACTCCCATTAACTTTAATGACAGCTGTGGGTGCTCAGTACCTTTCAGGGATAAGACCCACTATGAAGGACTTAGAACTAAAAGTCAAGGCTTAGCCTCATTATCTTGACATAAAAATACATTATCCACAATAATCTAAAAACCAAAACTAACTTGTACTGATTTATGGAAAGGTTTCAAGGGTCTTTCAGAAATGCATGTGAAGACACATTTACACTCCCTAGTGGCAGGGAAAACCTTACACAGCAGCAGAAAGGAGAAATACTCTAGCAGAGCTGAAAGCATAACAGCTACAAACATACTGCAGCATCTGAAAAGAGCCATTATAAATAGAAATCTCTCCCCAAACAATATTCCCAGATAGACACAGCAGTGCACCTAATGCAGTTTCAGAAGACAAGCTTTGAACAATATAAAACCGCGGTGGAGGTGAATACAATGTAAAGGGGAAATTGAATTGTGGTGATCTGAACAACGGGCAAGCTAAGGAAAGGATGATCTGGAGATTATTCTGAATTAGAAATCCCAGAGATTATAATAATGTCGGACAGAGATGTCAAAATACATAGAGATCATTTATTGTGGTGAAGATTAGGGGTGAAATCCTGGCCCCACTGGTGTCAATGACAAAATTCCTATTGTCACCCAGGAATTTATAGAACTTGCTGTTATCCATCACATATAGTTTTCAATGGTAAAGTGTGAATATTATGTTCAAACCTGTAATGCCTATCATTGTAGGAGACAGGCTCTTTAAAATATTAGACACTTGTCTAAAATGATGGCATAAAAATTAGGATTACTGCTCCCATAGCCACAGCCAGTGAGGAACTAACTGGTAGGCAGGGCACAAAGCAATCCAAATTGAAACTCAGAACATATGTATAGAAACAATATGGCAAAATACTCATCTCTATTGACGTCAAGAAATGCCTTGACATTGTCTTAAGTGAGTTCAGAATTTAGTTCTTACTACGAGTGAGAGAGAATCAAGTATTCAATAAATAATGCCCCGAGTTTCCCCACACATGTTTATAATAACTTCAACTCCCAGGAACTTAATTAAGAAGATTTAAAAAATCCAGTGCCCATTGACCCAATGGAAATATTTCTGTTAATGCCAATGGGCTCTGATCAGATCTTAGGTGATTAAGAACAAGATTAAAACAATAGTCCAGGAGATAAATTTAAGTGAATTTTTTTCTCTGATGGTTTTCAGGTTATGCTGGTAAAAGGGCTCGTGGAGACACAAGAGGGTGAACATTAAGCCACATATTCAGGCATATTAATTTTGGGAGGAAAAAATGGAAAGAACTTTTCTTCCTATTTTCCTGCAAACTTTTTGCCCTTCTAATAACTCCCTTAATAGCAGGCAGAAGTCAGAGATCCCCATGCATATGCTCAAACTATAAAAAATTCATCCAAATGGTAATTTTGAACCTTCCTTAAAAATTATTAAACATACACAAAAATATTCAAGCGACATGTAAAACCATCCCCATGCACATGGATCAGTGCCCCAAATCAGGGGTAGAATCAATCCCATTTGATATATCAGAATAAGGGAAATTCAGAATCCATCCTTACCTTACATCATTGTCCCTCTATATTCTACAGAGTAGGAGTCTCCCGGGATGATACCTCTGTATGCAACAATCCATTACCAGATCCTCAGCTGGTGTAAATTGGCTAAATTGATTTATACCAGCTGAGAATCCTCGCACAATACCATTTTTCTCCATTCAACATCATCATAAGTAGAGCTGATTGTTTTTGTTTTTTTACATTTTTTGTTTAATTAAAAACGGATTTTCAAAGGAAATGACTTTTCAACAAAACTTCTCAAAACATTTTATTTCCTATTGAACTGAAAATTTTGTATTTTTGGGGAGGTTCTCCTTCCCCTCCCCCCTTTTATCTCTGAGGGGGAAAGGGAGAGAAAAGAGGTCTGGGGAGGCGGGAACAAAACTAAAATGAACATTTTTTATTTAAATTTTTAAAAAATTAGATGTAATTTGTTTTGCAATAAAAGTTTTAAAAAATCTTGAAAAACTTTGATTAAAGTGAAAATGTTTTAAGTGATTTGCAGAAAAATATGTTTTGACTAGCCTTAAATATAAGCTTTTTTGATAACACATCTCAGATTTGAATTAATATTTCTCATTTTATTGCCACAAAGTAGGGTGTGTGTGGTGTGTGCGTTGTCTATGTACTGAAATGGCAACCATGTTATTTCCAAGTGCTTAACTAGGGCTTTGGCCAGTATTTATATGAATTATTTAGAGTCAGGATATATTTTGATGATATCTCCACATTACCTTCTAAAGCAGGCAAGAAAAACCACTGGGTAAACACTCATTTGAAAGAGTAATAACACAACTCAAAGGAGATTTAAAGTACTATATGAAAACCAGAGGGAACCATTCCAGCCCTGCACTACTTTCTCTAGTAACAAGTTTCAGAGTAGCAGCCGTGTTAGTCTGTATCCGCAAAAAGAACAGGAGTACTTGTGGCACCTTAGAGACTAACAAATTTATTAGAGCATAAGCTTTCGAGGGCTACAGCCCACTTCTTCGGATGCATATAGAATGGAACATATATTGAGGAGATATATATACACACATACAGAGAGCATGAACAGGTGGGAGTTGTCTTACCAACTCTGAGAGGCCAATTAAGTAAGAGAAAAAAAACTTCTGAAGTGATAATCAAGATATCAAACTGTCTGTACTGGGCTATCTTGATTATCACTTCAGAAGTTTTTTTTCTCTTACTTAATTGGCCTCTCAGAGTTGGTAAGACAACTCCCACCTGTTCATGCTCTCTGTATGTGTGTATATATATCTCCTCAATATAGGTTCCATTCTATATGCATCCGAAGAAGTGGGCTGTAGCCCTCGAAAGCTTACGCTCTAATAAATTTGTTAGTCTCTAAGGTGCCACAAGTCCTCCTGTTCTTTTTTCTCTAGTAAAACTCTCATTGACTTCCTCATAAGTTTTGCTTGAGTGAGGGCAGCACTGTCAGGTCTTCTGTAAGAGACACCTTGTCGCACATGGAAATGCTTGAACCGTCAATGCATGGAACATGCATCCCACATGTAGTGTTTCCCCCAAAGAATGCATGTATTGTGCAAATGCTCTGTTTTAGGTTAGGTTTTTTTTACAGTGCTCCCATTCCTGATGCATCCATATCTGATAACCCATGGAAACGGATGAAGTTGACCAAGGTGCATTAGACTTGTCAATGAATTATGGAAAATTGAGGGAAATCTTGACTTGAGCACAGTTAATGGCACTGAGATCTTTGGTGATGGATGGATTGAAGTGAACATTAATCTACTCCCATAAGTTCTAACAGAGTTGTGCATCACCAGTACCAAGAAACCAGCCATGTGACAAAACTGTAAAAATGGGGTTCACTCTTACTGAGTAGCATGGTTACACAAATTTCAAACTCCAGAATGATCATCCCGTTTTAAAAGATTAATTTAAATACTTAATTCAGCTTCAGAATTAAAACAAGGCAGGGATAAAACCTTAATCATTCCAGTTCTGCAACGTTGCAAGCAAAATACTATGGAGGATGAGATGGAAACCAGATTTTAGTCTCAGCAGTGGAGGAAAGGCTGTACTATTTTTGCAGTCAGATGAAATGTATCCTGTAGAGCAACTTTGAGGAGTCATGTGACAAATACTGTGCAATTAAATGGCATTAACAAACCATTGCAAACAATGCAACCTAACAACGCAGTTAAATAATCAAAACAAAATGCTATACATGCAGTTCACAATTGGGTCTGAGGATATTGCCTGTTGTACTGAATCCTTTCTCTTTAGGAGAGGCAGGACCGGGGCGGGGACTACTGAACCTACAACTAGTGGATCCAGTGATCCAAAATCAATTAAGGGGGTATTCTGATCTATAGGTTGGGGGAGGATCTGTAAAAGGCCTCTTACAAACGGCATCTTGCCTGAGATTTGGGTGAATTCCAACCCCTGTAGAGTTCCAAAGACACAGCCGCATTCATCAAATTTTGTGTCAGGAGTATTTTGTGTATTTTCCCTGGAATTCTACATTTAGAATATAACCGGCGGTGACGTGATAGTTTAAAAGGTCTGTCACCATTTCAGGTCTAAATTAATTTTGTGTTTGAGATGCTAGAAGGACATTGCAAACAAAGTTAAAAATATTTTAAAGGCAGTTGGCTTGATATAGATATATTATCATTTATGCAGCTCTATCGATGTGCACTGCTCTTTACAGGGGGGAAAATCCAATCCAGCAAAACTTTAGTCACTGGAGTAGTCCTTACTCATGCCAGTAAGGATCTGTAGAATCAGACATTTACTGGTCAAGAGGCAGCATGGTGGGACTGGGAGTCACAAGATATGGCTTCTACTCCTGGGTCTCCCACTGACTTGCTGTGTGAGTTTGGGCACGTTACTTCACCTCTCTGTGATGCTGTTTTCCCTCTCGTCCATTGTCTGTCTTGCCTATTTAGAATGCAAGCTCTTTGGGCCAGGGATTGTCTCTTGTCATATATTTGTGCAACACCTAGCACAATGAGGCCCCACTGCCTATTGAGGTCTATTCTAATAGAGGTAATAACTTTTGCTGTTCATTTTTTGCTATGTGTTAAATATGGAATGTTTAAAAATCTCCGCTCTCCCTCGCTCCACTGTCTTAAATTACTACAATTTATTCATTTTCAGATTAGACTAAGATGCACCATCTTCTTACCTTCAGCCATTGCCACATGCTACAACAGCACCCTGAGTGACACACTCAGGCAATGCATTATTAGTGGATTTTTTTCCATGTGGGATGATGGAGAGAGAGGCATAATGCACACTTCAGTATGCTGGGACATTTCCCCCCCCCCCCCCTGTCATTTTTAAGGATGATCCACAATGTGTGAACATCACCCACAAGTGAGGCCTAATTACGTTTCTCAAGTGAGCATGTTGCATTTTCGAGGAAGTCTTAAACGAGCACTTAAGCTGTAATGCTCTTGAGTACACCACTGTGGATTTTAAGGATTGTTTTGTATCCTGAAGACTGTGCTGAGCTAGTAGCAGCCTACTCCCACAAGTACTTTTATCACAGAGTTATTAGACCATTATGGTCTACGATTGTCTTTTACTGCCTTTGATTTCTTCTGTTGTCAGACATGAGGAAAGTGATGTGTAATCTGATCCAAAATGCTCTTGTTTGTTTTAATCTACTGTTTTAATATATTATGGCTTCCTGCCATTAAGCTTTTCTGAGATGGACCCTGGAGTCATTCGCCGAGATTTTATATGTACAGAATCCGAAGGGCACTTTTCAGATGTGCCTGCCCTATAATAGGCAGCGCTAAACTTATTTTCCTGTGGCTTTTATGTATGGCAGGGTGTGTGGGTGTGAGCATGTGCTAGTGGCTTGAAACAAAGCTACAACAATAGCCAGACGCTGCCATCTCTGGTGTCCCATCATCCTTTGTCATTAGTGCTGTTACCCATCCTTAGGCAATGAAACCAAGGACACACAAAGGCCAGATTTTTCAAGTTACAAGTTTGTGCATGAGATGGTAAACAGTTTGCCCTTCCTTATGTAAGCATTGTCCCTGTTGGCTATTATGATGAAGCGTCTGCATGAGTCATCTGCCATAGAAGTGCCAGTGGTATCAGTGACAGGTTCTCACTCCAGGCCAAATCCTGGTTCCTGTGAAACTATAGGGACAAATCTCACAGAAAGAGACTCAAGTCTGATGTTTAAGAATTTTAATTCTTTGTGTTTCTGCCTGGATCTGACTGTTTATACATTCCTGAGTCTCCTTTATACATGTACATCTCGCCTCACGTCCTGCTGACAGAAGGCAAGAGAGTATCCGGTTTTTCCAATTTTCCTTCTCTTCCACTGATTTGGGCACAGTAAGTCCTCTGAGGGGCTTACTGTATTGAAGAAAGTCTGCCTATTGATATCCTCTATGAGGTGGTCCTTTCCAAATAATTTGATCTGCAACCAAAAATGATCCATGTCATAGTAATATTAAAGTATTTCCATGTCTTAAACAGCAATACATTTTTATAGAGTCCCTCATAATAGAATCACAGGGTACTGTACAGAGCTACAGTGTTTGAGAACAGATAGAAGCAGAAGTAAATAAGTATGTATTTAGGGATTTATTTAATGTGACAGACGAAACCTTTCAGTTTATTAAGTTCCATAGATTACACTGAGTGCAAACAAAATAGTCTGCTATTTCAGGCCTTGGTGAATGAAGAGGAGATTTTGACAACATATACCTCATCGAGTATGTTGGAACATAGTCACGTATTCAAAGGGTCTCATCTGGGTGAACCTGCTTTTGTGTGGCCAATTTTGCAGCCTCTGAAAGCAGGGGAATTTTCAAAGCTGTCCATGCATGTCTGATAATCAGGTCAACTGTCTGGCTGCACAAGATATCTGGCATGCATGATAGTCCAGCGAAGGGATTTTCATAAGCCCACTGTTCATGAGTATCCAGGTTTCCCCCTTTCTTTTGAAATGTCTTGAGTTCTCTCCAGGCCCATCCTATTGCTTGAGAACCTGTGCTAGAAGAGGATAATAATACAACCCCTATATATGCTTAAATTGGGCCAAATTATGTTTAGATGAAATCAGGATAGTTTCTGCTAACTAAGGAGATCTCTGCAGCCTGCTAAGGAGATCACAGGTCACAAATCCTGTTCCCATGAAGATTTTTGCCCAAACATCAGTTTTGCAACTAACTGAAAGACTAATGGCATGTGCTGTGCCCTACTAACCATCTTGTTTATGGAAGCGGTATCCTTAATAATTCACCAAGGGGCTTTAGGAGACACCAGAGAAATAGGAACTTAGCTCGGATCTAATAACATTTCTGACCAATAAATATCTATAAAACTGGCTTTGCCCAAGCTCAGATATCTCACTACATTGAAAAAAAAGCCCATTGGTATTTTTCTTAGCAGGAAAATCCCTAGCTGATTCACACAAGGAAACCACCTGGTCTTGGGCTCCTAAGAAAAAACACTGGATGCTTAAGTGGAAACACTGGGGTCTGATGTGAATTGTGCCATAAGGAAATAAGAAAAGATCAAAGAGAGACATTTTGGGAGGGTAATGATTCTGAAGGTTCACCCTAGGAATTATGCATACCTATTCTATAAATCTAAGGTCCAAACCTGCTTTTTGCTGCTACCAAATATAGCCATTATTACTGGTGAACTGTCCAGCAAAAATCACTTCCTGAAACGCAGCACGGAAAATACAGCACAAACCCACCCACCCAAGCAACCAACCAACCATTCTACACTACAACAATAGGCAGCATTTCCAATCAAAGAGAATTGTGGCGAGTCTGATGCTTCAGATCTATTCTCTGTGGAGTCTAGAAAATATCGAAGTATCTAGATGCTTCTTATACAGCAGACCGCTGTCAGCTTGAGTAAACCAGCACTGACATGTTAAACAAAACGGAGTCAGCTGGCTCTTATTTCTATTCTCTACCACACAATGAACTTCTGGAAGAAGGAAAAGTGGCACTTTAGATGTAAAAAGAACGAAATAACTTGCAGCCGTGTAACACACAGAAGAGCGAGCCTGATCTGAGGCCTGTTAGGAAAAGATACGGTCAAAGGCCAAAACTTTTAAAAGAACAACATTTCAAGGGAAATGCTCAAAAGCAATTGTGATGGCTGTCTCAGAGCGGAATCTACAAAACATATTTCAGGGGCTAAATCTAAGGCCTGGGGAGTTAACTTTTGTGATTTTTGAGGAATGTGGGTGTGTATTGTTCAGGCGTCCAAAGCTGAGGAAGAGTTTTTTTGTTTGGTTTTGTTTTGTTTTAAATAAAGTAACTAGTAATGCTGATGGTCCATGAGACAGACTAGTTATCACGGATAGTGGCAAAATCCTCAAAATGTTGTCATCTGTGGTGTTGTGTCTTGAAATTCGACATTGTTGTCTAAGGCTATTTGCAAAACTGGGCGTGAGTAGCAGCAATCCTGGAGCACATCTTTCCATATCTAGACATTCAGGAAACAATTGTCTAGAGTGAGGGTCTGGAAGGAGGCTGTATGACTTTAGGCAACTCATTTAGGCCCAGATCCTCAAAGTTATTTAGGCCTCTAGATCCCATTAAAATCAAATTGCAGAGTTGCTGACCCCCTTATGGCTCATTGAACATCAATCCTTAGCCAGTCTGTGCCTCAGTTTCCCCATGTGTAAATAGGGAAGAGACTACTTTACTCACATTTGTGAAGCACTTTAAAATCCTTATGTGACATGTGCTATGGAAATGCAAAGTAACCAACCGGAGAGAGCCAAAAATGAGGCTAAAGAAAAGCGCCAAGGACTTCTTTCCTCTTCCACTGACTAAACAATTAAAGGCCCAAGGGTGAGATTGTGTAGGTTATGATGAGCTGTCTAAATTGTGGCAGTCTCCCTAGGTTACTCTGTGGTCTTCCTGGAATCTCCTCAGTGCTACGTGCTTTGTCCCCACCCCAGGCATGCCCCCTAGGCCGGGGCTTGTGAGCTTTATGTCTGCCTTCCCCACTGTCTGCCCCAAGGAATCCTTCCTTAGCTGGATATGGGACTTTCAGGGCCGCTTTATGCCTCTCTGGTTTTTTATGCAGTGTAAAGAGGCTGGAGCAGGGGTGAGGATCTCACACCACGTGCTTTTGTAGAGCCAATCAGAAGTAAGGTATGTGTAGCACAGTACTGACAACTGCAAGCATTCATACATCATGAGTCAGGCTCCCCCAGATCATGAGATTTGCTTTAAAATCACGAGATTTCAAAACGAAACAAAACAAAACAAAAACCTAACACCCTCCCCTCCAGAGGCATAGCGAGCGCCCTCCGTACCCTCCGACCGGAGGGGGCCCTGCAAGGAAGGGGGCCCCTAAAAGTGGCAAAATAAATACCGCATTCCAGTTTCTGCATTGTAAGGGGCCCTGCCCAGACATATGTTCGGAGGGGGCCACCGTTCGGAGGGGGCCATGTTCTTTGTTGCTACGGCCCTGCTCCCCCCCAATCCTACATTTTTTTTCTTTTAATTTACTTTCTGTTTTTTAAGCTCTAGTTACACTCGGGTCACATTTTCTCCACAACCATGACAGCCTGGAACTTACATTTTTTTAAAATGAAAGCTGAGATTCTCATGTAACCCCGTGACTCCAGAAGTTAGTGATTTAAAGAAAACACCAAACAATTGAAGACTAACAGTAAGATCATGAGAGCTGGCAACAGTGGAATCATATGGCACAACATGGGCTCAATCTCTTCCAAGGGAAGCAAGCTCGGCTCTCCCTCTTAAACCTTCAGTTCCATTACATAACTCACTGATTATGCCAAATTGGTGTGGAATGGGACATGTTCGTTTCTGAACTGAGTGCTGAGCTTGTTGGTGAAAAGCATTGTGTGTGAATGCGTATATGTGTGTGTATGTGGGTGCACGCGTGTGTGTGATTCGTGATTTTCCTAGACATCTAACTATTGCTGAATATCTGGTAAATATAAAACAAACCAAGAGGGACAAGTGTCTATACAACGAATACCAGCAGAATACAACAGCAGTTGCAGCTGTTTAAAAATAATCTAAAATCTTTGGTGTTCCTTAATGGGTTTACTGAGAATCCTAGTAGAAAGGAGGGCTGGAAGGGACCTCAAGAGGTCATTTGGTCTATCCCCTTCCCACACTGAGGCAGGATTAAGTATATCAAGAAGCTACTTGAACCAGGTTTTCTCTAAAAACACACCACTTCAGATGTTACACTGATTTAAAATCATGTCCCCTCCTATATTACCTATCCACGTGCACCTCAACATGACCTCCTTCTCTCCTTGTAATCCAGAAAATAGATGCAAGGAAGGTAATGCCACTCCTGGCCTGATTTTCAAAGGTGCTGAGCATTTGCAGTTCCCATTGACCTCAGTGGACGTTGTGGGTGCCCAGCACTTCTAGAAATCAGGCCATATAGGTGTCTGGTTTACCTGGAAGGCAGGTGTGTATAAACCCAAAGCACAAAGGCAATAAAAGGAGAGTTAGTATCAGTCACAAAATTGTAGGTGTGCAAAGTTCTGTAACCTACATAAAAAAAACGGTGCTGCAGTTTGTGTTATACACCACTCCTGCATTATCCAACCACCTGCATTATTTTACATTTCTTCCCATTGATTGAATTCCCTTCAAGATGAGTGCTACAGAAAATTGCAGACTACCATAGTCTCAGTGTGAAATTTTATGAATTTAGGAAAATAAGCTTTTAGGGCAGGGACTGTCTTTATGTGTACGCACGAGTACGTAGCACAATGGGACTCTGAGCTTGGTTGGTGACTCTGGCCTTGCTGTAATATCAAATAATAATGTTTTATCAGCTGTGAACATTTCACAAAGCAAGAGCTGCCGCTTTCCCTAGAGCTTCAGAATTGCACATAACCAAGAGATGCCAAATCTTTCTCTATGAGTATTTTTTGACTCCAAGGACAAAACTGGGATTTGTAACATGGTTTAATTTGAAATAATCATGTGAGACCTAGTAGGGTCAAGAAGTAGCGAGATGAGGGCAAGGCCGTAGGACTGAACCGTTGACACATGAAGGAAGTTAATCCTGCTAGCACCGAATGCAAATTGAGTATAAATGGCATGACCTTAAACTGATAGAAACAACAATGTGACAGAAAAGTGATTTTTGTCTTAGAAGGTTTTCACTGACATTTTGCCAGTACAGGAGGGGAAGGAGAGGTATTTTCAGTGTCATGAGTGGGTGGATTTTCACCATGTGACTCCCAATGCCACTAATTAAAATTGTACCTCTAAATCCCTCTGCTGACAATTTACACCTAGATTTTAAAGAAGATTTAGAGTCTGAAAGGTATGATAGCCAGTACAGGAGTTTAAACTGCTTTGCTGCTATTTGTGTGTGTGTGGTGGCAGGGGGGAGGTTATGTCATAGGGCCAGGCGTATGTTGGTGTGACTGCACTGAAGACAATGGGATTACACCAAGACTGAAAATCTTGTAATCAAATGTCTGTAGAAAGCAACATAGAGTAACATGAAATAATAATACTAAAAAAAAATAATTAATGGAGATATCCTCTCTCCTAGAACTGGAAGGGACCTTCGTCATTGAGTCCAGCCCCCTGCCTTCACTAGCAGGACCAAGTACTGATTTTGTCCCAGAGCCCTAAGTGGCCCCTTCAAGGATTGGGCTCACAACCCTGGGTTTAGCAGGCCAATGCTCAAACCACTGAGCTATCCCTCCTCCCATCACTTAGCACTTGTGTAGTGCCTTTGGGGAAAGGATCTCAAAGCAGTTCACACATGTTCATTAAGTCTTCCAGTGCCTCTGTGAAGTAGCTATGGTGAGTATCATCTCATCTCCCTTCTTACATTTATAAGATGATCATGCTCTCATTGAAGTTGATGGCAAAAATCCCATTGTCTTCAATGGGGCAGGACTGGCCTCATAACATAGAATAAAAATACAATATACACATTAAACATTTTTAGGGCCAAATTCTGATCCTTGTTCCAAGCTCTCGGGGGGAACTCTGTGGCATGTGAGGTGTGTGTTTGGGTGGGTAAAGGGACGGGCAGGAGGGATCAAAATCCTCCTCTGGGGTTTGTTTGTACTCAATATTTTGACTTTTTCAGTTAACTTGAAGCAGACAAACCATAACGCCAGGACACAGAGGACCCTCATTGCTCTGCCCTGCTGGCCTAAGGTGAGAGTTATAAGCATTGAAGGGAGAGTAACTAGATCCCCAAATCTTTCCACTAAGTGGTTCATCATAACAACAGATACAACAATGCCTATAAATGTTCCAGAAAGATTTTCTAGCCTCTCTCTCCATGCTGCCAAATACCATATACTTAGCAAAGGACGAGGTGCAAAGAATAACAGCTATTTTCTCATGTTTGTAATGTCGGGAAGGCACTGCAGAAATAAGGACATCATAGTTTCAAGGTAGCCTGGACACCCTGAGGCCGATCACTACAACGTCCCATGGCTCAGTTCCCCATCTGTAAAAGGGGGATGATGGTGTTTATCCACCTTCGCGAACATCTTGGAGGTCTATGGATGGAAGGCCTTATATAAGTGCAAAGTATTATTGCAGGAAAGAATGTATCTTAGTACACTGCTATAAAGACAAGACACAATAAGATTGATCACTCAGAGCTACATTCTACCCCAGTAGCACATGTGTGATTCCTATTGAAATCAATTGTCAGAAATGATAGCTCTACTCAGGGAATTGCAACCTTTGGCACGCGGCCTGCCAGGGTAAGCACCCTGGCGGGCCGGGCCGGTTTGTTTACCTGCTGCATCCGCAGGTTCGGCCAATCACGGCTCCCACTGGCCGCGGTTTGCTGTTCCAGGCCAATGGGGGCTGCTGGAAGTGGCGCGGGCCGAGGGATGTGCTGGCTGCCATTTCCCGCAGCCCCCATTGGCCTGGAGCGGCGAACCGGGGCCAGTGGGAGACGCAATCGGCCGAACCTGCAGATGCAGCAGATAAACAAACCGGCCCGGCCCGCCAGGGTGCTTACCCTGGCAGGCCGCGTGCCAAAGGTTGCCGATACCTGCTCTACATTTTCCCAGGCAGAGCATGCAACTCCGCTAGTAAGTGCTCAAAAATCAACAAGCACATTTACAAATCAATGGGCAAATAGAGAGCAGAATTTTCAAAATAGGATGCAGGGATTTAACTGTGATTCCCAATGTTTTAAGTGGTTAAAACCCCACACAATTATATGGCCGCAATCCAATTCCCATTGAAGCCAGTGTTGAAAGTTAATAGAGTTACTCCAGACATACACTGATATAACGCAGAGCAGAATCTGACCCAATGAATCCTTTCCACTCAAAGCATCTGTGCATATAAATTCCTCACTGACTGAAGTCAACCTGATTGCCACATGTGACATGCCATTGCAGTGCTGACTTAAACCCTGCCAGGCACTTAGGTCATCTCTCAGCTCTTTGTCAGCGTAATGAAATGGTGCGGTCACCTTATTCCAGCTGTGGCCACTGTTAAGTGCCTGCAAAATGCTTTCCCAGGGGAGTGAACTTGCAAGAGAAATGGAAATGACCCACCATGGACTGCATTTGTCTCAGTGTAATCTATTTTATTCTATTTTTTGCTGGCAAAGCACTTTTTACCCTCACCAGTTGTCAACTCTCCTTCCAGTTGTTCTGATCATTATTGCTGTGGGAACCCACTTTTCTCGCCTATACGATACATTTTACTGATAGAGGTTCTTCAGTTGTAGGGCTTTGCTAACACCTTGTCACTAGACATGGACCAGAATCAAAACTCTTATGTGTTGCGGTAGGGATGGTTTCAGAATCCAAACCCAGAGAGGAATATCTTATCTTATCTTTATCTTATGTTGCCCCTCACCATAGTATCTGAGTGACTATATCTTTATAATGGATGAACCAAGACCTGCATACCCTGAACTTTGAAGCCTGTACTGATCGCTTGCAATCACAAATGCCGTTAGATCCCACTATAAGGAAATGACCCAGGTGATGGAGAGAATTTTGACAAAAGCTGCTTTTACCTGTTCCGTCTATTCCAAAAATATGTGCACGTTTCAAACACTGCACGAGAAGATGAGTAGCCTTAGCTCATACTGGCAGCGTATTTCATGACATTTTCCTTTTAAACATCAAATTCCCTTGTTGTTATTGTCAGCCGTTGGTTCTGCAAGCTGTTAAAAAACAACCCCCCCCACACACACACACATCCCGCATATGCATGCACGCATACATAAACAAAATTCCCCTACGGTTAGAATATGGAGCCATTGGTTAATTGACATACAGATGCATTTTCATAGAATCACAGAAATGTAGGGCTGGAAGGGACCTCGACAGGTCATCAAATCCAGCCCCCTGCGCTGAGGCAGGACCAAGTAAACCTAGATCATCCCTGACAGGCATTTGTCCAACTGGTTCTTAAAAAACCTCCAATGATGGGCATTCCACAGCGTCCCTTGGAAACCTGTTCCAGAGCTGACCTACCTTTCTAGTTATAACGTGTTTCCTAACATCCAACCTAAATCTCTGTATAAACCCATTTCTTCTTGTCCTACCTTCAGTGGACCTGGAGAACAATTAATCACTCTTTATAAGAGCCCTTAACATATTTGAAGATTGTTATCAGGTTCCCCTCCCCCGCAGTCTCCTTTTCTCAAGACTAAATATGCCCAGTTTTTTTTAACCTTTACTCATAGGTCAGGTTTTATCAACCTTTTATCATTTTTTGTTGCTGTCCTCCAATGTATTCATCTCTTTCCTAAAGTGTGGTGCTCAGACAGAGCCGTCCCTAGGGTATGGCAAATTGGGGTGACCACCCCGGGCCCCCACGCTTTGGGGGTCCCCATGCTTTGTGAGGTGGCAGGCGGGGAGGGTGAATAGGAGCCCCCCTACCAACCTCCCCCCCCCAGTGCCTCCTGCTCGCCGGCGGGCCCCACCAATCAACGCCTCCCCCCTCCCTCCCAGCACCTACCACCGATCAGCTGTTTTGCGGCATCAGGAGGCACTGGGGGAGAGGGGAGAGGAACAAGGGCGCAGCACGCTTAGGGGAGGGGGCAGAACTGGGTGGGGAAGAGGCGGGGCAGGGGTGGGGTCTTGGGGGAAGGGGTGGAGTGGGGGCAGGGCCTGGGCAGAGCCAGGGGAAGCACCCCCCGGCAGATAGAAACTTGGCGCCTATATGTCCCAGGCCCCACACCCTGCTACGGATGGCCCTGTGCCCAGAACTGGGCACAGTTCTCCAGCTGAGGCCTCACCAGTACTTAGTACAGTGGGACAATTACCTACCGTGTCTTACCTCTGGCACTCCTGTTAAATATACCCCAGAATGATATTAGCCTTTTTTTCAAATGAATCACACTGTTGACTCATACTCAGTTTGTGATCCTTTTCAGCAGTACTATGACCTACCCAGTTATTCCCCATTTTGTAGTTGTGCAGTTGATTTTGCCTTCCTAAGTGTAGGACTTTGCACTTGGCTTTATTGAATTTCTTGTGGATTTCCGTCCAATTCTCTAATCTGTTAAAGTAATTTTAAATTCTAATTCTGTCCTCCAAAGTGCTTGCAACCCCTCCCAGCTTGTTGTCATCCACAAATTTTATAAACACGCTCTTCATTCCATTATCCAAATCATTAATGAAAATATTGACTAGTACCAGACCCAAGACTGACCCCTGTGAAACCCCTGTTTGACAGTGAACCATTGATAACTATTCTTTGAGCATGGGCTTTCAACCAGTTGTGCACCCACCTTATAGGAAATTCATTTAGACCACTTTTCCTTAGCTTGCTTTTAAAAATGTCATATGGGATTGTGTTAAAAGCCTTTCTAAACTCAACATACAACATTTTCACTATAGCTTCCTAGGAATATCAGGTCAGAGCTATTTAAAAGGTTTTCTATGCATGCAAACCACACATCCATATGCCTTACCTCCACTTGGTGCAACCAGGAGCAGACGCACTTTACATGGTATTCTTCATTGTTGGCACTGATGGCTGTTCAATGCTTGTTACTTGGCTATGTACTCTTTTGGCTGTGTGCATTTAGATGATTTCTTCCATATGAAGCATGACACAAACATTGGTTTCACTAAGAAGTGTTACCATTTGGGAGATCTGTGTGTCTTGTTTCCTAGTCAAAGACATTGAACCTTGCAGTATTATTTATTGGCTAGGTAGCACAAATGTGACCTAAATGTCCTCTGAGAAAGTGTTGGCTAAATTTACCTCAGTATAAAGGAAAAGAAGGCATTGTGATCCATTGTAGGTGAATTAAAGCCGTTTATTTGACATTAATTGCAGAATTTACAGCACTACCATTTAATGATAGGAATAAAAATATAAAGAATCCAGTGTAAGCAATGTTGTAGACAAAAACATCAGGATGGGAGAATAATGGCATCATGATGAAAACACAGCAAATAGAAAATAGCTTCTCAAAACTCAACCGAATTATCGAAAGGACTGGGAATTTAGCAAAGGGTTTAAAGTGCCCCAATGTGTCAACAACTACCACGCTGTTCATGCTTTAGTCAATGAAGCAGTTGAAACATATAACACCAGTAACAGCTTTTTGCAAAAACTTTTTTTTTTCCATTTGATGACTTACAGATGCGGAATATGGAACATTCCTGTTGCAACAAAGCTCAGAAAGAATCGTTGTATTCCTACACTGAAGGAAAGGATGTATGTGAGAAAATGCATTGTTCTTATAGTTGCAGGTGTGCCAGCTAATTAACAGCACTTATTAACCTTTGGGAGGAATACTCCTTCCCACACGCACGTGTATGTTAGCTCCCATTGATGGTCATGCCAGTTTCAGTATGGTGTTGAGAGGCGCTTAACTCCTTTTTATGGAGCAATCTCCTGCAGTTTTCATGTAGCCAAGTTGCCACTACTCCAAACAACACAGAAACCATGACCCACGGCAGTTTGCCGACTCTGGCCTGAAAAGTAACATTTTTGATTTGTGTTTTTCAAGGAAAACAGAGTGTTAGGAAATTTAGGTGCTGTCATTTTCAAAAGTGCTTAAAAAGTTATATTGGCCTAGATTCTCCACTTAAACTTTAATGGGTCTATAGAGTGTGGGTCTATACAGGATAGAATTTGGCTTTGTTTTCATTGACATGTTCTGTTGCTTTAAATGGGTTAGGCCCATAGTGATGGATGTTTTGATTTTTTTTCTGCTTCTATTGCATAAATGGCCATTTTTTTCCATTCTTAAAATAAGAAATTAATGCAGAGCTTTAAAGCAGAGCTGCAGAGTCCCTCTTCCTCTCCTCTGGTCTCTCATTCCAGGCCCACCCTGTGTGTCGCTCACAGAGTGGAGTGACTTTTAGTCACACAGCTGCAGGTGGACAGTGGGTTTGCACTGAAGTCTTGTCTTCTCTTGCATTGACAAGAGAAGTTACAAACTGCTACTTCCGACCAGTGGAGCCGGTTTGCAAAGCCTGGACACCAGCTGAGCTGCCAAATGGTTGAAACAAGTTGACTATGGTATTGGCTTTGTTTTTAAACTGATTGTTTTATTTCATTACATGTAGAAGGCAAGTTTAGGGGACAGCTGTGCCAGGAAAATGTGGTGCAGTGAAGGCAAGCACAGATGGAACGTCTAGAAGACTGCTCTGAGGCCAGGTCTTCCCTATAAACCGACATCAGTATAACTACATCGCTCAGGTTTGGGAAAAATCCGCACCCGGAGCGACGCAGTTATTCTGACCTAACCACCAGTGTGGACAGCGCCATGTTGACAGGAAGACATAGCTACTGCCTCTTCTCAGAGTAGTAGCTTCTTCACTGGTGCAGCTATGCTGCTGCAGCGTTTTAAGTGCAGACCTATCCTGAATTATGGCACCTAAGGGACCGCAGATTTGTGGACATGAAATTTGATGCCTAAAAGAGAATTTGATTCTTCTACTCTCCCCATCAGCCTGAAAGCATCCAAGTGACCCAACGAGGAAAAGAGAGAGGAGACTCTCAAAGTAACATCCTGAGCTCTTTAAAATCAAACACAAAAGGCCATATTCTGCTTTGGACCGGACTAGTGACACCCAATGAAATTAAATGAGAGCAGCATCTGATTCAAAGAGTTCAAGGGAGGAATATAAAGAGAATTAGCACTAAAGTGCACAGTTAAAATGCTTTATTCCCCCCCAAAATGTTCTAGACACTAAAGCCCAAATTGACCTTTTGCTGACAATGGTTGTCAACAACACATTACAATCGACCTGTTCTGTAACCAGTGTAACTGCTACTTTGGATGGGACAAAACTACTTTCAGCACCATGTGCTAGTGGTAGAACTGCTGGGCACAGGTTCAGCAACAGGTTCAGTTACTGTGGTCAACAACAGGTCAACTTACTTCAGAGAAAAAACAATGGAAAATGATGCTGGGGGTATCTTCCAATTCCTCTCAGAGACCAAGGAAGGAAAGGGCTATTTTTAAGTGCCTTTTTTACTCAGAGAGATAAACAAAGGAAAACTTCATCTTTAAATGCATTTCCTTGTTCACTTATTTTGCATCTGATCTACTCTGAATGAGAGGTTTCAAAGTAGCAACCGTGTTCGTCTGTATCCGCAAAAAGAACAGGAGTACTTGTGGCACCTTAGAGACTAACAAATTTATTTGAGCATAAGCTTTCGTGGGCTACCGCCCACTTCTTCGGATGCATGTCATGCCTACTTCATCGGATGCAAGAAGGCTGTAGCCCACGAAAGCTTATGCTCAAATAAATTTGTTAGTCTCTAAGGTGCCACAAGTACTCCTACTCTGAATGAGGGCACTCAAGGAGAATAAAAGACGTTCCCATAGCTATAGTAAAAAGAAGGTTAACTGAATTTGTTGTACCTTCCCAATACCAATCCTTAAATTATTTATTTTCTTTTAGAATATACCAGGAGCCATGCAGGAAGATAAAGAATAATGATACATCGTTCTTCTGAGTCTGGGATAAAGATCTATGATCAGAGACTTGCACAACATTAACAAGGGCAAGTCACTTTATGGGAACAAGACATGGGACCTCAGCTAGAGCAGCACCTCTGCTGCGTCTTGCTGCTACAGTGGTGGATTCACACAGTAAAGGCTGACTCAGGGTGTTAGGCTGTGGGTAGTTTACTTCAATTTCTTGTGATAAAGTGAGTTACACAATACTGTGCAACTTCCAAATATGGTGACATGGTGATTTGCTTTTTATGCCTGTCACTGAAGTATGTCCGTAGTCATTGTTGGCCTAGATAGCAAATTTACACTAACTGAGGTACCCCAGGGAATTAGGGTTTGAATGTCAGTTTCAGAAGACCAGAAAGACTGTTGAAAAAAATAAAGAGACTATTATGACTTCTACCTTGGCTGACTTCTTCGGTGTGGTGATTTGCCCTGAGCAATGGTAAAAGCCTTATGAAGACAACTTTGGGGTAACATTCATCCCTGGGTTGGATTCCAATGACTACAAGAGGGATGTATTTGGGCCTTTGTGTGTGAATCGTATTCAACAGTAGAGATGCAGAGGTATAGAAAAAGATGGAGGGGTCTGCATCCTGCGACTACCGTGAGGAACATCCACAAGAGAGTAAAAATTAAGGTGTATGTCCTGCTCATCTCCCCCAGCAGCTGTGCCAATAATGTCACCAATTGCTCATTGTCCTTTCCTCTGCCATTTAATGGACTAGTGAAAGGCCAAGACCTGTTGCATTGCAAACAGGAATGCATAAAACTTGCAGCAAGCCCTCCAAACCTGTCTCATTCTCAAGCTTAATAGCAGGTCCTGAGCCTGCAAGAACTTGTGAACATGCTTAATTTTAAGGACTCTGAGTAGTCCCATTGAGATCAATGGCTCGACTCTCAGTGCATACAGTTAAGGACATATGTAAGTCATTGCAGGATTGGGGACTTGGAAAAGAGGTTTGGAAAGGGGGTCCACTAGAGACAGTCTGCAGCATAATTAAGATTTTTTCCTTTATGCCCTGATCTTCCCCATTCCTTTATAATTCACCTCTGGTTTTTTTTCCCCTTTATGCCCTGATCTTTCTCATTCCTTTATAATTCACCTCTGGTAAGTGTGTCACAGGCCTAGGTAACATCTACGACATTTTTACAAGTACATCGGCTCACATGGAGCCTGATCCTGCATGCAATGTAGCATTTCTCAGGATCAGGCTCTGCAATATTCCAAATGTGCCCAGCTCTGCTTTATAGTCTGCTACAAAATGTGGTATTTCAGGGTCTGATCTTGTGCTCATTGAGCTCAATAGCAAAGCTCCCATTTACTTCAGTGGTGCAGGATCAGACTTTAGGTGGGTTTCTAATAACTATAAAAGGCACCTGAAAATAAAGGACCTTTTCATTGCACAAGGAAGCAAAAATGTCAGGTTTTCCTCCTTTATTGAACTTTGGCAAATCATATGTGTGTGGTTTTTACATCAATAGCTATAAATAAAAATTTGAAAATTATACAGTATTTGTTATTAAGATAAAGGACGTCTATTGGCACAAATCATTGAGTAAAAACCTTTAATAATAAAATAACATTCACTCTGTAGCTACTTTATTTGTCTGGAAAACTCAGCTTACACTCAATTCAACATATCACCTCCACAAAGTTAAAAAAAATGACATAAAATGGCATAATAAAATATACCTTAAATTTCATAATACAAGTACCTTGGCAAATCTTAGTAAGCTGGACCATCTACTGTTTGTTATAAACAGTAATGGACATTGTCATTGTCTCACATACCCCTTGTTTCCTTTGGATTGAAAAATTAATTTGAACGTAATGTAGAGATATTATAATAACTGCATTAAGCAGGAATAGTTTGTGGATCTGTTAGCATGAGTCGAATTTACTGAAACAAATATTGATTCTGTTTATTGCGGAAGAACATATAAAGCTTTCTGGAAGATTAAACACTATTACAATCATTAACTGTCTTACAAAAAACCTATTTAAAATTCTTGTATCCATTACCATCTTTGGCAGATAAATAAGGGGGAAAAATAAACAGACTATATTACAAAGCTTCCATTATCACAATCTACTTTATAAGGCCAAATAAAAATATGTTTCTTTGCACTAATGAAAGCACATCTCCAATATAATCTTAATGCCAGACAATATAAACACTGTACTGATGTTAAATTTAGATGTTGTGTATAGTAGACTGCCACTTTTACACCTTCTGTTTCCTAAATTGCACTCTCCTATGCAAAGTAAAATGTATTTAGTAGTTGATTTGGCTTTACGTTTAGCATGGTCAATGAGTTAGGTTTATGTAAAAGGTTGCAAGTGGGTGAGTGAACCCAAATATAAAAAACACTAAATTTGCCAATACCAAATAGTGCTACTACAACATTAGTTTTTGTGGGTTCTTGAAGGGTAGATTAGTTTAGGATATAGAGATTATTTTAAATTGGGTACAAAATATTTTATTAAATACTAACCCTAAACTGAGGGAAATGAGGGTTGGGTGTGTCCTAAAGGGACTGAACAAATAAGAGCTTCAGTATTCTTTCAGTAAGATTCAAATAAAACCATGTATGCACTTCAGACTAGAGAGAGACGTGAAATACAGTTGCATAGGCAAGACAGTCGGGAGGGAATTCTAACTATGTTTTTTTGACTGAATCACTGAGGCAGTCTGAATTGTTGTTCTACATTAGATCTGCTAATACTGAAGTTTTTGGTTCATGCTGAGTGCTGACCTTATTACAAAATACAAGAAGAAACCAAGCACAAAAAGAATCAGAATGGTTATTCCCAGCAAGATCAGTGGAAGAGGTCTGGAATTTTTATGAAGCTTCGTAATATCTACATTTACATTCGAGGGTATTACATGTTATGTCTAAGGTTTCTGCCATAAAGCCAAAATAACTCCTTTTATTTTTGGAAAAAATGCACAGTTGACTCAATTTTGAATAAGACGTATTTTGAAATGACCCACTCATAAATTAAATTTATTGGCCATCGGGAACTGCCAATTGGTCAAACTTTGCTTTGAATAAAATTTCCTGTTTTATAACTGGAATCCAATTTGATTTTGTTGTTTTTTAAACATGGACTGATCAGGATAGAGTTTAATAGTGATGTAACTGCTCATATAAACTAGTATCTCAACTGCATGAGGCAGAACTGTGCATGTTTTCACAGTTTAAATGTATACACAATTGTTCCACAACTGCTAACAGATAACAGGCTCCCATGCATAAATTCCATTAAACCAAAGGTTAAGGTCTATTTCTGAACGAAAAAAAAAGTTGCCATTAAGAACCACAATGCATCACACTGCTAAACTTTTTTTGCCTCATGCATACAAATTATAGCACTGATTGGCAGTTGCTAATTATAATACTACACTGTAACACAGAACAATTAGTTGTTCAGACCAAGTAGCACAAATGTAGAAAATAATCATATTTTTTTCAACAGAGCAAATTAACACAGATTGTTTCTTCAGCAAAATATGAAACTGTAAACTTTGGGCTCATTCTGCAACTTTCCCCAATCCAGAATAAATAAAAATCCAAAGGGAAAAAAGACAGACGTACATTATTTTAGCGCACCTTTTTTGTCTATTACAAAAGCACAACCTAAAACGTATAAAGCTTTTTTTTTCTTTAAATCACAGTTACCAAAAAGAAACAGTGAATAATTTATTACATACGCTATAATAACATTACTCTAAACACTATTATCTATGAGGTATATCTGAGAAAATTCGGTAAGGAATTGCGCGGTCTGCGTTGCCAACATGCCCAGTTTTATATTAAAGCTTTGGAACCGTGAAGAAATAGAAAAGGAGGAGGAGGAGGAGGAAGAAGAAGAAGCAGCAGCAGAAGAAGAACCTTTGGTATTATTACAAATATTGTTCTTTGTGGGGTTGCATTGCAAAGCACCACAGTACAATAAGCCCACCAGGTACAGTATGGCGGCCCAGTTGAAGCTGAGGTATTCACAGGAAGAATTTAAAAAAGCACAGAGAGGTCTAGACTGGCAAAATCGTTGCTTTGGTTCAAGGAAGGCACTCGTCCCGTGGTAATGTCACACTTTGCAAGTGAAGCATGAGTCTGGTAAGGAATGCAATTGCTGTAGAGGGTCCTGCCAATTCTGACTATTTTCTGTGTTCAAACTGTCAATGTTCTTAGATGTACCCTGGGAGGTGAAAGGGGGTGGTATAGTATGGAAGGGTTCACTTAACACAAGGAATATATCGTCTCCTCCATACCTAGAAAGCATCCTGAGAATTATTATAGCTCCATGTTGAAGGTGGATAGATAGATAAATAGATAGATACAAACAGATATCAGAAGCACACGCATCAAGCCACTGTCTTTTCCAAGAAAGAAAAGACTTGTTATTTTGAAAAAAAAGAAGAAGCAAGTTTAATACAAAAATGGAGCTTTTTGGTTGAGCTGATGATGAAAATAATTTGAATCAACAATGCACTGCTGATGCAAACACCTTATTGTAAAGCTCAAATATCACTATAATATATGCAAGTGCATTAGACTATTACACAGTTTTATGTCCCTGATCCTAGCAGACCTATCTGCCTGAGTGGAGTCCCACTGAACCCAATGAGATTCTGCATAGGTACAATCCTTGTTACAGAACCAGGGCCTTTGTATCTTTGCAGGGCTGGAGTTTCCTTCTGTTGAGGAGTTTTCTATGTCACTGGGAGCAGGAGCAGGCCCATAGATTCTATGGGCCAGATGCTACTCTTGTGTAACTGAACTCACTGTCTGGATTTACTTCTCTACAAATCTTCTGCGTATGCTGGCACAATCTTGCTCTCTTTACTCAGGCAAAACTCCTATTGAAGTCGATGGGATTGTGCAGGGTCCAAGTGAATGCAGAATTGGGCTCTCTATGTCTAAACCTACTTGATATAAACCTGTGAAATGTTAAATACTGTATACAAATAGCAAACCATGCTGATGAGTGGATTTTAAGTCATTCAATCATATAACAGGCTAAAAGAAACAAGCACAAAAGGGCACTATTTATTCCCTGATGACAAAAAGAGGCAAACAACTTTTAAGTAATCACTTAGGAGCATCTTATTAATGGAGCATAATGTGTCTTCATTTCTCTGCTAACTTGAGAAAAAATAATTAACTCAACAGATGAGAATGTGAAAAAAATGTAATTGTAAAAAAGAAAAAAAATGAGAAAGCAGCCTTTGTTTCTCTTGTATCTAAAATGTTGGTTAGAAACTCAGGGCTGGTTTCTGATCTCAGTTTCACTGGTGTAAAATCTCAGTAATTCCATGACTTCTTGAGAGAGATCCAGATTTACACTGGGGCTATTAAGATAAGACTCTGGTCCAGAAGATTTACTGTACTAGGTTTGATCTTTGATTCACTGACCTATGTCTACACTGCAGTTGGGAGGTGTGATTGCAGCACATGTAGACATAACAAAAGCAGTGAATCTGTGGCACGCTGGACAGCTCTGCTCAATTATGTACCCAGGGCCCTGGGCGGATGGCGCTAGCCCATGCAGTCGACTGGGCTACCCTGGCTTCGTTGCTATTGTTTGGTTACTCAAGCTAGCTCAGCTCTGTCTACACCTGCTGTAATCACACCACTCAATTGCAGTGTAAACATACCCTAATTAATCTGGTATTTTGCTTCTTGCAGCACCCAATGCCTGATGTTTTACAGGAAGTAAAAAAAAAAATTAAAAAAATCCCATAATGCACACAGTCACGTATGCAACACTTCGCATAGGGCAGCAATTACTTCCTGACCTCTCCACCATCCACTAAAAATAGTGCTGTACTTCAGCAGAATCTGGCTTTATGTGAATTAGAGATACTTGTGTGAGTCTGCAGGATTGAGCCCCACGTATATCATTCCCACTGAAATAAATGGAAGCCCTGTGTGTGGAGCATCTACTAAATCATGCAATGAACAGAGAGAAGTACCTTCTTAACTGTGTGGCTTTCTCCTGATGATTCTTGATACTGCACTTACATCTCTAAGGACCGTCAATGGGAGTTTTGCTTGAATAAGGACTACAGGATCAGACCCATAACGTTGTTAAACAGAGAGAGAGACCCTGGTCCAATTTCTGCAATTGATTCAAATGCAAAAACCCCAAATATTTCAGATGGAGTTCTGCATTTGGCAAGATAACAGGATATAGATTTATTTTACCAAGGTAACAGTCAAAGAACAAAAATCAGATACCAACCAAGAGTCAACACAGTTGTTCCAACCAATTGAATTTGGCAGGTGTGAGAAGTAAAGTGGTTCTACCAAGCTCTGAACTTGCCTGACTTGGCCTTGGACATTTTTAGCTGGCAGGAAGGAATAAGATAAACACAGAAAATGCCCTCATCAGAATTAGCAGCCCCCACTACAGGAATTTCTTTGGGGTATCTGAGTTGCAGCTGTACATTACTGTATGTAAGAGAGAAAGGTGAAAACTATAAAAGAGCACGAGCAAAATGCAGACCGCACAGAGAAAGAAATCTTTGGTATCTTTGGTATCATCAACACGATTAAAATTACAAATGGAAAAAGTCAGTGAGGTAGCCTCTTTGGTTCTCACTAGAAATAGAAAGGTTTTTTTCTTTATTTTTTTCTTTGTTTTTCCTCTTTTTTTCCCCCCACACACGCAGAGTTCATTCTTGGAAGCAGCTAGTTTAAGGGTTTCTCTGTTTTTGCTTGTCGTTATATTTTTTCCCCCAGCTTAAGTTTTCAGAAGCCACAAAGTTCAGGCAAAGTATCTCAGTGTCTTTTTTCTATTGTTTCTGAATGCACAGTTATAGGTTGAATATTCATTGCTTGTCCACAAAATTCGCTCTGTTGTTCTGACAGAAAATAAACTGTAGTGCTTTAAGTTGTTTTAAATAAAAAATATAAAACTATACAAGGGCATCTTTCGCAGATGCTGAATAAGTTAAATAAATAAGGTATATTGGGAAGGCTTCATGTGTCATAATAATTAAAGGTACGTCCCACTTTCTAATGAGATGGGAAGGGGGATTAACTTAAATAATTTAATTACTGATATTTAAACAATTTAAATCGATTAAAAGAAGAAATAAAACTTAAAAAATCCCTTTTTAACCTGTTATTTTTCCCTGTCTGTAACAGAACTTGGCTGCTTTATGAAGCAATACTAACTTTAAAGTATATATACTAATATAAGCATTGCATCTATGATGCGCTACAATTCTAGAACTGATAAATACGTAAAATTAACTCAAATGACAAAGTAATCAGGAATGAATTAAATTAAATAGTTACAAAAGATTATCACTTGAGCCTGTTCCTGCAGTCTGTAAGCAGGCAAAACTCCCACTGAATATTAAAATAAAATGAAGCCATATGGAGATTTAGCCTGAATAAAGACGTCAGGATTGGTCTGAGACTAATTTAAATAAAGTACATCATTGATAGTTAATATATTGGGTCACAACCCAAAAGAGTCAGGAAAAAAAATCATTCAAAGATTACCATTTAAAAAAAATTTTAAACAATAAAAATTCCCCTTAATAAATACAAATTAGGCCCAGTATAATCTATAAAGTTTTCCCACTTTTAAAAATACTCAGGTGTTGTGACAAGCAAGAAAAACATCAGATTTGCCCCCCCGCCCCCCATAGCTAGCACAACCTTTCCAAAGCTATGTCATTACCATGTCTCCTTTTGGAAGAGGAGATTCCTATTCCCTTAAGTAGGTTTGAGCTTTGCTTTGCTGGTTTAGTCCTTCTCAGGTCTTTGGATTTAGCTTTAGTTAAGAGAGATCCAGAATAAAGCTATTCAACCGAAGTAATCAAGCACATTCTTTGTTCCTTCAGAGATGATTAAACAATATCCAAGGGTTCTTGAAAGTTGAATTCATCTTGGATGTGCCCATGATAGTGACTCCAAGTATATAGTAAAGAAGATGCTGGGATACTATTTTTACATTAGTTTTTTTGGATCCAAACAAATAAACAAAAAAGATACAAGTTATAGCCATATAGCTATAGAGAGTTATAAACAGATGGCATATAAGTGAAACACGCACATTTTGGATTTTTTTTTTAGAATAAACAGAATATACTGTATATCATACATATGTGTACGCATATCCACATATATATCTACACTCAGTTTATACTGTTAACACTCGTTTTCTGAGTTATGCTACATAAAAGCCTGCTACAGTTGACAATGAAATGGAAGACTTAATATGGGTTGATAAAATATATGGGAGTCAAAAATGCAGCAGTATTTTCATATGTCCATATCAAAATCATTTTTGACAAATAGGCATATAATAGGAACATTGACATGGCCATGGCCTCAAAATGCAATCCTCTCTCAGGCAAAATCTTACGCTGCAATTTTGCTTGAGCAAAGGCTGCAGGGTTGGAACCCTAATCATAACAGCAAAATCAATATGTTGTTTCCAGTGTGTGATTGTTTTCTAGTAGTTTAAATTTAAAGATTGGAATTTGAGCCATTATATTGTCTACCAAGCACATCCAAACATTTGCAGGGAATCAAAAATATCACATTTTATCTTAAGGATAATTTTTGTTTGTTAATAATTCAGTATTTAACCTGGATTGTTCTGGCTGCAGCTGCTGGCCTAGAGTCAAATAAAAAAGACTTACACTCATCCTTGAATAAAAATAGCTCTTTTTCATTGCATGGTTAACAGCTTTTGCATACTCCCATGAGATATGAAGCTTAGACACAAATTTCCTGGCCATGCTCTTTCCAGCGATAGTTGGGCATCTGCTGTATTTTTTATTGATGAGATGAGACAAATAAAGCCTAAAGGGTGTTTAGATTTTTGACAATAAATTATGCTATTTTGGTCTGAAACAATCAAGGACCTGATTCTGATTCTCTCATGTTGTGTAGCAATATATGCCACAAGGTGTCCCATTGAAATTCATAAGGCTGCTCACAGAATGCAATACTACTCAGCAAAGGTCGGGGTACTAGAATCTGGCCTCAAACAATAAGAAAGAGATGTGGCAGGAATTTCTAGAAAATTCCTTGGGCTTTAGTGCATATGACGTAAAATGGTCTTTGAAGTTGTGAGAATTTACTCACTTTTCTCCTTTTACTCGTTAAAAGTTTACAAATCACTCTAATTTTCCAGCATAAAAACCTCATATGGGAAACATGGCACTTTCCCCTTGATTATAAAGGAGACGTTAAACAAAAGACAGAACCCACCACCAGGTGGATGTGCTTAATGTTAGAAGGCCATCTGTATGGAAAACTTACTTTGGCATGGACAGCTCATTTTGACCACATTCCTTAAATGATGGCTGGGATATTATTTTTTGTCAGATATACATATCAATTAATTGAAATCATAAGGACAATTGACAGTAATCTAAAAGAGGTTAAGAAATGACATTCTGTGCTTTAACTAAAGTACTATGTCCATCCCCTTTATAGAACAGCGAAGGGTATATAACATTATGGAATGGGATATGAGAAAAACAATAAGAAAAGCAGCATTGTATAATACTGCTAGAAAATGAAGAACAGCAGTATTAGGATGGAAAATTGCTAGTATGGTCAATGATCATATGCAAGACATGCGTGGAGATAGGCATTCTCAAACCAACCCTGATTTGAACACTAGCTTCATACCAAACTTTGAACGTGAAGTTTAGATTTGGATCAAAGCTTCATAAGCTGGACCCTCTTTCTATTATGGGCCAAATCAAAACCTTAAACCCCAACACCTTGATTCCTTGGAAAAGTGTGAGTCCAGATCTGGCTTTTGCAACTCAGTTCCATCTCTGATAATGAGGCTTCCCTTGTTCTTTGGAGACTCATGTATGACCAACCTTCTCTGGGAAAGAGTTATGTGGAAAGAATAATTTCCCCCCAAAGCTAGCATTTATCAGGTTAGTTGCTGATGCTGATTCCTAGGTAGCCATCTTGAATTTATTTCTAAGGAAAGGTCCTAACTATCCTTCTGGTACAGAAACATTTTCGGTTTTTCTTTCTTTTCTTAAAAAAAAATGTAAACTGTAGAAACTGATTATATTTATATTTAAACTTTTATATGCAGTGTTATTTGAAAAGAAGCCCTAAGTCATGTGTAGAGATGGAGTTGAATTGAGACACTGGTTACAATCCTTCTCAGATTCCCTCCCCCCCCCCCCCCCAAATTTGAGGAAATTCAGATTTGGTCCTGGATCCGAATTTCATTATTTGGAAGTATAATGGTTCAAACCAGAACAATGAATGCAAACCACCTGAACTATTGGAAGCTCTGATCCAGTTTGAATTCTAGATCTGATCTTTGTGATTCAGGCTCATCTCTAGTGATATTCAGTATTTACAATGAAGTATTTCAGTACCTATCTTGCGAAATTCATTTAAGGGGAAGGGGAAGAGGATCTGGTCAGTTAAGCATTTTTTCCCATATGGGATGGTTGTTTAAAGCTCTGAACATACAAGAGAACAATTCTACCTGTTAAAAAAACAAATAATATTCAATTGACACATTTTCCCACATACTCTTATGGACAGAGAAGACAGATTAGTTTAGTATCCCAACACCTTATACTTGGAGTCCATGGAATCCTTGAAAGATTCCATGTGGGGGGAGAAACAGAAAAAAAAATAAAAAAATAAAAACCACCCTTTTTGTTGCTCAAAGAAACAGAATTGATTACCTTTACACAGATCAATGGTGCTATAAGCATTTTAGCCGTGCAAGAGGAGATAATGAACTGAAACAAAAGTTGTGAGAAATCCTCATCTTTGGTATTGTAGCTGTTGAGGTTTCGGTTGCTCTGTTCCTTGTTCTTTTGAAAAAACTGCATAGGCACAAATTAAAGACAATCTTCAACTTTAAGATTACTGAGTTGTCAGATGAAGCAGCACTCACATTGGCTTTACTTTGTTTTCATTCTTGTCAACCCTTTCTTTGAAATCTGCTTCCTAAAATGTCCAAGATGTCTGTCAAAACACAGTGTGTTGTGTTGTTTTTGTTTCCTGACGTGCTTCCTTGGTTTTTTTATTTTATTTTATTTTATTAAAATGGAACAGTTTGTTGCAGAAGAAGTAGGTGCAGAAAAAGTTTCTTTGGTTTCGATTAAGTAGTACATAAAAAAGTCTCAAGTGTCTTTAAAGAATCATTACAGCGTTTGGCTTGCTTTTGAACACTCAATTGGTGTTTCAAAAGGGGCCATTCACTGGTAAATATGCACATCAAGTGACCATAACAATTTCAGTGATAAGGATTGTTTATGCTCTTTGAAGACTACTGTAACTGCAGCTAGTATGGCCCTGTTAGCTCTGCTACTCCACTCACGACTTTGCTAATTTTGTCAGCATCCACTTTCTGCTCAATTGTACAGCAAACTAAAATGATAGAGTTGTACTTTTTTTGGAGTTTGCAAGGCTTTCTGATTTCTAAAATAATCACAATACTATGATGATGATGAAAATAAATGGCAAGTTATAAATGTCTTTGGCTTGCAATATACTGCATCTTTGGTGTACTGTGTTCTCTTCAGGTTAAATGAATTGGTAATGGAGATGTGATAGATTTTGATGTCATATTTAAGTCATATGCAGCACATCTAAATGGTCAGTGACATCCTGAAAGTGGATGCTTTTTTTCTGCTAAGAAAATACCAAGGAACTCTAATACAGAATGCATCAATTTTAAAAAAACCCACCTAAATAGACTTCAGTAACAATGAAATTATAAGGAGAAACTACATGCTAATAACTAAAAAGGACATATTGATGACCTAAGGAAATCTAGCTCTCTCAAAGTGTTGTGTTTGCTCCATGCACTGTAGCAGTTAAATTGACCTCCTGAGTGTGCATCTGCATTATGTACAAACACAGAATTTGTGACAAACAGCAAAATGTGCTTGAAGCTTGTGTGGTCACATACTTTTCATTAACAACTTCATAAATTAGAGTGTCTTGAAAGAACAGATGTAGCAAGTCCAGAACCGTTCTATTTCTGTATCTATTGTCTTTGTGCTTGATACTTTGAGCTCAAGTGAACTGAATTTTAGTGATCCAAGACCATGTGAGTGTTCACTGATAAGTTTAAAAAATAAACCCAAAACATAAAATTGGATCAATTTTTTTTCTAAAACATCTAAACAAAACAATGCCTGAGATTACAAAACAGGTTCTTGGATTTTTCAATTTCCATCTTTTAAGATTTGTGCTCAGTTCTCATGTTGTCATGTTATGGGTGTGAGCTTTGGTATTTTGTGGTGTGGCAAGCCTAAGCATTTGGAAAACAAAGTAGGTCAGACATGTTTGCATTTCTGTTTAGCTACCAACTCTGGGCAATCCTGCAGTACTCCCATCGCCTTAAATGCTGATCCATAGTTTAAGTCTTCATTGGCTCTCAGGAAAAATTTATGTCATGAATGACCCACTTATATTTTGGATATGCTTAGCCTGTCTTGAATGTAATACTATATAGAAAGAGATTAATTTGTGATTTGCGCCTTCTAAAACTGACTAAATAGCCATTAAAAAAGTGTCCTATGTTTACAACTAGACTAGAATTACTTTCCAAGAGAATTGTGCTTTCAAATCACCAGTGAAGGGCCCCACTCAGAATCCATACTTTTTCTTTCCTTTCATTCTTTTTTTCCTCTTTTTTATGGTTGAGTTGTGCCTAATTTAGATTCCTTTCTTCAATCATGCTTTGGTACAAGTGCTGGAGGCTGAAGAGGATCCCCCTGTACTCAAATCATCCTGCCATTTCTCAAGGCTGCGTCTCCTAGCGTTCATGAAGAAGTTACTGACAGTGGTAAGTTCCAAGCCCAGCTGTTGGGAGATGGTGATCTGCATTTCTTTGGATGGACGTTTGTTCTCTTTGAAGATGGCAAAAAGTGTTCTGCGCTGGAGATCGGTGAAAACCAGACGAGATTTCTTCTGGGAATTGTTCCTGTCTTTATTCGGTTCTTGTTCTTTGCGTTTGCATGCTTGGGGAACCAGAAGAAAAAAAAAAAAAAAAAAGAGAGAGAAAGAGAGAAAGAATCAATGTATGCATAAGTACCAATAAACTGAGCTGGTGATACATTGAAAACATTGATAAAGCTGTACAGTGGATGTAAACTGTTAAACTTTATTGTGCAAATTGCAGTGGTGTCAATAACCACCGTTCTCAGGTTCATCTCTTAAGAATGTGAGTCACTGATATGCCTAGTGTGGGCAGTAAAGCCAAAGAGATCAATGATCTGAATGAATACGGAGTAAACAATTAGTACTTGAAAAAGCTTTCGAGGAGGAATTATATGGGGGTGACTTTGGTCCCAAGCACAGCTGAAAGGCCTGATTTTTCAAAAGTGACTAATGATTTTGAGTTACTCCAATACTAGGTGCGGAGCACCCAACCACTGAAAATCAGGCACCCTCAGGGTGTCATCCAAAAATTAAGGCTCCCAAAATCGTTATACTCTTTAAAAATGGTAGGCTTTTAGGTCTATTCCTATTATAAATGGCCCCCTTTAAGAAACATATAACTCCCCCATAAATTTTGCTTCATGATCTGACATGTAGAATACAAAATTTCAGCCTAGAAAAGAAAATTCAAACCATATCTGTCTCGTCTTTCCCAGTAGCTAACAGAAAGCTTCACTGTTTTCAGATACTTTTTGGGTGCTCTTATAACACACAACAGGCTCAGATTTTATTTTGCGAATGAAATTGTGGAGGCTGTTATTCCATTATGTCAAGTAAACCATTTAGGAAGTGGATCCATGCACAGAATAAATACAAAATGGAAATGACTATTATATGCATGCAGAGCATGTACTCCATTGGCATGTTGGGGCAAAGAGCCTTTTCTTAGACCTAAAATTACATATGCACTCCAGTAAACTGAAAAAGGCACTGCACTGCAGTGGTGAGGTGAAGGCATGAAAATCTGCTGTGTAAACGTACAGGAGAAGGTAGAGAGGTGAACCAACATAATCCACTCCCACCCCCCTTCTTACAAAGCCTCACCACACAGACACCATCCATCTGGAGCTCTGTGGATTGAAAGGATATGTCAGCATGGTAGCAGTTTGAATCTAACCGACAGCCCTCTACACTATTATCTGCCAGCAAATCAACGTAATTTCCATGGGAAATTCCGGAGGGAGTGAATGCTGACAGTTCCAGCGTTAATTCCTGCTGCATACCTTGAAGGGGGAGCAGAAAGGCATGGACTCACCAAGGTTAGGAAGGGATGCTCACAGTTTAGCATGGAAAGGAGACTGTCTGCAAAAATCCCCTAAAAATCTATGGAACTTCCCCCATAGATCTCAGGACATATGTTTGGAAAGAGGATTATGTCCAACTCCTATGCCTTGAACTATGACGTCTGGGCCAGATTTTTAAAGGTATTTTGGTGCCTAAAGATGCAGATGGGGGCCTAGTGGGATTTTCAAAAGCACTTAGGTGTCTAACTCCCATAGAATTCCTAGTGTGAAAATCCCCCTTGGCACCTATCGCATCTTTACCCACTGAAATACCTTTAAAATTCTGGCTCTCTGTGCTCCGCCCTCTATTTAATTTCCCCTAGCTTTTCTCTTCCTGTGTGTTGTCATGAGAGAGGATGGTTTGGCCCCAAATGCTGTCAGACACCTGTGTTCCTAACTTGAAATGTGGAAAAGGAGAGGAAGCATTGTAGAGGACAGGCCAGGACTAGGCCTATGAAGAGATGTGTTCCAGTCCCAGCTCTGCCACAGACTTCTTGTGTGCCCTTTGGCAAACCATTTAATCTCTTTGGGCCTCAGCTTCCCACTCTGTAGAATGGGGACAAGGAATACCTAGTTAACAGTGGTGTTGGGAGACTTAATTCATTAATGTTTCTAAGGCGCTTTGAGATCCTCACAAGGAAGGCTCTATAGGAGTGCAAAGTATTATTACTTTTTTATAAATTACTCATTCACACCATTTAAAGCTCTTGTAGTAGATGCAAATCTGGAAGGGGTGAAGTGGTTTGGAATAAAATTATAACTAGTAATGCAAACTTTTACCCCAAACTTCAGCCGAATTAAACCTTTTTTGAAATTTAGAACTGTCTGGGTACTTTTCTCCACATCTCCTGTTATTTGTCATTTTCATCCATATCTGCACCTGCTACAACCAGGAAAAGAGCTGCTGAAACATCCCAAGAGTTGTGGTGCTATTTATAGCCCAACTGGGGACAAGAAGTACCAGAAATCTGTCAAGCACGTTTATTCTCTTGAGATTTCGAGGCACATTTTGCCGACTTGAGATGTTCCAATAGAGTTCAGCTAAGAATCAAAAGTCTTGATGTTTATCAGACCATGAGCTAAACTTCTGAACCTTTTGAAGTTCCTGCATTGCTACTGGGAATGTGTAGCATGAATGAGACATAGAGGTCAACCCAGTCTTTTAATATTATTCAAATGGAAAGCAGACCTAGAATTCAGCAATTTTATTTTGGACTAGCCTAGTCCAAACTCTCCACAAAAACCAAACCAAACCAATCAACCAAAACCCAAAAAACTCCAAACAAAAAAAAACCCCAGTTCCCCATATCAAATTATAAATCCCTCAAATGATATGCAGATTATATGTTAATTATTTAACATTAAAAACACAAAACCAAGAAAATTCAGTTAAAACTAACTCCCCTATTTAAAAAGTACGTTTCATGATGCAATATCCTTCTTATTTATTTATTTGTGCAGTATGAGGTGATCTAGACGCAGTGCTTGCATTCTATGATGCTGAGCATTATGAAGAACCCCTAGATAGCTACATTAGATAGAGAATTATTAGCATGCCCTTTAAAACCTTGATTCAATCAGTCTCAAAATAATATTTTTTGATCAACAATTTTAAGGGACACTGTCAAGGTCAGTAGGCCCGAAATGTCACTCACCTTTTCTTCTCCTCTGTCTACAAACTCTATGCAATTCTTTCTGGCTTTGATCCTGCAAGGTGCTGAACACTCTGGCCCTGATCCAGCAAAGCACTTAAGCACATTCTTAGTTTTAAATACATGACTCATCCCATGGAAAGCAATGATGCTAATCACACTGTTAAAATTAAACACATGCTTAAATTCTTTGCTGGATTAGGACCAGAAAGCTCAGCACCTTGCATGATTGAGCTAGGTATGTCAGTTCAAACGTCCCCCTCAAAATCCCAAATGCTTCAATGATCTTCTTATGAAACAGGAAAGATCAAGAGCAGGTGCCCCAAATTCATAAGCAACCCTACAATAACAAATCAATTTGTGTGTGACAGAAGGCAAATTTTTGTAATATGAAACCAGATTTCAGTTTCAAGCGTCTATGGATTACTGTAAATCGCAGTTAGAAGAAAAAACATGAGATAACCCCTTCATGGCATTTTTTGCTATTGCTAAAAAATCTACAACAAGTGTATGCACGCTTGGGGGTAGAGTATCTGTGATAGCCTCCCATTTCATAAACCTTTTTTTTTTTCAAAATGGAATTGTTTTCCAACCAGCCCTATTAGGAATTAACATTTCCTTCCTAAATCACCACCCCACTACGCTCCGCAAGGGACCCTCTCTCTAGCCCAACCCCAGCCTCCTAGCAACATGAGCAGAGACACCATTCCCAACTCCCCCTTCTATCTGTAACAGATAAACTAGTTATTTGATTCACACCCAGTAAAGAAACAGGTTTTATGGTTAGTTTAAAATCCAAATTATGCTATGAGGCTCAACAAAACCCTGTTTAGAGCTGGTTTGCTTGAAACTCATCACAGGTTCTTCAGGCCAACTGATGCCCTCAGATTAATTTAAGGCTAATGGGGTTGCACAGGTGTCGCTGAGGACACAATCTGAAGATAATGGGTGGCAGAGGTGTGGCTGATGACATAATTTGGCCCACATATTACAATGAATATGGAACCCTAGAAGGCGCTTTTTACAATGTCATTTGTTAGGGTGGATCAGCTGTTTAGTGACAAAATTCCATCATAGGCCTAAGGGCCATAGCAGGCCCCAAGTCAGTGGAATCAGTGTTTCCACTGTACTGGATAAGGCAAATGTGGAGTGAGATAGCTGAGGAACTCCATATGACTAGCTCCATGCTTGCTATTCATAGAGCAGAATACAGAATAGCATCAGGCTGAGGAGAGCTGGTGGGGGGGGTTGCTTCTCCTCTGATACCAGTTTTACAGTAGCAAAACTCCATTGACTTCAATAGTTACTCCTATTTTACACTGGTGTAAGTGAGAGGAGAAGGGGGTGCCCAGGTGTCATGGCTCCGGTTTCAGCCTGGGGCTGCAGACCTGCCCTGTGTCCTGCCTGCAGGATGGACTGGATTCTGTACACCACAACAGTGCATATAGGCTGTTCTGGATATATGTTCTGCCACCTCGTACATGGCCCGTCCACAGCTCTCTGGATGGCCCACGACTGTGCCCAAGCACAGGGTGATTACAGACTTGGGGCCCCATAGGAAAGCATTTGGAACTTCTCCTTGTGCAGACTAAGCTAGAGATACTGCCTGTGACTAGTCTATGAGGCGTTCCATAGGGAGTCATTGAAGCACCTGCTTGTCTGGGCCGATTAGAGGGGGATGGAAGCAGCCTCCAAAGCATCTGACTCTTCTGACGGGCTAAACTCCCTCTGCAGCCTAAGTGGGGAATGGGGGAGCCTCCTAACAGGACCACGGTCAGCAACGTAAATGGAAATGAATGTTCATGCACAAACCCAATTAAATATTGTCATGTGCACAAATGAGCTCCAAAGCGCAATCCCAGTTGTGCACCCAACTGAGCAATCAGGTGTATAATGTGCCCTATTCAAACAGGTGTAGGTGGATGCAATTCCATTAACTCCAACTGACTACAGTATAGTGATGGTACTGCAGCTCAAAACATCTCATAATCATAGAGTCATAGAAGATTAGGGTTGGAAGAGACCTCAGGAAGTCATCTAGTCCAACCCCCTGCTCAAAGAAGGATCAAAACCAACTAAATCATCCCAGCCAGGGCTTTGTCAAGCCAGGCCTTAAAAACTTCCAAGGATGAAGATTCCACCTCCTCCCCTAGGCAACCCATTCCAGTGCTTCATCACCCTCCTAGTGAAATAGTGTTTCCTAATATCCAACCTAGACCTCCCCCACTGCAACTTGAGACCATTGCTCCCTGTTCTGTCATCGACCACCACTGAGAACAGCCGAGCTCCATCCTCTTTGGAACCCCCCCTTCAGGTAGTTGAAGGCTGCTATCAAATCGCCCCTCACTCTTCTCTTCTGCAGACTAAACAAGCCCAGTTCCCTCAGCCTCTCCTTGTAAGTCATGTGCCCCAGCCCCCTGATCATTTTCATTGCCCTCCGTTGGACTCTCTCCAATTTGTCCACATCCTTTATGTAGTGGGGGGCCCAAAACTGGATGCAATACTACAGACCTGGCCTCACCAGTGCCAAGTAGAGGGGAATAATCACTTCCCTCGATCTGCTGGCTGTGCTCCTACTAATGCAGCCCAATATGCCATTAGCCTTCTTGGCAACAAGGGCACACTGATAACTCATATCCAGCTTCTCATCCACTGTAATCCCCAGGTTCTTTTCTGCAGAACTGCTGCTTAACCAGTAGGTCCCCAGCCTGTAGCAGTGCATGGGATTCTTCTGTCCTAAGTGCAGGACTCTGCATTTGTCCTTGTTGAACCTCATCAGATTTCTTTTGGCCCAATCTTCCAATTTGTCTAGGTCACTCTGGACCCTATCCCTATCCTCTAGCATATCTACCTCTCCCCCCAGTTTAGTGTAATCCGCGAACATGGTGAGGGTGCAATCCATCCCATCATCCAGATCATTAATAAAGATGTTGAACAAAACCGGCCCCAGGACTGACCACGGGGGCACTATGCTTGATACCGGCTGCCAACTAGACATGGAGCCATTGATCACTACCCATTGAGCCCGACAATCTAGCCAGCTTTCTATCCACCTTATAGTCCATTCATCCAATCCATACTTCTTTAACTTGCTGGTAAGAATACTGTGGGAGACTGTATCAAAAGCTTTGCCAAAGTCAAGATATATCACGTCCACTGCTTTCCCCATGTTCACAGAGCCAGTTATCTCATCATAGAAGGCAATCAGGTTGGTCAGGCATGACCAATCTCCCCAGCAGTCTTATATAAACTGTGAACTGCAGAGGTGACAGAATAGACGTATTCAGGATAATAGGTGCTGGAACTAGAGGTGCTAGGGTTGCTGCTGCACCCTCTGGCTTGAAGTGGTTTCCATTATACACAGGGTTTACAGTTTGGTTCAATGGCTCTCAGCACCCCCACTATACAAATTGTTCCAGTGCCCCTGTGCAGGATCCTACACAAGGGAGCCTGGGGTGAGGGAGTGTAATTACCTCACACTGCCCATTACCCATCAAACAAAGGAAAGGAGGAAGGCACCCAAGAGCAATTCCATCCACACCTGTCAGAATTCATGAGGGTGGGTGGGTCAACAGATCAATTACATCAAAGGCTGCTAATGGATCTTAAAAAGTTCCGTATAGATAGCTGATTTTTTATCCATTAGCAGGAGGAGAACTTCTAGCAGAAAAACCAATGTCATCTTCATAATGTGTCCAAGGCTAAAACTAGACTGATAGAGGTATCTGCACAAAATCCATGTTTTGACATGCTTAGGTAACATGCTAAGACCAAAATATTCCTATTAGATAAGTGATTGGATTTGCAGATGTGCTATTGGAGCTAACCTAACTTTAGGCACCTACGTTTGAAAATTTAGCATCTCTGGAACTGAGAACAGAATTTGGAAAGGGGTATAAACTAAACTGACGTTCAGGGAAGTGCATCCACCTGCACCTGTTGCAATAAGGCACAGCTGCGCGCTTGATTGCTCATTTGGGTACAGAGCTGGGATTCCACTGACAAGATCATTTCTGCACATCAAAATATTTCTTTGGATTTGTGCAAGAAGGTGTGCACTTAATTCAGGGGTGGCCAACCTGTGGCTCCGGAGCCACATGCGTCTCTTCAGAAGTTAATATGTGGCTCCTTGTATAGGTTCCGGGGCTGAGCTACAGGCACCAACTTTCCAATGTGCTGATGGGTGCTCACTTCTCAACCTCTGGCTCTGCCACAGGCCCTGCCCCCACTCTACCCTTTCCCATCCTCTCCCCTTAGCCTGCAGTGCCCTCGCTCCCCCCCCCCCCCCCCACAGCCTCCTGCACGCCATGAAACAGCTGATCGGGAGGTGTGGGGAGGGAGGGCGAGGTGCTGATTGGCAGGGCTGCCGGTGGGTGGGAGGCGCTGGGAACGGGGCGGGAGAGCTAATGGGGGGCTGCTAATGTATTACTGTGGCTCTTTGGCAATGTACATTGGTAAATTCTGGCTCCTTCTCAGCCTCAGGTTGGCCACCCCTGACTTACACCAGTTTTATACCAATATAACACAATTAACTTCAGTGGAGTTACTCCGCTTTTACACTGAGTGCAAGATCAGAGTCAGGTCCTGTGAAATGCAATTCTTTGTCTCTACCTGTATTTTTGGATTAGATTGTAATTCAGAGTCACTATTGCCTCTCTGATTTTCCTCCCTTCCCTGCCCGGCCACTCCTGCCCACCTCTGCTGAATGAGGATTGGGCATGCAGGAGGCTGCTCTCACGCCCCATGCTGTGACCTGCCGTGCTCTTAGTCTATGCTGAGGAGTAAGGAAAGGAATGGTCACAATTCTGCCCTTCCTTATGCCAGAGTGACAAGCTAGGTGTGGCAATATTTTTAATTGGACCAACTTCTGTTGGTGGAAAGGACGAGCTTTTGAGCTTCACCGAGCTCTTCATTATGCCAGAATGACAGCTGACACGTCAAATGCGGGGACAGTGAATGCATTACTCAGAGACTTTAAGTGGGAATTCCTTTTATGGCATAAGCATCAGGAAAGAAAACTAGTGCATGTGGCATGATTCCCTTTCATGCAGCCACCGAGACTTCAGTGTAAGTCATAGTGGACCCATAACTGTATATGGACCCTACGCATGTCCAGGAGGAGAGATTAACTGTAAAATTAAGCAAAGTCAGGGCAACACTTGCTATCCACCCTCCTGCTCCAGAGTTGACGGCATGTAAGAGATGCAGCACTTTTGTAACAGGGATAGACTAGTGGGGAAAGGGTGCTCAGGGAATGCCTCTCTGACAATCCACCAGTGCAGGACACTTTCCTGGAGCTTTTGAGTGCTAGGAGGAGACCTTACTAACAAGCCTGCTGGTGATCCATAGACCCTCGGGGTATATTCTGCTGGTTTGAAGCCATGGTTTCTTAACCCTTTTTGCACATGATGCAGCACATACCTGAGTGGGAGCACATATAGTTCCATTTCAGAGCAGAGGTAACATGCACTACAGCATGTAGCCCCCTGGTCACAATGAGTCACCCTACCTTACCTCAGGAGGGTGGCTCTGAGACCTACAGCAAAGCCAATTCCCTTTGTCCTCCTCCGGTATGTGGCCACGAATAACAAAAGGAGGTATTTGTCCAGAATTTGGAAAGTGCTTTTGGCTGGAAAAGACCATTTAAATGTGTAATGTTATTATTATATTATTCTGGTACTAGAGATGGGCCTGAACCAAACCCCCAGGTTATTATTATTTGTATTACAATAGTCAACAAAAGTTGGAGGAGTCCTGTTGTGCTAGGCACTGTACATATACAAAGCACGAGACTGCCTTGCCTCGAAGAGCTTACACATTTAATAGACAAAAGAGAAGGGAAGTGTTATCATTTCCATTTTCAGCTGAGTAATGGAGGCCCAGAGAGACTAAAGACCAGAATTTCAAAAAGAGCGCCGCACCCACAGAGAGCGCCAGAACTGCAAAAGAGTTCAGCAGATGGGGGGTTGCGATCATTTGAAAATCTAGGGTGTAAGTGTCACAATGGTAGCAGCTGGGTGCTGAGCTCTTTTGAAAATCCGGGCCCAGGTGTCTTGCACAAGGTCAAAAAGGAAGTGTGTAGCAACACCAGGAATTAAATCCTGATCTCTTGAGGCCTAGTGCTGTGCCTGATCACAAAACAGTCCTTTCTCTCAACGGTCATGAGCTTTGGGCAAGTTCTGATTGGGATTCAGCGCTCCACCTGAGTTTTCCCACTGGCCTCTTTTTCCATAACAGGACTAAACTATATCCCTAAATCTAAACACCGCAAGCCCTGGGAAAGTTTAGACCTGGATCCAGAATTTCATGACTCTGACTACAAAGGGATGAATCAGAACTCCAGATCTACACCCCCCCAAACTTTGGAAAAGCTCAGGTTGGATCTGAATGGTGTAGCTTTGGGCCTTCTCTAATTATCACAACAAATAAAACAAAGCTCTTTCTTCTATTTATGATAAAAATAAATGTCCCCTACCCTCATTTATCTAATTTCCATGATATTTCCAGGTCTTATTTCTCCACTGTCTTATCGTTTTACATCTCTGCTTCCCCCAGGTTCCTTTTTGTATTATTATTGTAACTTCTTTTTAACCTTGGTTTGGGAACTAATGACTTTTACTTTGGTGGGGGAAGATTATGGAAATTATGGATTTGTGGGACAGAAATAATTTTTTCACAAATCACCCCCCCCCCCCCCGCAACTCCAAATAACCAAGTCCTATTGAACTAATGTATTTGGGGCAAGAGTGGAGAGTAGAGCAAGAAGGGAAAGTATGTAATTGATGGTGTTTTTTGTTTGTTTTCGGGGGGTTTGTGCTGGGGAGCATATTCCAGTATTTAGTTCAGGAAATGTCTCATGCATGATGAAGAGTGACCAAATTTTTTTAAATGAGCCCTTTATTAAAATGTTGACAGCATGTCACTGCCTCCATACACTTGGCTGCAGCCTGTTCTCTCCTGTTGCTTTTTATATTTTATAACGCTTCTTCCTTTTTCCATTTGTCATGTCATCTCACTATCTAAATTTTTCCTTAATTTTTATTTCAGGTTAATGTCTTTCTTCTATTATTTCTCTCTCCACTTGTCCAACTGGTTTTTTTCTTTCTCTCTTTCTTGCTCTCTCTCTCTCTATTTTTCTCCATTCTGACTGTACCTTCTCTCCATGTTTTTCTTTTCTCACCTCTTCTTTCCTTAGTTCTTCCTCTTAGTTTTGTCCCTTTTTCTCTCCCTCTATCTTCCGCCATCATTTTCTTCCTGAGCATCATGTGATATTTTGCATGAATTCTCTTGTGAGATATGGTACAAAACTATATTTTGTATGGCACATGTAATGCAAACCATATCCCAAAACACTTTACACTATTTTTTTACATAAACACAACTTTTCCTGTGATATTACTTTGGAAACACAATGGTCCTGATTCTGATCTCACACTGGTTTTACACTGGTGTAATACAAAGGTTTCAGAGGATTACTCCTGATTCATACTGGTGTAAATCTGGGGAGAATCAGGCCCAATGAAAACAGAAGATTTCATTGTGATAATTTTGCTACAAGACAACCTTTTCCTCCAATCAACAGGAAGTCCAGAAAGGGAAAAAAGCATTCTGAAGTCTCTGACAGAGGTAAACATGCAATGACCTAATTCAGCCTTGGTGTAAGCTGGTGCAGCTACACTGGAGTAAATGGAACCTTAAGACATGTCTGGATTTCAATCATGGACTAGATCTAAAGCACTAAGAGACGTTGTCTGGAATTTAAGGGTGGAGAATGTATGATTTAAAAACTACTGGTTTTCCCTGCTAATGTGGTAAGGGCTCATAGGAGGAACCTGGTTTGCCATCTGTTCCCCCAATGACCACTGAGCTCTCTCATCCCTCACCAAGACTTCTCCATGATCTCTCCTCCCCTCAACTTCTCCCAGTGCTTCCCCACAAGTTTTCCACTTGTCTAATCTCCAGCCCACTCCTTAGTTCTCCTCCTGATCCAGGGGTGGCCAACCTGTGGCTCCGGAGCCACATGCGGCTCTTCAGAAGTTAAATGCGGCTCCTTGTATAGGCACCGACTCCGGGGCTGGAGCTACAGGCACCAACTTTCGAATGTGCCAGGGGGTGCTCACTGCTCAACCCCTGGCTCTGCCACAGGCCCTGCCCCCATTCCACCCCCTTCCCTGAGCCTGCAGTGCCCTCGCTCCTCCCCCCCCCCAGCCTCCTGCATGCCACGAAACAGCTGATCGGGAGGTGCGAGGAGGGAGAAGGGAGGCGCTGATCGGCAGGGCTGCCGGTGGGTGGGAGGCGCTGGGAGCGGGTGGGAGAGCTGATGGGGGGCTACTGACGTATTACTGTGGCTCTTTGGCAACGTACATTGGTAAATTCTGGCTCCTTCTCAGGCTCAGGTTGGCCACCCCTGTCCTGATCATGCTCTTCCCCACAAGTTCTGCCACCTATGAATTCCCTGCTTCTAAACTCTCTCCTTATTCCTGCTGGAGCTCTCTATAAACTCTCTTTCAAACTCAAGCTCTTTCCCCCTGAGAGGTCTCTTCTGTACCCCAAAGCTCTTATTCCACCCTTAAGCTACCAGATAATGCTATCCAAGATAATGTTTTGTTATATGACTGAGAGAAAAAGAAGGTTTTAATGTAGTTACACTGGATTTTTCCCTATTGTATTTTACTTAGTCTTTTGTCTCAAATCCAATTCAATGATATGCCAATGAAAGGCAAGGAATGTGATGAGCTCTTACATATTCACTGCAGTTTGTAATAGGGTTTGGGACATTGGGAGGACTATGATATTTTCTAACATCACTAATTTATGTCCAAAGACATTCTGTGTATTACAGTTATTGGTATCTAATAATAAATAATGCAAAGCTACGTGCTTCTCAATGCATTCAGTAAATACTTTTCTTGAACTGTTAAGTTTGCTCTTGAAAAGGAACCATAAAGGCAAATGTTTTTCCTTGATGTGCATTTATCAGAAAGAAAAAATGGAGTGGGAACTCTCTTGTGAGATACAGTTATTGTATTGCCTACAGAGCGAGACTCATTTTTAAGGAGGGAGAGGAAGGAGCCATCTTGATTTTAGAAACGTCTTGATTTTATGTACTGGAGTTAATAGGTAGTTGGCAACAACTGTGAGCTTTAACTGTGGACATTTGGAGCAAGAAATGCAGATGCATCTTTCTTTGCACTAGACTGCACTGGAGAAAATAGAAGCTTCTATAGGAACACTTTGAAAAAGGTCATAGCCTGACTCACCACTGTGTTACTCCAGTTTTACACATGCATAATACCATTGACTTCAATGGAGTTACACTAGCATAAAATGGTAGCAGAACAGTGGTGAATCAGGCCCTCAACATTTTTCTGTAAAAGAAGGACCATCCTTCCTAAATAAGGACAGTGGGTTTGATTTAGATAACAAAAAACTAAATAATGGGATCTGAAAGTAGCAGAACTTTAAAAGAAAGATCAACAGAATTAAAAAAACCCAAAGAGTTTGTCATGATTGCATTCTTATAATGTCACTTTAGATATTAAGGAGCTGGAATGCAGAATCAAAGTGGGAAGTCTGCAGTTCAGTCTGAGAAGTGAGGGTGAGATAGGAGCAAATGGAACCAGTCTAGCAAGCTGTGCAGTTATGTATTTTTAATCAACCTTCATTGATTAAAAGATATATTTTTCCACTATAGAGAGACAGATTCTGATCTCAATTACAGTGGTTAAAATTTAGAATAATCTTCATAGTTACTCCAGCTTTTCACAGGTGTAATTGTATCAAAATTTGGCCGAAGACTCCGGTTCTGACACAGATGTCACTTGCACCACTGCAAACCCAGAGAAACTCCGGTGAAGTCAATGGAGTTAAACTGGTGTTAAACCCTGATCCAGTAAAGCACTTACACACAAGTTCAGATTTAATTCCATTGACTTCAGTGAGACGACTCCCAGGCTAGAAGTGAAGCATATGCTAAAGTGCTTTGCTGGATCTAGGACTCAGTGACAGCACAATAAGGCTCTCATTTTTTCCTTTCTGACATATACAGCAGCCATTACATAGCTTTGCTCTGAATATATTACTTTTATAAGTGAATGTAGTGTTCATGAAAACTGCCTGAAGGATGAAGACTTCTGTTTATCAACTGAACAGGTACCGTAACTAACTATGAACAACAGTACAAACTTCCTCTCACTGCACCTGACCTGGTGGGATGAAGTCTAGGAGTGCGAGGGTAGTTCTTGTTCCAAGCTCATTCCATCCTTGGCCTCTCTACAGAGCTTGCCAAAAAGGCTGCCAGTTAGTATCATTTGCAGTGGTGATTTTGTGATGAGGCACCTGTGTCCAGTAAATCTAGACTGAGACCACCAAGTCATTCCATCTGGGCCACTGGATGGCTTTACAATGGTAATGACTTTTGGTCACTATCACCGAGGACTGGATGCAAACTGATAATGTAGAGATGAAAATCTTCCTACTCTACTACCCACCCTCTGAGCCAGCCAGACTACCCGGCATTGAGAATTTTACTATATTATATTACGTATTCCAGGGCACCTTTAAGAGACTAGTTTACTGTATATGTATCACATGATACATTCTGGAGTTGTAATTAGAACTGGACATACAGTGCAAAATACTTTTCCTCTAATATTTGTTCAGATTTTTAAATGAATCAGTTTTGCCCATGCCCCTTTTCTATAAATATTCTAGTGAATGGGTTGCCTGGCAGGAATATTTGTGGAAAAAGTGAATTTAAAGCAAATAATGAAGAATGTTACAATTTGTTTTGAATTCTGGAACATATATATGTGCACCAGAAACTTGATTCTAAGAGCTATATTTTTTCCAGCAGAAACATATCATGTGGCTATATATCCAGTCAAAACTAATCAAAATAATTCAAATTTTGAGTACTGAATATTCACAACAAATTGCTTGTGCACAATCTACAAAGCAAGAATTATCCATAGAAACTATTCACTACACAACTCTAGATGTAAATAGTTAGGAGAGTACATGTATGACTGGAATTAAGGCAAATGCCATTTTGTCTGAAGCAATACAAAATACCGGCACTATATACCAGCACTAGTTTACAGGGAAAATTGTATGTCACTTTTCTTCAGTAATATCAAAAAGTCCCAATTTGTTCAACAACCTAGAAGTGTAAGAAAGATGAAAGCACAATGACAAAAATAGATACTTCTCTTCCTCCTCCTCCTCATCGTTGTTACTGTTATTATTTTATTATAGCAGCGCTTAGAGGCCTCCATTAAGATGAGGGCCCTACTGTGCTAAGTATGGTACATACACATAGAAAAACAGAGTCCCTCTTCAGAAAAGTTTATAATCCAAACAGAAAATGCAGACAAAGGGTTTGTGGAGGAGAAAGTATCAAGAATTATTCTGTCAAGGACCCAGTTTGTCTCTGACTGGCAAATGTGATAGGTGCAGCTGACATTCAATAAAACTTTTTTTTGGAACAAATGTCTTGTTGCAATAAGTCACTCCACCGTCAGTTCAATGTCCATCCTCAGATCACTCTCCTTTAGTCATCCGCCCAGACTTAAGAGAAGAACACAGGAAACAAGAAGAACGTAATGCCTTTATGAGGCACTTCCCTGGAACAGCCAAATATGAGCATCATTAAGAAAAACAACATGGTGTGCCTCTCATAGATGTGGTGAAATTCTTCACAGAGTTATCAACTTTAATAACAATACAGGAAGCCTGTCAATGCACAAAGATTTTTCTCAGAAGCAGAAGCTGCTGGAGCTTGAAAGAAAGGAAAAGAAATGTCATATGGGGCCATCCTGCCCTATGGTACTGTCATGAGGCTTAACCCCCATCATCCGCAAGGCTAGCGAATGCACCCAATTACTCATGCTCTGCACCTACGGAGGTGAGTATCTAATTGGCTCCCAGCCAGAGGGGACACTGCTAAGCCATAATAAGTAGACTGACGGAGTTCAGTTGAGACAAAGAGATGGCAGAGAAGACAGGTGTGTGTCTCGTTGAGAGAAGCCCAGGGTTAGGGTACACAGACAGAGGCAATGGGGCAGCACACTCCAGGGCCAGCATAGGCTCCTGCAAGAGAAGCCTTGAGATAGGGTCTGCTAGTGAATACACCCAATTAGGAACCTGAACCTGGGGAGGTGAGTAGCTAATTGGCACCTGGCCGGAGAGGAAGGAGCTCAGTTGAGAGAGAGATGACAGAGGAGGAGGCAGGTGTGTCTGATTGAGAGGAGCCCAGGATTGGTGAAGGGTCAGAATCCATTAGCTATGGATGTAAGATCTTAACTATAGTTTCTCCTGAGGACTTTTCATATAGGCCCGGAGTCCACAGCTTGGCTTGGGCTATGGGGGCTGGCTAACAGAGAACAATACATAGCTAAGAGGAAGCCGGGGTAAACAGACCACCTTGTGTGTTTCAAGTCAGTGAGCGGAGTCAGCATAACTCCGAATGTAATTGGGCGTCCTTATAGACACATGAAGCGCTGAGAAAGGCCTGATGGTTACACCCTAATGCAGGGAGGAGATAGTGGTACAATATCCCTCAGATCCCAGACAGAGTTCAGGGAGAGGCCCAATATAATTGACATGAGTTATGACACCCTCCCCTCACAGATGTATGCCAATCCTAGCCCACAGAAATGCAAAGGTAAACTTATAAACCATTGTTATTGTTAAGTACTAATTACTGCCTTTTTCATTTTAAATCTCCAGGAATGTACCTGTTGGTCAACCGGGAGAGCTGCTACCTCATTCCCCTGGACCCCAAAATTAGGATTTAACCTATACACTTTAATAGACACAGTTTGGGGGTAATTACCTGTGTGTCAGCAATATGTTAATTTGAGCCTTGGGCGGAACCATTCTGTAATCTTTTAGACCATTGGCTTATTGTGCTTATCTTGTCTTGCTGCTAGAACCTATCCAGGGGCTAGGGAAAACCCATCCCCGTCACTTCTCTCCGCGCAATGAACACCATATATAATCTGTAGTAATTCATTGTTTTGCAGTGTCTCTGAGCCTGATAAGCAAAGGGACACTCCGCCAGCGCTGTGCGTAATAAACTCCTGTGCTTGACTCTACACGGTGTGGATTATTGTTCCTTCAGTTGGGGTACACAGAGACAACAGGGGCAGTGCAGGCTATTGCAAAGGAAGCCCCGAGATAGGATCTGTGAATAGAGAAGACAAGAGGGTAGAGGAACTATTGAGTTTTGGCTGGATTTATGATACCCCGGAAGGGGTGTGAAATTAGGTGACTTGGCTGAGGGCCGAGAACCCGACAACCTGGGGCCAGAGGGAGGTGGTTGGTAGGAGGGGCTGGAGCCAAAGATAGTGTCAACCTTCCGCACTGACGCAAGTGAGTGAGCCCCGCCAGAGGTACATGTAAAAAGCCGGAGCAAGTGGCTAGACACTGTTTCCCTTCCCCACCAACCTCTGGCAATGTGACATAAATTATTTTTGCAGGGGCTAAATTCACAAAGGCACTTAAAAGCCTAACTGCTATTTTAGGTTTTTGTGTCCCAGACTTAGGCACCACTGGCGTTGACAAACCTCTCTCGGCAGCCACCTAGCCCTGTAGGCACCTAAACTCACTTAGCCCCTAAGTTATTGCACACAAAGTTCCCTAGAGGCTATGTCTCTGCCTCTGAGCAGGTGCACGGCTGCCTTACTCTAAGCATCCAGATACCTTAGCCCCAGCGAGATTCATGAACTGGGGGAAGATAGGCGCTTCCCTGCCTAACTTGCTTGCAGGGCCGAATCATGTACGTATGCTCAGAGCCACCTAACTGTACATCCTGCTGCTGCTGCTAACGTTTAGGTGTCTGACTCCAGGAGAGGGTTCACAACTGTGAATCCCAAGTGAAGATAAGTGCCCCTCTGCAACCCAGTGTCCATCTCCCTGAGAGGGGCAGGGCATAGCACATACCCCTTTCTTTGGTCTCTCCCATTGGCTATCTAAAGCGGTTCAGAAAGCTGGCTTGGTGAGGGGATGAGAGAGCTCAGTGGTCATTGGGGGAACAGATGGCAAACCAGGTTCCTCCTATGAGCCCTTACCACATTAGCAGGAAAAACCAGTGGTTTTTAAATCATACATTCTCCACCCTCAAATTCCAGACAACATCTTTTAGTGCTTTAGATCTGGTCCATGACTGAAATCCAGACATGTCCTAAGGTTCCATTTACTCCAGTGTAGCTGCACCAGCTTACACCAAGGCTGAATTAGGTCATTGCATGTTTACCTCTGTCAGCTTTCTTAGGCACCTGCCTATCCCCATTCATTGTATAGGGAACCTAGGCATCTAACTCAGCCTTTGTGAATCCCAGTGATTTTCTAGATGCCTAAATCCCTTTGTGAATCTAGCCCCAGGAATACACTATAACAAAATAATACTAGTGGTGGCAACTTGGAAATTCCAAACTCAATTGGGAAGCTAATTATAACATCCACGTTTCATATGAGGGCACTTATGTTTATTTAGAAACCTAAAAGTCCATTTTACATTCTGATGAGACACTTTTAGTGGCACCTGGATGTTCTATTTAGATGCTAATGTTTAAGATGAAGCCCACAGTTGTCAATGAATATAAGTTAGACTTCACTGTTTTGGGGATGTTTTTGTCATCAAAACCATAAAACTGGTATGGTTTTGTCAACAACCATAAAACTGATTAGAGAACCAGTAAAATGATTCACTGAAAATATAAAACATACATGTCTGAAACTTTAAGGCATGACTGCTCTCACTCACACTGGTTTTATACTACTGTAACTCCAGTTATTAGTGATTACTATTATTAATCATTCTTATTGCAGTAGTGCCTGGGGATCAAAGAAGTCTGGAGCCTGATTGGGTTACATGCTCTACAAACACAGAGAAGTAGAGAATCCCTGCCTTCAAGAGCTTACAATCTAAATATGACTTCAATAGATTCACTCCTGGTTTAAACCAATTTGAATTAGATCAGAACTGAGCCCAAGAGTTTCTGATGGAATATCTTCTTATTAAAAAAAAAAAAAAACTATCATCACAGAGAAATCCATTTTAATCTATTTGCAATGACCCACAAAAAAATAGAAAATCAGAACAATTGTTCTGTAAATTCTACATAAAATAAGTCTGCATTGTGCATTATATTTTACTGTGGAAACTTATTTTATTAAAAAAAAAAAGACCCTGAAAAATGAGATTGGACTGGGATTTTCTTTACAAACAAACAAACAAGGGAATATGTATGACATATGTAATTTTGAATATATAGTATTCATGGGGAAAAATTCAGTTTCATTGTGTTTATTATTGTTATTTTATTTTGTAAGTCTTGATTTCTATTTTTTTACATATGCTGGATTAAAGCACCTTTCTGAGCTGCCCCTTTCTGAGATGGTTAGACCTGACTTTTGGTAGAGCTGTTCACATTTTTTGTACACTGCAATCACCTTCATGTTTTGTTATGTGCAATGGATATCTGTTTTCTAGGTGATTTTTATCTTGGCACTTCTGAAGGATAGAAAAGTGGCTGTCTGACTCCTAGCTTTATCCTAGCTAGGAACAATCCAGAATTTACACAAAGGCAGACTTATAAGAGAAGGAGTATCTCTCCTGGGGATCACATTCTTAGTTTGGCCTTTAGGCCCCATTTGTCTCCTTCAGTCTGACTTCCCTCTCATATCTGAAGGGTATGCACAGAACCAGCTCCCCTTAGTGTGATCTGCTTTGTGCTCAGCATGGTACAGCCTTTGCCACACCAAGCAGAGTTGTTCAGAGCGTATCTTCTTCCACTAGGTGAAGTTACTAATGGGAGCGGGAGCAGTCCTCCTAAGTCAATGAGCAGGCTCAGGGACACAGCTAGCCAGTCTTAATGACACTAATGCCTAATGACATTGGGCTCAGTCCTGCAAGGTACTGAGCATTCTGGGCCTGATGAAGCAATACAAACTTAACTTTAAGCTCATTAATAGTCCCAGTGATTTAAATGGAACTACTCAAAGGGTTTGCTCCCACTTCATTTAAGTCAATGGAAAAACTCCAGTTAACTTCAGTGGTGGACACTGGGGGCCAAGGCATGTAAAGTTAAGCACGTGTGTCAATGTTAAGCTCAATGTTTTGCACAGTGGAGCCCTTATTCGTGGATAAGAAATGTCATCAACTCTTGCATGCATTGCAACAAGGTGACCATATGTGTAAAAAGCGTAAGTGATTAATGAGTCGTAAAAAATATATTAACTGGAAAGCTGAGGTAATTAGTGTGAAAAATCTTTAATGAAACAGGCTTGGCATAGGCCACCATTGAGTACTACGAATTTATAGTGTTATTTGAATGTAGAAGCAAAAATATTATAGCAAAGCGTTAGTGTACTTTAACATCAGATATTATTGAGCTCACCCAAAAGTTACCTTTGGTTATAATAATTGCACACCAAAACACTATGTTAAAGGAACGTTATTTAAATTGCAAAGTCAAGCACTTGAAAGTTAGGGAAAGCTAGATTTATGGTTGCCTCTGCAACCTTAATTCTGTCTCTCTGTGTAGCTATCCTGTGCACTAAATGTGCACCTTGCATAGAAAACAAAAGACAGGGCCCTGCACTAAAGAGTTCACAATTTAGATTTTAGCCATGACGCAGCAAATGAGGAGAAAGGGATGAGAGATTGAGACCAGTCTAGGGCTACAACCATAAGATCGTGTGGCTACTTAGCTTTGACATATGCACATCTTGTTGGTTCTCTTTTGTTTTGATTTTGAATAAAATAAAGCTTCAACTCAAAACCACACACATTAGTATAACCACAATAAAGTCTGCATATGGCAAGATGCATCATATATTAGGCCTGATTCAGGAAAGCGTCTAAGCATGTGAGCTGAGTAAGGGAAAGCACGGAGAGGCACTGCCTCCGGAGCAGCTCTGAGGCACAATCCCTCTGTTTGCTCGGTGGGGAGGGAACTGCATCAGCCTTTACAAGATGCAGCATATTCCCCCTGTTAAGTCTACCTTGGATATGGGTTTGCCTAGTCTGCATCCCTTCCTGTCTTCCTTACTGCCCAGTCAACTGCAGAGGGATGTAATGGGTGCACACAGCCCTTGCTGTTTCTTCTTTAAATACAAACTCCAACATAAACCGAGTCCAATTCTGAACCCCTCCTCATTCCATCTCTAATGTTACATAAATGAAGCAAGGGAGCTTTAACCATGTCTCTTGGGAGACTATTTAACAGTATAGAACATTTCACAGAGGGGCACTTTTCATATCCTCATCTGATATGTTCCTTTTTTAGACCATAAGAATAGCCATACTGGGTCAGACCAATGGTCCATCTAGTCCAGTATACTGGCTTCTAACAGTGGTCAGTGCCAGGTGCTTCAGAGGGAATGAACAGAACAGGTAATCATCAAGTGATCCATCCCCTGTCGCCCATTCCCAGCTTCTGGCAAACTGAGGCTAGGGACATTGCAGAGCATGGTTTTGTATCCCTGCCCATACTGGCTAATAGCCATTGATGGCTCTATCCTCCATAAACTAATCTAGTTCTTTTTTGAATCCTGTTAGTGTCTTGGCCTCCACAACATCCTCTAACAAATTGTTCCATAGGTTGACTGTGTGTTGTGTGAAAAAATACTTCCTTTTGTTTGTTTTAAACCTGCTGCCTATTAATTTCGTTGGGTGACCCCTAGTTCTTGTGTTATGAAAAGGAGTAAATAGCACTTCCTAATTTACTTTCGCCACACCAGTCATGATTTTATAGATCTCTATTATATCCCTCCTTAGTCCTCTCTTTTCCAAGCTGAAAAGTCCCAGTCTTTTTAATCTCTCCTCATATTGAAGCTGTTCCATATCCCTAATCATTTTGTTGCCCTTTTCTGTACCTTTTCCAATTCTAATATATGTTTTTTTGAGATGGGTGACCACATCTGCATGCTGTATTCAAGATGTGGGCATACCATGGATTTATATAGAGGCAATATGATATTTTCTGTCTTATTATCTATCCCTTTCCTAATGTTTCCCAACATTCTGTTCGCTTTTTTGACTGTCGCTGCACGTTGAGTGGATGTTTTCAAAGAACTATACACAGTGACTCCAAGGTCTCTTTCTTCAGTGATAACATCTAATTTAGACCCATTCGTTTTATATATATAGTTGGGATTTTGTTTTCCAATGTGCGTTACTTTGCATTTATCAACATTGAATTTCATCTCCATTTTGTTGCCCAGTCACCCAGTTTTGTGAGATCCCTTTGTAACTCTTCGCAGTCTGCTTTTGACTGAACTATCTTGAGGAGTTTTGTATTATCTGCAAATTTTGCCGCTCACTGTTTACCCATTTTTCCATATAATTTATGAATATGTTGAACAGTACTGGTCCCAGTACAGACCCCTGGGGGACACCATTATTTATTTCTCTCCATTCTGAAAAGTGACTATTTATTCCTACCCTTTGTTTCCTATCTTTTAACCAGTTACCAATCCATGAGAGAATCTTCCCTCTTAACCCATGACATCTTAATTTGCTTAAGAGCCTTTGGTGAGGGACCTTGTCAAAGGCTTTCTGAAAATCTAAGTACACTATATCCACTGGATCCCCCTTGTCTACATGCTTGTCGATCCCCTCAAAGAATTCTAGCAGATTGGTAAGGATGATTTCCCTTTACAAAAAACATGTTGACTCTTCCCCAACAAATAGTGTTCATCAATGTGTCTGATAATTCTGTTCTGTACTATAGTTTCAACCAATTTGCCTAGTACTGAAGTTAGGCTTACCAGCCTGTAATTGCCAGGATCGCCTCTGGAGCCTTTTAAAAAAAATGGCGTCACATTAGCTGTCCTTCAATCAGCTGGTACAGAAGCTGATTTAAATGATAGGTTATATATCACAGTTAGTAGTTCTACAATTTCACATCTGAGTTCTTTCAGAACTCTTGGGTGAATACCATCTGGTCCTGGTGACTTATTACTGTTTATTTTCATATTTAATTTCATATTTAATTTCACACCATCACCCGGCTCCTAATTTTTACTCCCTTCAGTCTCTCTAATCCTCTCCTTCCTCAGTGCACAGATCCTCCAATACTTGCTGATTTTTAGTGCTAGAACAATAGTGACAACAGAAGCCACAATTTTTGGAATTGTTAAATGAACACATGAAATAACTGCTAACTGGTAAAGGAGCCAAACCTATTATGAAAAGTTAAACAGTCCTTCTAATTTGAATTTAAGTAATTTCTCCATATCTTTTGCAAGGGTAAGTCATGCATATTGATCTCTAATATGTTGTTTTATATGTGTGCAGTACAAATTCAGCTAAACCAAGTTATCTGCCTGATGGAGCTCAAAAATGTTTCTCAATTTGATTTCAAACAGAACTCAATGTGGAGGAAATGTAATTATGTTAGTAATACTAAACACAATGAAATGACCATCAAAACAGTTTCCAAAGATTTAAAATGTTTTTCTTTTGATATAATTTAGTTAGGGCACCTCTTGTATGTCTGTGTTAGTGCAATCTCTTAAAAAGTAGGCCTCAGAAATCAATTTGATTATCTCTCTGAATTAAGTATGCACAAATGAGAGCAATTGAGATCAATATAAATTAGGTTAAGTACTCCACTGTGTACAAAACCATTATGTAACAAGAAACAATTTGAATGAAGACGCAAATAAACGCATTGTAAGGGTGTGCAGCTTGTACATGTTTATCTGCTTATTTCCGTCTGCTACACATACATTAAACATGCTTGCCTTTTTTTAGCCTTATGAATGCCCTTTAAAGGCACCTGTCCATCATGATCAAATACGCACACAAATGGCAATGCAGTAGCAAGTGTGGATTCTGTTATTTCAGGGCAGATCAAGCAATGGACTTTATGGATTAGAAAGATCTCTTAGGTCACCTAGCCAAATCCCCATTCCAGTGTAGGAATGTTCCCTATGGTATATTTTCTAGTGCTTTTCCCAGGCTACTTTCAAATGCCCCAATATAGGGGGAGTCCATCACTGTCCCTGGCGGGGATATCTTACACTGCAGCTGGGTGAGAGTCTCCCAGTGCAGATTATCAGACTTGTGCTAGTATTGGTCCAGATAGCACGGTAAAAATAGCAATGTGGCTGTTCTGGCTTGGGCTGGAGTTCAGGATCTCAAGCATAGAGGGACAGATAGGCTTGAAAGCCTCAGTTCCAGCCCAAGCTGGAGAATCCATATTGCTATTTTTACCATGCTAGCTTGAGCCCCTGAAGCATGAGCCTGTTAACCCAGGCTGGGAGATTTCCCACAGCCTCAGAGATCTCATTATCAGGAAAATTTTCTTGATAGCCTAAATTTTCCCTTTCTTCATTTCATCTCAAGGATCCCAACTATACCTGGACCACATGAAATAATTCCTCTCTGCCCTCAGTGTTTGCCATCCTTCTGATATTTGTCAAGCATCAGGGGGTAGCCGCGTTAGTCTGTATCCACAAAAACAACAAGGAGTCCGGTGGCACCTTAAAGACTAACAGATTTATTTGGGCATAAGCTTTCGTGGGTAAAAAACCCACTTCTTCAGATGCAACTCCTTGTTGTTTTTCCGATATTTGGAATCTCAGCGACAAACCCAGTTCTAAAGTGGTTAGCAAGGAAATCTAATAGTCAGCACCTTGTTAACATTATTAATTATTTTAGAAAGGTACTTCACTGCATAGAAATTACACGTTTATTCATTATTGGCCTGTTCCAAGGCCCACTAAAATCGAGTGGATAGGCTCCTATTGATGATTTTAATGGGCCTCGGATCAGGTCCTAAATGTATTCGTCTCCTGTATTAAAATATATTCATAAAGACTATTCTTTTCCCCTTTCAGTTTCTTTTAAAATATTAATTGTGAAACAAAAGAAAGGATGGACGGAAGAAAGAGGAGAAAAGGAAGATGTTGAGGTTTTTGTTTCTTTATGTCCATGTGCAGTATTTAGCAAGTCTCAAGATAGCTCAGTGATAGATCCCTTATAAATATTACCTATAATTTAAAGATTAGATTAGATTGTTATTTTTGGGGGGCAAGGACTATTCTTTACTATATGTTTGTACAACACCTATTGTAATAGTGTGCTGATCCCTGACTGGGGTGTCTAAGCAATACTGTAATATACAACAACAACAATAATGATAGGGCCCATTTACTGCACTCTAATGCAAGCATGAGTGGAGGCGTGGTGTGGGTACAAGATACTTTAAGTGTCGTCCTTTCCACTGAGTGGTTGTAAGCCTCAAGCTTGGACTTGTGTAGCCTCCACAGAGCAGTTCCGCTCTGCGTCCTGGCGAGGACTCTGCCCCCTATACATTTATACACCTGTTGCACAGCCCAGTTACTCATGGCTGACACTGGGCAGGTAACTTGCCCTCGATTATTAAAAATGTATTAGCCCTGGTTTTGAATACCAAAATGCTTTGGTGTACGGGTAGAACCTTCTAAAGGCAGTTGCTTCAAAACTCTTTCATCATTCTGAATTTAAGAATTGGTGCTATCCATTTTATAGCTCTGTACAATTCCCTGATGCACCAATCGTAACCTGGGTTACGATTCTTCAGGTAGATTGTATAGCAGATTCTGCTTTAACAGAATATTGCAAGCAGGCCTAAAATAAACCAAATAAAACTTACAAATTGAAGACAGTAACACATTTACTGTAAGTCATGGAAACCATCCCTCAATTAAACAAAAAAGTTTGGTGATTGAATTTGACTAATTACATTTTGAATTTATTTCCTATCATGGGGTCATTTGTAGGGTAATTCGCCCTAAGGCTGATCACAATTATATCAGGGCTGGCACAGAACTGGCCTCAGAACCAGGGGGAGGTGAGGTCAAACATCTCTGTTGTAGCTTTCCTCTAATGCCATGTTCACTGGGCACAAATGAGGATGGAGCTCGCCATGTCCATTCAGACTTCTCATGCTACATTTACTAAACCAAATCAAGAGTAATTTTGTGCCATTCCGCACAGTAGGTTCAAACCATGTTCATTATTGCTAATTATTAATGACTTTGCCCTCTGTGCTCACTAGAAGTTCTCAGAGCACTTCAGAATCAGCCTTCCCAACACCTCCGTGAAGCGAATGTAATTCTGTCATACTCATGGGAAAACTGAGACCTGCCAAAGGTCACGCAGGAAGTCAGTGGCAGGAGTGGTACTTAGATCTCCAGATCCCTAGTCCTACGTTTTCCAGAGATTGTGATTCATGACTGATAAGAGAGAATAATGACTTACTGGGAATGGCTCACGTTAATGGGATACAATGGGGACTAGTGGACTTTTGTGCATTTGAGTCCTTATGTGTAATGTTTGGACCGGAAAACTTTTATAGTCAGCAACTAAGCCATTTATAGGCCTGATCCAAAGTCACTGAGAGTCTTTCTATTAAGGGCCTACGTAGATTGTCCCCAGCCCTTGTTAAGGATGGTTGGGCGAGGGGACCTTTCTCAGCTTTTTGCTACTGAGACGACAAACAGGGGCTGTTCATACATCTGACTGTGAGCAAGTGGGCAGGGTGGGGGCAAAGAAGGGCAGTGTGGGGAGTACAGTGGAGTGTAATCTGCACCTCCAGAAAGGGATGTAGTAACTTCCCCCCTCCCAGAGGAAGGAGGAGCAGGGGAGGAATTGTCTCTCTGCAGAACAGTCCCTTCCTGGAGCACCTCTTCCTCTCCTTTGTGCCATCCCTGAATCCGGGCTGAGCCTGATGGCTCAGTCTAGCCCTTAGCTTTTTCTCTCTCCATATTACCAGAGGAGATCTGCTGGAAAAAAGCATGTCCAACTCATCAACACATTCCTCAGTTATTTAGAGACAATTTTGGTCTAAGAGGTAATGTGGGTCTTAAGAAACAGCCTGCATCCAGTGCTAGCCCAACACTTTTTCAGCTGTGCACTTCACCAGTATTTTGAACCCACTTTTTCACAATGTAATTGCTTGATTTTTGTGCTTTTCTTTTACCCTAATGGCTTTTTTCTTTTGCATTTTCCTTCAAAATCAATGCAATGGCTGGTTGACTCCTGAATATTTTGCCTTATTACTAAACCCACCTGAGAGAGGAGCAGAATCCTGCATGCAAAACTCACCCAGAAATCAATGAGAAGTTTGTGTGGAAAAGGATGCAGGAGCAGGACTGCACACCAGGATCTTTCACTGGGGAGAAAAAGGTAATTTCTAACACACACAAACCTAATGTTGTCTCAAGACATTCATGTCCCAATTATGACTGCCTTTGTGCTAGAGGTGCCCTCTCCACCCTAACAGCTTCCATTCTGAAGGCAGCCATAAAAGGCCTGCTCATCTCTCTGAACCAAGGAGGGGTCTGCTAGTACTAGAGCTAGAGCCCCAGACGAGGGTGCAGTGGGGGGGCTGGCCATAGCTGAGTGATGTATGTCTGTCTGGACGGGATGGAGGCATGACCTCCAGTTTGTGGCTGAGGGCCACACATACTATATCTTTTCCAAGAGCGTAGCAAGGACCACCAATAAGCGTGCTCCTCTGAGTCACCTACAGGCATCCTGCAGAAGTATAAGGCTTCGTCAAGCCTCATGAAGAACAAGGGGAGAAGGACAATAGAGAGTGATTGACAAAGAACACTTTTGTTCTCTTTTTACAAGTTTACCCCAATGTGAATTAGGGATGGGCAAATATGTTCTGCCTACTTTAGAACATTAGCGCTTTGGAAGTTCAGCTTGAATGCTAGTGCTCAAGAAGCAGAGAGCAGGGACTGAGAAAAAAAATCTAACGAAGAAACAGAGACCAGAAATAGCCAGAGTGAAAAAAAAATACAGAGAGTGATTTTTTTTAAAAGGAGAGAGAGAGAAATAGAAATACATCTAATGAAAAATAGAGTCAGACCTGCATTCAGCAACCAATCAAGAGACTGACAAAAACTCATTGGTTAATAGAGATGACCTTCAATTAAAAGGAGAGCAGAATTGTGATCAGTGTGTTTTTATAAGGAGAGCAGAATTGTGATCAGTGTATTTGGGGATCAGACGGCGCAATAAGGTAGGACTAGAGGTTGCTTAAAAAAGCTGGCACATGATAAATGCAATTTATCACATGGCAACACAATTTCTTACATGGATGACAGGTACTACCCACCAATCCATATCTGGTGAGGCTACTTCTAACATTTGGAGCCACTAAGCACCTTCGAAACAGTTTATAAGAACTAAGATATTTAGTTCAACATTAAAAATACAATTCAAGAGATTATTATTATAAATGTATGCTCTTTAAAAATATTGAATGTATTTCCATTAATATTTATATATGTTGTTACTTCTTAATTTTGAGCTACATTTACAGGAGATAAAATATGTAGTCCCACAAATCCATTCAAAAATTTAGCTAAAATATAGACAGACATACTGACATAGATGGTAAAAATGCACCAATGAACAGTGAATCATGATGCACTCAAAGACCATCTAGAGGATAAGGAAGTCATAGCAAAACTATATTCTTCTTCTTACTGCTGAAGGCAGTGAAATAAATAGAAATGTCTGTGTTTGTCCTAGAAATTGCACCAACAGGTTTCTCCTTATCTAAATAAGAAACATGTCCCAGTATCCTAACCAGCATTCCTAACCCCTTTCTAGCTCTTTATTAAACCAGCCCTCAAAGGGCCTACTTAGCAACATCCCAGGGAGAAGAAAGAGCCTCTAGGACTTAGCCCTCTGGTCTGCAGGAACATGCAGATCTGGGGCCACACAGTCGCATGCTGGTCCAGCTCTTACTCCACGTGGTCTCTTGGAAAGAACACTGGCCTGATATTGTTGAGGTTGCAAAGCAGTAACTGTTCATGGTACTGAAATTAACATGAAGATCCAGTTGCAAAAAGTATTTGTATGCCCGGTATTACGTGCAAAGAAATGCAAGCACAAACTTGCCTTCCACACAGCTACGGCATTCAGGACGTTTAGTTCACATTGCCAAAGAATGCTATTATGTATCCCACTGTGCTCCTCTAATTTCTCTGTAATTGCTGTTAAGATGTCTTAACTTTTTAATGAATTTAATGTCATGAACTTCTGTCTGTTATCGTCTTCCTTTGTTTATAAAAAATTTCATATTGAATTTTCTAATCTTGGTGAATATCTTATATTGGCCACAGAAGTTCCAAGATATTGCTCATTACATACAAACAAATGATTTTACCATACAGCAATTAAGCATAGTAGCAGCAGATGAAGCATTTCAATCTCGGGGAAATCACCACTGCATCTATGTAGCAGGTAGGCAGTTGATAAAAGAAAGACGAAGAAGAGCTTTCTTGGGTGCTGGTTCAAGACTGTGGAACAAACTTCCACAAGAACAAAGTACCACCACAAACCTCACCTCTTTCTGTACCAAATGCAAGGTATACTTCTTTGACCTTGCCTTTGCTAATAGCAATATATATCTATCACTTAACAACAACTACAATAATAAAAGCCATTGCACACACAATTTCTCCCTTGGAAAAAGCATGAGAGAGAGAGTGAGAGCAAACCACACATGACAGATACTAGCCATATCTCTTAATACACCTCTGGAAGGTGCTCAGATACCATGGGGTTGAGGGTGGTCTAAGAACCAGAACAGGATAGAATAGACTTTGCTAGCAATTGTGCATACAGTGAATGTTGTTCATGGCTAAGATTTTCAAAGCAGAATTCTTATAGTCACCTCAATCCTTATTTAGGCCTCTATCTAAAAGTGGCCTGATTTTCAAAGATGTTGAGCATCCACAGCTTCCTTTGACTTTAATGGAAGCTGCTAGGCCCAGATGTTCCTCCCACTGAAATCAATGGGATTTAGGCACCTAAATCCCTTAGGATCTTGGCCTCAGTAACTTTCAAAAGTGCTGAGTACTAATAGCTTCCATTAAAGTCAATGGAAGCTGTGCATGCTCAGCACCTTTGAAAATTAAACTTCCTTTATTTAGGTGCTTGAATATGGATTTAAGTGCTTAACTTTTTTGGCCCACTTTCTGAAGATAAACAGCTTATAGATAATACACCAGAAAATATCATAATGCCACTATATAAATCCAAAGTACACCCACACCTTGAATACTGCATGCAGTTCTAGCCAGCCCATCTCAAAAACCATATATTAGAATTGGAGAAGGGCAACGAAGGTGATTAGGGGTATGGAACAGCTTCCATACAAGGAGAGATTAAAGAGAATGGGTTCACCTTAGAAAAGAGATGACTAAGGGGGGATATGATAGAGGTGTATAAAATCATGACTGGTGGGGAGAAAGTGAATAAGGAAGTGTTATTTATCCCTTCACATAACACAAGAACTGGGGGTAACCCAATAAAATTAGTAGGCAGCAGGTTTAAAACAAAACATATGGAAGTACCTCCTCACACAGCACACAGTCAATCTGTGGAACTCATTGCCTGGGGATGTTGTGAAGGCCAAACATATACCAAGGATCAAAAAAGAATTAGATTAGTTCATGGAGGATAGGTCCATCAATGGCTATTAGCCAGGATGGTCAGGGATGCAACCCCATGCTCAGGTTTCCCTGAACCTCCAACTGCTAGAAGCTGCAACTGGACGACGGGGGATGGATCACCTGAAATTGCCCTGTTCTGTTCATTCCCTTTGAAGCATCTGGCACTGCCCACTGTCAGATACTGGGCTACATGGACCCTTGGTCTGGTGTGTGTGTGTGTGTGTGTGTGTGTGTGTGTGGCATTTTTTATGTGACAATAAAGCCACCAGTAGGTGGTGCTATGGTTCAGAGCTGGAAGGGACTCCCTTCCACCTCTGTTGGGAAAACAGTAGCTCAGAACTCAATTTCTGTCTCCAGCAGTGTTTGCATATTTGTCTTCATCTTGATCCTGCATTTATCCAGACTATATTCCAAATAAAAGCAATGTTTGCACATTCATGTTTGCTGAAATGCACAGTGATCAAGTGAATATAAATAAAAAGTGGCCAGTGGAAGTATTTTGCATAGATGAATCATTGATGGCATTTTAGTACAAAATGTTTCATCATCAGTTACATGATTCAGCAATCAGGAAATGCAAACAAGTTATGCAAGCACTTTGGTGACCAGCCCAGAAAAAATCAGAAGTATTTACAGAGTGCAGGATTGGTCTTACCCAGTGTTTTGCCCTCCCTCTGAACTATCATTTTTTGTACACTAGGGCTAATTGTGACCCTTGACTTTTCAAAGCAGCAAACAATTTGGATGGGGTTAACTGCACTTGCTGCAAGCCCTGACTGTGTAAACAAATGTCTTATCCATTTTAATAGGAGCACATTATTCTGAGAGCTGATTTTCAGTCCAAGCTGCAGCAGCTGCTCTACAGGTCACTGGTACCAATAAAGCAATTTTCCAATGAGAAAACACTTCTCACCCAAGGGGACTCAAAGGTTTTACCAGGCATTTCATAACCAAGTTGAGCTTGGTAACTTACATAAGACTTTGTAATGAGAGCAATTTTAATTGCATTCTTCATATGTCTGCTTACCTTACATTTGGTGCAGTATTTGCTTAACAGAGATTTGGTCTACCTTCTAAGTGATAATATTCTGACTTTTAGTACTTCGCAGGCAACACAGACATTAGGATATGGCTTTGTGTTCAATTAACCTGAACCATAGTTGAACTCTGCCCTTTGAACTCCCTAAACAGATAAATGCATTAACTCACCTAGGGATCATTAATATTTTTCATCGTGACAAAAATTTAAGAACTGCACAATTAAGCCCAGATCAAATAGAGAATTAAAACAGAATGTCTCCTTATTTGTTATTCATGCAGTTAAAAGGCCACAGAATTAGTGAGTCTGATCTAGCAGATTAGTGCTGTAAGCGAAAGGGCCTTTCACAGTCTGTAGTTATTGGAATTAGCACAACACATTAGCATTATCCAAGGAATGTAGCAGTCATTCCTGTACTTTGTCTTACAATCCTATGGACTCTTTCCAGGGCCCATCTAACATCATATCTACCCCCAAAATGCCACATGAAAACTCTTTGGAAGAGATCTCAGCAGGGGCAAATGGTTGCAAATCCATTGGTTTCAAAATATTCTATACTTAAATAGAGCAGTTCAAAATTCTGGCTTGGACATACATTTGAAAAACCAATTGGCACTGAAATATAAGTGAAAAACTCATGTATTAAGACTAACTTACAATTTATAAGAATATTTGTACATGTGCTTTCCAACATGTAAATACACTAAAGACTCAATAAAAATTAACATATCTGAAGGAGAAATAATTGCACATTTTGGCAAATATTTTAGGGCTTGGCCCTGCAAGTCCTTTCTCAGCCAAAACTCCCACTGACTTCAACATTGACTTCAGTGGGAGATTTACTGGGACAAAGGCTGCAAGAGGGGCCCTTAGTTTTCTAATATTTAAAATCCCATTGTATTTTTCTATCTTGCCGTTTATTTGGATCTCAGGTTTAATGCTGCCATACTACCCTAGATGAGACCACTTAAAAGAATATTGCATGCATGAAGGATAAATCTATTGAACGGGGGGTCTTTAACTATGTGGTTTCCTTAAAGGGAAAGATTGGATCAATAGGATCAACACAAAAGGTTTCCCTGGCCCTGCATAAAACAGTAAAGAGCTTCTCTTTTCACTGGTTTAACTTTCCTCTCTGACAAATGCAAATCAGTGGATCTGTGTTTACAACAGATTCTCTAACAGACTCAGAGAATTCCCGCTTAAACCAAGGGGATAAGAAGTTTGCCAGTTGAGGGGGTTGTACTGGAAACTGGGCAGAAGTCCCAGGGTCATATCAATTTGCATAAAATGGAGCAGATTGAAGCCGCCCTCTTATATTTAATGTGAAAGTCTGGTCCAAGGATTTAGGAACGTTGGAACCTACAGTCAACACAGGACATGCTTGCATCATAATTATTATTAATTAACATTATTGTTATTATTTTTAATAAATTGACTTTAGCCATTCACTTAATGGTATAATTAACTAATTAATAATACAGGCACCTGCGAACACTGCACGAAAGTACATTTAAATCAGTAAAATTCAAAAAGGGTAGTAATGCACAATCACTAAACAAATAGCCTGCTCCTGCTCCCACTGAAATGAATGGAAGCTTTGCCAATGACTTCAGACAGAGCAGGGTCAGGGTCTGAGGATTCAAACCAATGTACTGGGCCTAACTCTGAACTCTTACTTGTTTTGCACCAATGTAAATCCATTGACTTCAGTAGCGTCGCAGCTACTGCACTCTGTGTCAGGGAGATTAGAATCAGGTCCAAAGAATCCAAACCAAAACCAACTGACTGGGGAAGCTGCTGGGCAACTCTGTAGAACCAGCACTTTGGTCACTCCTGAGCCAGCAGTCCTCAACAGGCAGGACTCCAATTGCAAATGGCTATTTTATTATTCATAAGACCTGATCCTGCACTGTTTATTCAGGCAAAAGTCCCGTTGGCTTCAGTGGGACTTTTGGTTGAGTAAGGATTGCAGGTTCCTGGTCAATATAATATTAACAGAAATGAATCGATGACGGGGGTACCTACATTACATATTGAGATGATAAACACGCTGAAAAAGGGAGGTGGATACACACGAATGCACATTCCTTCCTCGTTAAAAACAAATATAGTTATTTTGTCCTCTATAAAAAGTCTGATTCTTTTTCCTTAAATGTTCCCGTTCCCTTTCCTGGTTCCATATGATTAGTACTTGTGACATGCTCCAAAGTAAATATAGACTATATACATTTAAACTATTTTCTTCCTACAGGAAAAAGTATATGTATATTTGATTACACGAGCTAAGGTCCAAGTGCGATTAAATTACTTTAGAGGTATGCTTATAACCCAAACAATGTCTGCCAGTTTTCATGAGAATAATTCATCCTAAAATGATATAGAGCAGCCCTGCATGAATACAAATATGTCTTCCCTTTGAATATTTTGGGCCTGATTCTGCAGGCCTTACAAAGAAAAAATTCCCAATGAAAACAATGGGAGTTTTATCCTGGTAAGCATTGCAAACTGGCCCCTTTGTGTGCAATGCGGTCTATAAACTCTTACAGCCATTTTTAGACATTCTGACAACTGTTATTTGAGATTCTGGCCTTTCCTTAGAATATTACTATCTCAAGCGTTGTCCTTTTAATACATATATGACCTCACACTATAGAAAACTTTTGGAAAGATTTGTACACACATGCACACACACTGAGACAATGGAAATAATGTTCTTGTATTTTCAAAACATTTGATGAACAACTAATTCGTTAACAGAGACATGGGAGCCAAATCTTGGCCCTATTAAAATCAATTGCAAAATTAATGGGATTTGACCCATAGCAATCTATGTATAGTGAGCTTTGGCTATAGTTCCCTAGTTCAATAAATCTGAGATCATGACTGAAATCTGTACCACCTGAGCTTCTTCTACATCTCTAAGAGCTGGGCAAACACGGCAGATAGTTTTATATCCAGGGGTTGCACGGAAGGCCATAAAGCTATTAAGCAATTTTGATAATTCAAGTACAGAAACGGTTGGAGATGAGCAACCGACCTCTTCATAATCTATGAAAAAAATAAACACTAGGTACAGCCACACCACTAGCGTTACCTGACAAGCAGGGCCGGGCTTCTCCCGGTTAGTTACATTTGAGAAGAACTGGCAGGAAAGAGGACAGCATGAGGTGCTCGTGTTATTGTAACCTGAGCCGCGTTTGGGTTCTTCCTCTCATTCAAGGGGAAAGTCGGGGTTGAAAGAAGAAGAAAGAGGAGAAAGGAAAAGCAAACACGGAGGCAATGAGACTGCACATTCACACGTGCTAGCCAGAAATCAATGCTCCAGAGAACGCTGCCATTTACAAAGGTCCTTCCCCGCTGTGAATCTCTCCGGGCCTCCTTACGCGGTTCTCCTCTCTCCGGGAGAATCAGGCGCCAGGCTGGACGGGCACATGGCAGGGATGGGTGCCGGGATGGGATGTGCGTGAAACAGGGCACTCCTGGCACGAAAGGTCTGCCCTCTACGTGCTCCCTGAACCGGTGGGGCTTCCTGCTCCGTGTTTACAATGCAAGCAACAAAATGCTTAGGCCACGGTTACAGAAAGTGGGCTGCTGGAGGGAGGGGGTAGGATATATAAGCAATAATTAAATATATCCCCCCCACACACAAAAACCCATCGGGACGTTTCACTGTTACCACCTGAGCTCAGGGAGTAAACGCGCCCCGGTTTTACCGGGGAGCCAGAGCACAGTATAGTTAGACCATCTGTATCTTTCAGCCCATCCGCACGCTCCGATCCGCTCGGAGTTTTCGCATGTTTACAAAGCATCCCGGATCCGTGGAGGTGACCCCTTCCTGCACCGAAAGTGCTGGGGGGGGGGGAGGGGATTCGCGTTTCCAGAAAGCAGCTAGTTCCAGCGTCAATGCGATTGGAAGGAGAAGCGGGAGGAATACACTCGTGGCACGGCTGGAAACCCAAAGCTGCCTTTCCCCATCGTGTCTCATCGGACACTGTACACGGGCTACTGTGCTAAGCCGTTCCCCTCTTCTACACACGGCGAGCTAGGATCTCCCAGCAGCCCGGCTCAGATCAGCTGAAAACCACGGCTTTGGGGACTTGCCAAACTATTCCGTGCCGGAGGCGACAAAAATTAAACGACAAACAAGTCCCTTGCAGAACTCGCTCTGTTCCAGAGGATATCCACCTACCCACGAGGGAAAAAACACCTGGAGAGCACCATTTAGAAGGAGAATCGGGGGGCGATAGATTTATCGTTGTTGAGTTTTTATGTTTGGTTTTAGTTTGTTATACGCAAAGTTTTTTTTTTTAAAGAATGCTTGGATACTTCCAATTAAAAAACACAGACAATTCTTTAGTTGGCGATCTAAACACCCTTAAAAACGAAATATCAAAACAAACAAACAAAACCAAAGAACAAACAAACACACAAACGCAAAACCCCGACATCCATCTCATTTTGAGGCTCCATCTTAGCCACAAACAAACAAACTCGGATCAATTGTATACATTTGATTTTGTTCTGAACTGAAATATTTTTTGGGAGAAGGGTGGAAAGAACTATATAGCAAGAGCATGTGTGTTGTGCATGAGTGTGCGACACACACACACCGAGAGAGAGAGAGAGAGATCAAATATATAAATTTTTACCTAAACCTCAAAAAATATATATTCAAGTTTAAAGTTGGAATGTCCTCCTTATTCACAATTGTGGGTAGGGCTTTCAGATGCCACAGTCCTTCATTTAATGGAGTCAAGAAGTGAAATAATTTCCATTCCCTAGTGGCTAGACTACACAAGGATGTCAAGGAAACCCTTAACGCTGAAACTTTTGTGTTTTGGTTTCATCGGATCGTTACCCCCAACATATTTGGCTGTGCTTTTAAAAAACTGAAACTTTAAAAAAATGGGCACAAAGAGGTAGAAAAACAGAATGAAGGCCGATTATTCAGAAGAGTTTAAAATGTTTGTTATTGCTCAGCGAGCAACTGTCTACTGTGTAATTTACCTGTGTAGGGAGTTTTTAAATCCCTCTGTATTGATCTAAGAGCAGAAACCCCTTGTTAGCTCATGTGACTAGTTAAGGCTGGGATGCTGTATTTACATGGACATCACGTACACAGTCATTTATAGTATGCAGAGTTTGTAAGCAAGTTAGGGAAAGCAATGACTGCGCATGCACAGCAGCAACTTTCCAGATTTGGGGGCTGAGAGAAGGAATTGGGAAGAAGGGGTGATGGAAGCCCCACTTCAATCTGTCTCCATTAGCCTGCTCAACGTCATGCAGTGTCAGACACCTTCTGTTCGGAGCTGGGAGCTTTCACACTGAGAGCCATCTCCTAGGAAGATGAGACAGGCACAGGGGTCATTTTTGTACTGGCCCAAGTGAAAAGCGTCCCCTCTAACGCCGGCCTTTCCTTCTGCTAGCTTAGTACCGCAATGAAGTGAAGCACCCAGCCGTATGGTCACCTCTTGGCATCGCTCCTGGGGAGAGCGAGCCCGAGGCCCGAGCCGCCGCCTGCTTCCCCACGGGGCTGCAGGATCGGCTCCCTCGGGGAAGCGAAACCTGGTTTGTAGGGTGACTCTCCATGTTGGCCATTATCTTTCACAATCTGCTTAGCCAACGTTTGGGGAAGATTCGCAACTAGGCATGGGGGGAGGGAGGGATTGCGAGACACACACGCACACATGGGGGAGTCTTGTGCTGGGAAAGCCAGCGCCATCAGCTTTACTGGAAGCAAGCCGGATCAGGTTCCAGATCAATGAAAACTGGGTCCACACGTTTATGTTACTGTTGCCAGCATTAATGCTCTTTTAATCTTCTAAACATTATCAGCATCGATCTCCCTCCATATACACATTGGTTTGAGAAAAGTGACATAACCACATGGCTGGAAAGACTGGAATAAAAATAAATGTTGGAGCCTTCTCGCTTGATGGGATCCTGTTCCCCGGGTTGTTTCGCGTGTGGTGTTCTCTCTAGCCTACCCTCAATGCTCTCAGGGACCCAGCACTAATGCATATTAGAAAGGTGTTATTGATTCACAGGGGACTCGAAAAGACAAGGACAGTAGTGAGCTAGCTCTTCAATTATTAATTTGATCAGCTCATCAAGCAAAAGTATGTCTGTGTTATGTACAAATGTTAATACACGTTTCTATAGGGCGCAAGGTGCATATTGACTACAGTGACTTGACACCGTAGGTACAGGATTATGTTTTGCATTGGTTATAATAAAATATTGCAATATGATATTATAGTATAAGATGTGGCTACACATATAGGCAATATGTCTAGTCCCATATGTGCAGCTATATCTGAGATTCTGTGGGTCCACACACAAACATAAACCTATTCATAAATATCTATTCTCTCACTGAAAGAGTTGCAGAGAAATGTGAACGCTCTGTCTAATGTCATTACAGGAATGGGTTAAAATATTAGAAAATCTTATCCATAATCATTAACAACTATTAAATGCGTCTCTTTACATCTTTCCTACCCTCTCTGGGTTTAGCTGGAAGGAGTGCGGTTAGCATCAATGAACAGGGCTTCAAATATGAAAAGTTAGAGCCCAATCCTGCCGTCCCAGAAAGCAGCAGAAATCCCATTGACTTCAACAGACTCAGGATAGGGTCTGGAATGTGGATAAACATGATTGCTCTTGCCTTTGGTGTCAAAGGGACCGTGTGTATAACTGTGCCGAGAAAATAGCGTCAGTTACAGGGATCTCGAGTGTGCATCCGCCATGCGAACGGCCCTCTTTTGTCGAGGGACAGAGGCTGGGACACGTTGGACGTTAATCGAAATGACAATGTCCTAAATGAGCTATTACAGATCACTGCAGGAAAAGTCACATGTTAGAATTAGCGCCACAACAGTTACCCCCCAATGAAAGCTATAGCAGATGACTGGCTTTAGTTTTAATGTCTTCCCCGATGTAGATAAGGCAACTGGCATATTCGTCACCTCATTATTGTATGCAGATCTCCTCTCTGCCTTCACTAGTGATGTTTCCCTAATTGAAAATCGTTCAATTTCGTGTGCGCGCGCGTAAGTGATTGTATCACAAAGGTGAAAACCATTAACGCGTGAGCTCTCCCGCTTCGAAGGCATCATAATTTGATTAGTAACATTACATGTACATCCCACCCCTCGAAAGCCGCCTTCCGAAAAGATCCCAGAATTGATTCTACTTCTCCCCTGTGATGCCAAAGCCCGTTTCTTTCCAGGAGCACATCGCCGCAGACAAACACAGACTCTGCAGCGAGAGACATTCATAATGCTGAAAAGGCGAAGGAATAAATACACCCCCCCCCATCTCGCCCTGGTGTGTTAGAGAAGATACCATGAATTTTTAATAGCCTACGGAGTCAAGAACAAAATCACCTTCCCAGTCCTGTGCTCTTTCCCCCTCCCCCAGCCAGACGAGGCCACTGGAATCGAAGGGGGAAAATAACCAAGCCCACAGCACTGCTGTAAAAATGAATGTACCCAGGTGGCTCTGGGCCGCCTCCTTCCCCCTGAAAATCTCTAAGACCCTTCGTGGTGGATTTAGATCCGAAAGCCCAGGCTCCGGGTTTGTGCCTGTTTAACCCAAACGAAAGTGACGCTGGCATCTCCAGTTGTGGGGCGTGCAGAGATTTCTATCAATAATGCATGGAGAGATGGCTTCTGTTCTCCCCCCCCCCAGCCCCAATCCCTGTAGCTACACTGAGTACATACTACCTACTTACCCAAATCCCCGCTACGGCATATTTTACAACAGGAGAGTGATCTATTGACCAAAATATAGTCTCCTATGATATACAGTAAGCCCTTAACACACTTGTTGTTGCTAATAAAACCACACAATAAATGGCAAAATCTCACCTTACTTTAGATACTAGATACAATCCGGATACTTGTATGCATCTATTTAAACGCCTCTCAAGAGCAATGTATTTTATATGCTTCTTTTCTTTATTCAGGACTTCAAGTGAACGATTACACCGTATCCTGCAATTTTAGCAACTCTGACCAATTCCAAACGGTATCTCTACATGAATCCGAATAGAGCCCTAACTTCTCTCTTTTGTACATTGCACTTGGGGAAAAAATCGTGGTTCACACAAAGCTTGCCATATCAGCTACACTACTACCAAAGAGACGCACTGCAAGAGTCCCACTGACCACTGAGATAGGCCAAAGAGATCTATTCACTCAGGACTTCTCACACATGAATTGTCCCTAAGACCGAATGAGAAAAGAGGAAGGGAGTGGAACTTGCCTTTCATTGTATAGTGTTTCCAAACTGCATTGTTAGAAAGTGTGCCAACTACACACACACACACACACACACACACACACACACACACACACACACACAACTAGAAACAAAGGATTTCAAATCTCACACGAGGTTTCAATGGGACATTGTTAACAACAATAACGCACACAACTCCCCCTACCTTTTGCGTTTCTTTCCATGATGTAGTGTGTAATATAAAATAATAGTAATAATAATAATATTCAATAATTATAATTAGTAAGAAATCATCTCAGAAGCTCCAGAAAGAAATTCACTCAGTATTTGACACAACCAGGAAACAACAACAACAATCACCCCACTGCGCACAAATGGAGGGTGGATTTTGAAGCAAAAAGTAATCTTTCCGAAAGGTTGTTTCCTATTTACCCTCTGCAAATCAATAATACCAAACGATTAATTGCTACAGATTGGAATCAATCCAACCACAGGTGAACGAGGCAGTTGTCAGAGTAGAAATCTCTTCTAAAATGCATTTGTAAACATGCAGCTGTCACATTATAAAAATGAGCCACACACACTATTATATATATCTGTATAATGGGAACAAGTTTGTGGTAAAGGGCTAGTATGTGTCAAAAACAGGTTGCCAATATTTTATGTTATATGTTAAAATGTGATAGGACAGTGAAGCAAATTCTAATTAATGCAGATATGTTAATTCTTGCCTATATGTCTTTCTTTCCAGATGTAGAGCAAAAGCAATGCTGAAAGGACTGCAGATATTCATCTAGGCAAACACTTTCTCCTCACTGTGTGAAAAGAGATCTTCCCCCAGAATATAGGTTTTCCCAATCTTAACAAGTTTATTTTTGAAGCATAAATACTCTATTGGTTCGCTCCTCCACTGCACACTATATCAAGGAAAGAAACATCTATACATAATCCCATGTACACTTTTCCACATAGCGATTTATTTTTCAACCATCTGTATTATTATCCCCCACTTCCCTAAAATAGCAACCTTAATGGACGATTTCTTGTAATCTTAGAACAATAGAGGGTTGTACTTCTCTTTGATTACAGCAGAGGGAGCACAAAACAGCTCACCTCACATTAGAACAATATACCAAGTGTGATTGTCTTCTCCCTCGGCTTCAAATCCATCTCTGTGCTCTGTACAAACCTAAGCGCCCGTGTATGCAAAGAGGGTATTGCAGCCTTATACTTTTAGATGCAATAATCTATAGTTTAATTTCTCGGCACGTAATTTATCACACACCTAATGTGCTTCCTTTCACTGAGGAATCTAGGAGACTTTGAAATGACTCACACAACCTCGGCAATGCAAAGGAAATACACATTTTGTGATTTGTCTAATAAATGCGTTGATGCGACAGCTACTACTACCAGAAATGAAAGATACTGGTGCTAAGGGTGAAAAAATCAAACTGAAGCACTCAAAGCCGGGAGAACAGCTATTCTAAAACCCTCTCCCACAAAATGCGCCATTCTTTATAACAGATTTCCCAGGATCTGATGCTTTTTCCTCTCCTAAAATTGATGAAATACATCAGACACCACCCCGGGACCTCTCGTTATGTCCAAGGAAGTTTTCCGAGAGAAATAAACAAAACAAAACACCTCTATCCTAGAAATAAGGATACAATGTACCTTCCATACATCCTTACTGTGGGTCAAAACTGAAGAGCCTTTTGCTGGCTGTATTAGGGATTTTCCAAGTGCAATAGGAAATGTCAAAACCTCGGCACTATTCTAGGCTAGATCATGTGTAAAGATTACAGAGCAGGGTGAAAACAAAACATCCGAACCATTGTCCTCTTAGCAGTGCCATCACACAAGCCTGTCTGGTAGCACCCAGTAGCTCGAAGTAGTCAAATTAAGAATATTAAAGGGAGACATTAAATCAAGACAAGGGCAATCTATTCATCGTGAATGAAGCTCCTTTAAAAAAAACAGCCTCTTGAATACATCAAGCACTAGGCTATGCCTAAAGTCTGTACCCGCAGCATCCCATTACACTTTTCAGTGGCTCTTTCGCTGGGACACTTTGTCTATTTGCATGTGCACATAGTATTATCGGTGCCAGAACTCACCTGCAAGTCTTAAGGCTGACATTCTCTGGAACTCGGGTTCCTGCAGCCATTTCCACATTCTCCTGAACGTCTCCCTGCCAGATTTCAGCTTACTCCAAGGTTTAGGGTTCCTTAGAAGGTCTGAAAGGGTCCCCTGAGAACGGCACAGCACCCTCTGGGCAAAGATCGCCTGGGGGATGCTATAGCGCTTCAGCTCTGCAGTGATCCTTTGGGCCACTTCTTTGGTGTTGATCTCTTCTAACTGCCCAGAGTTGTTAACTTGAGATCCAGAGGAGGAGGGCGGCCTTTCCCGGCTGGAAGCCAACACGGGCCCGTGAGGCTGAGCATGGCCAGGGTGTCCAGGATGGTGCATACCGGTTAAGTGGGACATCATGGCCGCAGGGGGGGTAGCCAGCCCCCGGGAGAGGTGCTGCTCACCCCTGGCCAGCATGGCAGTGTGGGCATCAAAGTTGGGGCTGAGCATCTTGTCGTGGCTGGGGGGTCCATAGTTATGGAGGCTCTGCTGGGTGTTGTGGATGGACCCCAATCCGTTGCCCAGGGGGGTGCCAGCCAAGGGGGACAGGCTCTGCCCCATGCCGGACATCTCCTTGTAGGGGCTGTAGAGGTTGTTCATGGCCGGCAGACCCCTCTCGTCCCTCATCAGGGTGAAGCTCCCGCTGACATTGCCGGAGAGGCGCTGGTGGTGGTGGTGATGGTGGTGGTGAGCATGGGGGTGGTGGTGCGGGTGGTGGAACTTGTCGGAGACGGTGGAGATGGGCGGCAGGGGCTGGAGTGGAGTCAGAGTGGTGTAGGTGCTGCTCATGCCCATGCCAGGGGGCGAGGAGTCACAGGGCATGCTCATGGCATGATGGAGGGGGATGGACAGCTCCGGGCGGTAATCCCCTGCCCCGTCTAGCAGGGAAGCCATGCTGGACACCATGGCCGAGCGGGAAGAGGCAGAAGCTAAGTCCTGGTGCGAAGGAGGAGGATGGACCCGTAGCGATCCGGCGCTGCGGCTGGGGTGGTGCGGGCTGGGGCTGCCCAGCAGATCCTGCTCATGGCTGGCTGCCCCATGCAAACTGCCCAGACTGTCCATTGTCATCTCCGGGTTCATGGCGCAGGCATCCAGCTCTTTGGTGAGGCATCGATAGGCGGTGTAGGCAGTCTTCATTCAGTCCATGGGGGTGCTGGGCTGGCGGGATGCTCGGGGCGGGGGGGGGGGGGAGAATATAAGGCCTCTCAGTTGTGTGTGTGTATGTGTGTGTGTATGTGTGTGTGTGCGGGGGCGGGGGGAAGGGTGTGTGCGTGCGTGTGTGAGTGCGTGTGTGTGTGTGTAGGGGGAGGCGGGGGGAAATCACCAGTCTCTATCAGCCGGGCCAGCGCCGTTCCCTCGCCATGTCCTAGCCCTTTCCTCCTCTTACGTCTTCTGTTTAGGTAGCTGGAGCTGTCCAGAGTGGGTTTGCTGCTCAAACAACCTAGCTTAGCCCGGCTGGGCAGGGCTTGGGCCAGGACTGACAGGCAGCCCAGCCAGAGGCCAGTGAGGGAATGCTAAGCCCTCGCTTTGTCGGGGAAAGCCCTCCAATGGGCAAGGGGATGGGTGGGACTGGAGGCTTAAAGCTTGGCTGAGATTTCAGAGCTCCTTCTCCCCCCCCCCCCCCCCCACTGGAATCAAACGTCAAGGAGAGAGCGAGCGAGTTGAAGATGCAGCGTCCCCCTTGTCCAGGGGAAAGGCAGGCGCTGTGTCTCCACGGGGAAAGCGCCCCCCCCCAGCAGCTGCGAATCAGGACGCAGAATTTGCTCTCCATAATAGTCAAAAGTAAGATGCTACAATCGTGACTTGACACAAATACTCGTGTGAGCGACCGTTTGCTGCTGCCTGGTAATTCGGTGTCACGGTGTAATACAGTGTAATTAAGCGCACCCCCCTCTGAACTGTCTCTACTACACCGGGCTTGCCAACCGATGGTCAGTATTTTAACCCCGTCACAAAGTCGGGGGGGAGGGAGGGGGTTGCGTTTGCACATCGCCCGCCAACTTAGTACAGAGGCATTGTTTTAATTATGCAATTGCTCAAGTTTATTCTCATAAATCGCTCGTTTGTTACACTATTCTGTCTCTCTGGATCCCTGCAGACTGCAAAACAAAGCTGGAGCTCTGGGCACTTTAGAGATGAATATTTTAAACAAAAGTGAAGGACTCTGTAAAAACAATGCCCCAAAAGAATCTAGCTACATGTTCTAATTACTTGTAGTAACAAAGTTTTGCAGCCCCCCCCCCCCCCCCCCCCCCCCAGTTCTGCAGCACGTCTGAACAGCCTGCTCCAGGCTCATTTGACTTTTTAAAAAGCTGTGCACCACTTTTTTCTCCCAAGAAAAGCCAGGCATTATGCAGCACACGCTGCCATATGGCTTTGAAATCTCTGCGTTCCAGAAGGTAATACACTTTTTGCCTAGTCCTAATTCTGTTCTGAAATGGATCAGTGGATGCTGAAGGCATGACCAGGGCCTGTCTTTCAGTTTCCCCTCCTCTCTTCAAAAGCCCCTCTACATATCTATTCCTTGAATCTGTGTCCTCTGTAAACCGTGAAGAAAGACAATCACCAAGAGAAAGGGCATTTCAGCCAGCAGCCCCTGCCTGCCCCCCAAAGTAACAGATTCTTGAGGAGCAAGTTGCTCTCCCTGTGTTATTCTGGAGGTTTGAACAGGCTGAGGTTGCGCAGATGTTGCCTTTGTTTAAAGAGACAGTAATTAAGGGCAGGGTGGACATAAGTTTGAAAAGCGTGACCTATTTTCTTTTGATCAGCTGTCAAAAGAAGAGCAGGGGGTCTTCTTAAGACAGCCCCTTCCAACCACTTCCAGCTGTTAGAGAAAACTTGATAAGAAAAGAAGGAAAAGTGCCCAAAATACAGTATGTGGCATCTTGGCTAGAAAAAGATTTGATTCATTTGGAAAACACTTTGACTCTCCCTTGACCTTTCCCTTTCTCCTGCTAGCTGCACAGGGAGAAAACGTCCCCTCACATGAATATACAGTAATGTTACGGGGTCAACTTTAGAGTTCTGGTCAGTGGAAGTATTCTCTTAACTGACCCTTCCTTCCCTCTTGCACCAGATCTATTTAGTAAGTTGTTTCATTCTCTATGTTTATAAAGGTGGATCGCCTTGGTTGTCAGGCATCTCTAATTCACTACAAAAGCTCATGCTATTGCAAGCTCTCAGTTCCTAGATGGTTGGTGTCACCATTGATACCCAAGGCGCTTGTACATTTCCTGAAGCATTTCATGAAGTTTTAAAAAAAGCCATCCTGAAGTACAGGTGCTCTTAATGCCTTTTGTAATCTGTGCTTCATATGCAAAGGTCTAGACCCACTAACTTCACACTGGCACAAATAAGCTCTTCTTATATCAATACATTAGCATATTATTTCTCTTCTTTTTCTGGGAGTGGTTTTGAGGTGCGGGGGTGGGTTTGTGCAAACTAAAATAAACCTATTTTCTATCATGATCAAAATGTACACTGTGAGCTGCGCTCCTGGGCTTGGGAATGATCACGTGTGATAGAGTTTAAAGGTGAGTTGTTGCATGCTCCCACCTCCGGATCAATACTGGGTTTCTCTGTGAAATCATGCAATCTTATTTCTTTCTTTGTGTATCAACCGGGCACGATTTCGACAGGTTTCACGTTTAGTTTCTAATGGAAACGGGACATTTTGTGGTTTACCCTTAGCAAACATTTACACGAGAGATGCACAGCCTGAATGAACCACAGGCTAAGGTCCTAATTTTAAATGAACTCTCTCCTCCCCCTTTTAGTAAAATATTGAATTGTGTCTTCCCACTCAGGTTCATTTATACAGTGGCAATTTTGATAGCAGGCACAGTTTTTTAAAGTGTTAACTTATTTTGTGGGTTTTTTAATGGTACCATTAGATGAAAACTACAACTCCAAAGGCCACGAGAAGAGCTTTGAAAACTGCACTTTGCAGAATTTAAGAGTCCATATTTTACTCTTTTGATTCCATTGAGTTTTTTCCCCCGTTTGAATGATTTTTCAATATACTGGTAAACAATGCAGAAAGTGTGATATATGGTCAATACAATTCCCTCATTAATAATATTTGGCCAAACTAGCCTGTAAAATGTTATAGCAAAGCACATTGTAATATTCCACTTTAAATATGACACAGGTTGGAGAGTATAATCACCGTGCATAACAGTGTGATAAAAGTAGACATTATACAAATATTTTGAAAATAAGGTGTTTCATGCTCTATTTTGTTCTTAAATCAAGACCTCAAGCAAATTAATGAGATATAAATACTTTCAACTAGATTAAATATATCAGCAACTAAAGCTTGGCAAATATACATTATTAATGTAAAATAAACTATATATATATAGTTATATATGCAGAAATAAACAAATCTCACAAGTCACATATCTAGATCTGTCTTTACTTATCTTGCTGATAACACACACAACATCTATTTTAGAGACTATTTGAGCCATTTTCAGAATATTCAAAAATGCCTGCAATTCTTTGCCTGTAGAAAGACCAGAAAAAAACATTTATTCTCCAACTAGGGTTATTAGAGAAGCACAAAAAGATACAATAATAGTGAGTTGATTTGAACTACTTTATTTTTGTCCTTACCAAAACCATCTGGCATGTGAGTGCAGGGGTATTGATCAGAATCTGTGTGCTGCAGACCCCATGCTAATCTATAGCGTTACTGGCAATCAGCTTCGCCAATGAATTGCATCTGTCTGTACAGCTATCAAACAAACATCTTCCAAAAAGTTCCCCTTCCCCAGCGTAATCATCCATTCAGGGGTAAGTCAATCCTCTTCCTTTCTGATTCTGCTAAGGAGAATTAGATAGAAAGTTTGTGTTGTTGGGTTTTAAAGGAATGAGAGCATTTTTTCTAGCCAGTGAATGATAATGGTTTTCCAGAAAGGCCTCAAGCGTTTGTATTAATCTGACAACAAATTCAATTTCAATATTGTAGGGGAATTTTTAGGAGAGGCAGAAGAATCATTATACTACCTAAAACTGAAGAGCTGCATTTTAACTCCTAAATTCTATTTTAGTAAGAGGACTATGGTGAAGAGTGTGTATACATTTATATGCATATGTATGGGGGTGTAAACGTACACAGAGACAGACATAATCTCCAAAGTAGATCTGTGTATCTTCTGACACATGTAACTTGATTCTATCTAACCATTCAATAGGTGTAAAAGGAGAGGGAAAGTACATAAAGCCAGCCTTCTAGTGAAAAAATATGTGATCAGCATAGAGACAAAAAAATCATTTAGATCACGAACAAGAATTGTTTCCCTGGGTAACTGTTGGGAGGCGAGGAATGGCTGAAATGTGCAGGATCGCCTCCCTCGTTAACCAAACGCGAGAAGTTTTTTGTTTTGGCTAAAAGTGCAGTTTTTAATCCAGTTGATGCTTGCTATGCTGTTACTTCGCCAGGGCTCATCACCTCGGGGTTGGACTGTAAATACAAGCCGGGAAAGTATTGGACCACCAGACAATGAGTTCTCTTAGCTCCAGGTTGGATCTGGAAGTACCAGAGCGCAACAACCATCGCTCTGATACAACTCTGGCCTTCGCACGGATTTGGGAACTTCCCCCGCTACAACTTTGATAGATGGAAGGGGTTGCGGGGGGTCGGGGGGAGGGGAGCGCGAGAAAGAAGGAGGAAAAAGAGCAAATCATACCAAACGCCAATTAGGCACAGAGTTAGGAATGGGACTTGCTGGCTTTGAACAGGAGGCTATTTGCGGACCCAGCACCAGCGGGACCCGCTTCTTCTGCCTTATCTCGCAAGGGCTGTGAGCCGGGCTCTGAGCTAAAGGGAGCGGGATAGTGGGAATTGTTTGGATCTTCGTTGGTGCTGAGTTCGCTGCTGCCAAGTACACCAATGTTATGCTTTTTCTCAGTGCCAGCCCGCTGCGGCCCCCGCCTCCTCCATTTTAATCAGTAACGCAGAGACGATAACTTTGAGAAATGTTGTCCTTGTGCTTTATGCTGATCTTATCGAGGACCCTGATAATCATCTTTGTGTTTTTTTAAGGTTGCATCCATTTTTTTCTTTGGTAAGGCAGATGAAAATGGCACCTTTTTGACAGGACCAAAGAAAGTTCAGTCTGTTTGGATCTCTGAGAATACCAGGGAGGAAAATTCCTAACAGTAGAAAGGAAAAGAAAAGAAAAAAATTCCCTCGACATTAAGGCAGCTCAGTATTTTATTAAGAAAAGAAAAGAAAAGAAAAGAAAAGAAAAGAAAAGAAAAGGTTGTGAATTGCTATCCGTTCTGTTTGTGTATATGCAAACTACAGCTCATGGATTCAGTTTAAAGCAATTTAAAAAGTATCCTCTTTCTGTGGTTAAGGATAATTGTTGTGAGTTTGAGGGAGACATTGTCAATCGCCTAATTAAAAAAAAATCAAATGGTCAACAGTTTGACAACTCTGTTTTCATGTTACATACATATATATCTGTAAATAGCTATACAGAAAAATAGACATATAGGTATAACTATAAATATACTGTACAGTATATCAAGATATACTTTGTATATAGCTATATATATATTATACTTTACTTATACATTTCTCTAGCTATATATATTTTATTATACTTTACAGATACACTTAGTCTAGCTATATACACTTTACATATAATAAAACCTAGCTCTTATACGGCGCTTTCCTCTGTCGATCCTAAAGCGCTTCAGATACTTAACTGTATATTTGTACTTTATATTCATTCATAAAGCTCAAGTTAGTTTTCAGAACTAGCCCTCCAAGTGTGTATAAAATTAGGTCCTCCCCCCACCCCCATTGTCAGCCTACAACAGAAAAAACTGGCGTGAGGTCTCTTTGTTCAGGGCAAGTTATGCGTGAAATCTTTTTGTTGTCCTTTCTAAAGAAAGGCAAAAGTTGCAGTTGATTGTAAAAAAGACAAATTTAACTCTCTGAAAGCGGAAATGTTTCTAAAGTTGGCCTTAGACACTAAATTCTGGCGTCGCTTTTAATTTATTGCCTCTTTAAATGTTTCATTTGCCCTGGAAGCGCACAGGTTTTTGACCATGGAAATTCAACCGACCCACGTCAATAGAAGTTTAACAGGAAAGTGCTTAATACAAATGTATGTTTAATAGAAATGTTTGTGTATTGAATGCTTACAGCATCAACAAATGACTTCTATTTGGACAATTTTCCCGGTTATTCATTAACAGGAAAATTGATTTTTTTTAAACAACTGATGTTAAACATTTAAAAAGTTGTTTCGATTTTAAATGTTAGCATTTTGTTAACATTTTATATCTATGTACACACCTTTTGCTAACATTTTATATCTATATACACACACCGTTTGCTAACATTTATCTATATCTACATCTCCGTGTGTTTAAATCCAAAGATTTCTATGTAAAACCTTCACACATAAGGACATTTACAGCGGTGTGATTAGTTATTTAGCTGCATAATTACTGTGATCTTCGGATTTCCACAACTCTGCAGTTTCACCAGGAAAGCAAAGAGGGCTAGTGAGCGCAGCTCGTCTTTAGTACTGTTGGACAAAACTTTGAAAAGGGACTCAAGGTTTTTTAAGAGCTTTTCACCGACTTTCAAACAGTCACAAAAGTGCAACCGTTTCTGCAGAAAGCCGTCTTTATCTGTTACCTTCGAAAAATATATAAATAGCTTTTGAACGGTAGTTAAATGTTAATTTCTAATGGCCAAATTAATAAAATATTTATAGCACCTCTAATTATATCAGCAAGAATATATAGGGAATGGGCTATATAAGAGAATATATATGGCTGTGTACGTATTCATATACATATGTTACCAAATACGCATAAAAGTGCTGTCGATACATATACATGCAATTAAACTTATGTAAACCTCTGAAATGAACGTTGCAGTAACAAGATCTTTCACGATTTGAAATACTATTTAGAAACCCACTGGGGATTATGCTGGCAGATCCAAACCACTGCTTTTGAAGGAATCGATGGTTTTCCAGCTACCTAAAAATCTTGGATTAGAAGGCATGGAAGCGGGGGTGGGGTCGGAGAAAGCAAATTCAAAGGGGAGGAGAAAAATCAACCCGGGTTTATTAACTCCCTCCGTGCCCCCCCCCCCCCCCCCCCCCCACCCGCCCCGTGCACCACGCTGCATTGGTTTGCAATATCCCTGATTCAAAGGGAATATGCCTGTATAGACTCCTAATAGCTGTTTTTTTTAAAGGCATCTGCAAAGAGTGAGGGGTTTAGGGTGGAAGGACAGTGCACCACCGGGCTGCAAAGAAACAAGGCAGAAAGGAAGGAAGGAAGGAAGGAAGGAAGAAAAGCAACCCTGAAAATGTGTTTGAGCAAGAGACCCTTTCCCAGGTGTGTTCTTGAGGCTGGCATCTTGCTGCTGATGAAGCGACGGGCAACTGAAAAGGGAGATCTGTCCTAGAGCCATTGAAAAGGGGAACATTTTCAGTCTTGGGGTCCGATCTTGGGTGCCCAGGGGGCTCCCTAACTCCCCCTTGACTTCTATGGGAGAAACGCGCATGTCTGCCCGGGGGAGGGAGGAAACACTTTGTGACACGCTTTTGTGGATGTACATTTGTTTGTCTTATTCTTCTCCAGAAGCAAATCCCAGAGTCCTGAAGCGGGGGAATCTCCGCAACTCTGCTGAAAACAGTGTTGTACAGAGATTTCACACCCCGCCCCAAAGGACAGGGGAGGGGGAAATCAGCCACAAACTCTTAAAGGAGCAAAAAATTGGGTTAATCAGCCAGATTAGTCTGGGAGGTAACTACAGTAACAATAACTCAGCCGAGCTCCCAGTGTGAACACAGGATCCGGCTCCCCAGCTGACTTAAGTATAATAGTAACAACGCAGAAGAGCTCAGCTTTGCAAGGAATTAAACGAACTCCTTCCTTCCACCCTGAAGAGCCACTTTTCCGGTTGGTTTGGATTTTAGCAGCAGTAAAATGTTTAACACAACCCAGGGTAGGGACGCAGTGAAAAGGACATCGTGCGTCTCTGAATGAATGTGTTTAGCGCACACCTGGATTTTCTAACGCAGCATATTTTGCATACATGGCCCCTTCCCCTCTCCCCTAGAGGCAGATTTCATGAAGTTAGGAAATATCTCAGAAGAAGACCACGCCACCCAATTCCGAATCTTTCTTAATGCCAGGAGGCCTGGTCTTTGATTTAATTATCCACTGATGCAAAGCAGACAGCTGCAATTATTGTGGAAAAGCAGCAAGTCCCATCGCTTCGGTTTTGGCTAGAATTTAACCAGGGTCCTCAAGTTGTCCCCTCCTCACGTGAAACAGAGATTCGGACCATTGGAAACTTTGTGTTCCATCGCCCTGCGCTGGTGTGTGAGCGACATAATCCTATATCGCCTAAAAGCAGCTAATCACTTGATGCAATTGGAGGAGTATCATCCCATTATGAAACTAATTAGATCTGGTGATTTTGGGGGTCGGGCAGGGAGAGAGCTGGGATAATCTTCAGGAGTCACTGTACACTTTAAAACCGTTTTCCATTAGGGTCTCAGTTCCAACCTACTCTATTGCAAGTATTATTTCCTTCAGCAAAACTAAATCAATAATTACAGTGCAATTTCTCCTGCCCTTGCTGTATATACATACACATGTATATATGCAAAATGCAATTTAGATATCTTTTTATTTCTCTTTCTCTCTAAAACAGAACTTAAAACAAGTTATGTATTGCAATACACACACACACACACACAAAGAGCAAACTAGGAAAAGGCACAGAGATCGGGTTAACTTCCAAACAGGTTGCTTGTTACTGCCCCATTGTACATAGC